>NC_136270.1:47715699-47948040 GCF_964187855.1 Myxine glutinosa
CTCACACACACACACACACACACACACACACACACACACACACATACAAATACGCACACAAATAAACACATCTCACACACACACACACACACACACACACACACACACACAAATACGCACCCAAATAAACACATCTCACACACACACACACACACACACACACACACACACACACACACACACACACACAAATACACACACACACACACACACACACACACGCACACAAATAAACACATCTCACACACACACACACACACATACACACACACACACACACACACATACAAATACGCACACAAATAAACACATCTCTCACACACACACACACACACACACACACACACACACACACACACACACACACACAAATACGCACCCAAATAAACACATCTCACACACACACACACACACACACACACACACACACACACACACACACACACACAAATACACACACACACACACACACACACACACAACAAAGTATGTGAAGTGATTATTATGATTGGGGTTCGGTTGCGAGAGGACGCTGGCGTTGCATATTCGCCGCTTCTCCGACTGGATGGATGTACAGGGTCTGCTTCTACTTTTATGACCTGACATCTCACACCTGTCCTGCCTTTTCACACCCGCACGTGCCGCGTGTTCTCCGGCTGGATAACGGAATCTGCTTTTGATGGTACGGAATACGGAATCGAAAGGCCCGCTCCCGTTGTTTGTGGCCGTGGCCTTGTTTGCCGGTGGCCTTGTGGTCTTGGTGGCCTTGTGGCCTTGTTTGCCGCTGTGGTCTTGATTAGCGGCTGCAGTCGTTTGCCGCTGCGTTTGCCGCTGCGTTTGCCGCTGCGTTTGCCGCTTTGCCTCCTCGACCTTGGCCTCGTACTCGTCCCTTCGCTCCTGCCTGGCATGGCTCTGAAGTACTCCGCCGCAAGGCTTCTTCTGCTCAATACCCGCTCCACCCCATCATGCATCTCTGCCATCAAATCAAATGGACTCCTCCGACGACCCAGGTACATTCACCGTGGCTCCGGTCGCAAGTTTGTTTATTTGCAATCAGGTCACTCCATCCCCGTCCTCTGGTCGGCTCAGCGCACTCTCACTCTTCGTCCCAGCGCACCTGGTCACAGCAACCCACACGATCGCACCTCTTGCCTACGAACCCTGGCTAAATCACCTGAATTCATCCCTGCTGTTCAAAACAACATCAAGCTCACCCTGTTCAACACCCGGTCCCTCAACAATAAATGCCTCATCCTGAACGAATACATCCTGGATAACAAACTGGACTTTCTCTGTCTCACCGAAACCTGGCAACAACCTCTGGACTACTACACACTCAACCTCACCACACCCAATGGATATTCCTACGTCAATAAACCACGCTCGGAGGGCCGAGGTGGTGGAATTGCCGTTATCCACCGTCAAGACATCAAGACCAACCTCATCTCCCTCTCATCTGCTCCATCATTTGAACACCTGGCTTTAAAACTCTCTGGTCACACGCAGTCAGTCATGGCTGTCGTCTACCGCCCTCCCAAACCACACCCATCATTCCTGTCTGACTTCTCCTACTTTCTGACCCAGCTATGTTCCCTCTCCCCCTCAATCCTCCTCCTTGGTGATTTCAATATCCACATGGACTCCACTGACTCCACAATAACCACTGACTTCACTGATTTACTCACCTGCTTTAACCTCACTCAACATGTCGACTTTCCTACCCATATCCGTGGTCACATTTTGGACCTTGTCTGCTCCACTGGATTAAATTTGCACCATCTCTATGGCTCCGACCTCACCCTCTCTGACCACTTAGCCATCACTCTGACCATCAACATCCCCGCCCCAACACCAAGGCATTATCGCACAATCAACTTCCGTAAGCTAAACGCTCTTTCACCTACCTCATTCTCATCCACCCTCTCTGAAAAAATGTCCACTTCTCCCTTCATTGACCTCCACACCCCTTCCGACCTCACTGACTACTACAACCACACTCTCTCCTCCTGCCTTGACCAGCTTGCGCCTGTAAAAACCAAAACAGTTTCTTTCACCCATTCTGCTCCCTGGTTTACCCCTGAACTCCACCTGATGAAAACTCGTGCTCGCCAACTTGAAAGACTCCGCAATAAAACGGGTCTCACAGTTCACTCCCAAGCCTACAAGGACCACATACAACACTACAAAGATGCCCTCTCCCGCGCCCGCTCTGCCTACTACTCTCAAATTATCCACTCTGGCTCCGGAAACCCAAAAGCACTCTTCTCGACAATAAACAAACTCCTCCGCCCCCTGAACACCACCACCCAGTCATTCACAGTAGACAACTGCATCTCCTTCCTCTCTTTCTTCCAACGCAAAATTGACAACATCTACAACAGCTTGACCACCGCCGCACCCGCTCCCCCTCCAACCACCTGCCCCCCCTTGTCCTGCCATCCCCTGTCTCGGTTCTCCCCAATCTCTCCTACTGACCTCTCTGAACTCCTCATAGGAATGAAAACTGCCACCTGCACTCTTGACCCCATCCCCTCCAGCTTTGTCAAAGCCTCCCTCCCTGCTCTCTCTCCACTTATCATTGCAACAATAAACTCCTCCCTGTCTACAGGCATCGTCCCACCTTCCCTCAAAATTGCTGCTGTTACCCCCATTCTAAAAAAACCTGGTCTAAACCCTGACACCCTAAACAACTTCAGACCCATCTCCAACCTACCCTTTCTGTCAAAAGTTTTGGAACGCGCTGTAGCCACTCAACTCAAACATCATCTCTCTGCCAATAACTTGTATGAAACATTCCAATCCGGATTCCGCTCCAACCACAGTACTGAAACTGCTCTCCTCAAAATCACCAACGACCTTCTCCTCTCCTCTGACGCTGGCAACCTCAACATTCTCGTCCTCCTCGACCTCAGCGCTGCCTTTGACACCATCGATCACACTATCCTCCTCACCCGACTTGAATCCACCTTTAACGTCACCGGCACTGCCCTCTCTTGGATTAAATCATACCTCTCTGACAGATGCCAGTTCATCTCCATCAATAACTGCAAATCCCCCACTGCTCCCCTCCCCCAAGGTGTCCCCCAAGGTTCAGTTCTTGGCCCCCTCCTCTTCATCCTTTACCTGTCCCCGCTCGGTCACTTAATCCGCCGTCATGGTCTCCAATTCCACTGCTTCGCCGATGACATCCAGCTTTTCATCTCCACCAAGTCCGTCTCCACCGACACCCACTCTATCCTGACAAACTGCATCACTGAAATAAAATCCTGGCTTCAAATCAACTTCCTCAAGCTTAACTGTGATAAATCTGAAATAATCATCATTGGCCCAAAAACGCTCACAAAATCCACCCATAACTTTGCCCTCAACATCGACGGTATCCCAGTATCCACCTCCCCTCACATCCGGAATCTTGGCGTCATCTTTGACCAAACCCTTTCCTTCGACAAATACACTAAACAGATCACAAAGTCAGCCTTCTTTCACCTGAAAAACATTGCCCGTCTCCGCTCATCCCTCTCCTCCACGGCTGCAGAAACCCTCATCCACGCCTTCATCACCTCCCGTCTGGACTACTGCAATAGCCTCCTCTATGGTTCACCCTCAAAAATCACCAATAAACTCCAATACATTCAGAACTCCGCTGCCCGTCTACTCACTCATTCCCGGACCCGTGACCACATCACCCCCGTCCTTTACAAGCTTCACTGGCTCCCCATCCCCCAGAGAATCCAGTACAAAATCCTCCTCTTGACATACAAAGCCCTCCATAACCTGGCCCCATCCTACCTGGCTGACCTCCTCTCCAGACACACTCCCACCCGCAACCTCCGCTCTGCTGGTACCAACCTCCTGACCCCCTCCATCCGGACCAAATTCAGATCCTGGGGGGACAGGGCCTTCTCCATCGCTGCTCCCACCCTCTGGAACTCACTACCTCACACCATCAAAGACTCCTCCTCACTCACCACATTCAAAACATCACTAAAGACCCACCTGTTCAACGCTGCATTCAACATTCAACCCACAGCATTTAACCCCTGACTATCTCTTCTCCTTCTCCCTCCTTTTGCTTTAAATATTTCCCTATTGATTCTTGTCTTGTCTTTTTGATTCTTGTCTTATATATATGCCGTATATCGCTGCTGTTTGTTTTCTTGATTCTTGTCTTTTTGCAATTGTTATTTTCATGTATTGTTATGCATTATGTTTTCCACTCTGTCAAAGCGCCTTTGGGCTTCTGGAAAAGCGCTATACAAAATAAATGAATTATTATTATTATTATTATTTGGCAAATCTGCAAAAATGTAAACATCCCAGTACCAGAAAACTCATGGAAACACGAACCAAGGGCAATCATTGAAAATGAGGACGTCATGCTCACGTACAACCTGATGATTCCATCGAGCGTGAACATAGAAAATAAAGCATTGCGTCCGGACATCGTACTCGGGAACAAAAGGGAAAAGACAGCATTGTCGCTTGAAATATCAGTACCCAGAGATTTTGGCCTAAACAACACAGAAAACAAGAAAATGACCAAATATGAGGACCTCAAAAATGAGGTCAAGCGATCTTGGAAGCTGAAGAGCATCTAAATTGTACCAGTGATAATTGGAGCAACGGGAATGATGAAGAAGAAGCTCAATGTGATTTTAAAATCAATCCCCAGGAATATTACCACAAATTGACGACAACTGGAGGCAATCCTGGGTTCGGTGACGATCCTGAAAAGAGACCTTTGAACAAAACCCTGAAAAAGTTGAACAGTTTGGTCCATGAACCGTGATCCCTTACCGAAGCGGAGACGGATACTTTGGGTCCTGGGAGGACTCTGTTCCACCTCCTGAAACCTGCAAATGGAGATAACAACCAACGATACACACAGAAGTGATGGCAAAACCCCTTCTCGTGCTGCGCAGGGGATGGGCTAATACAGCTCCGGCGCCAGATAACATGCACCCGAGAGCATTGAGGGAGGTAGATGATCGAGCAGGTAAGCGAGATGTTGATGGACATCTTTACTAGCTCACTGGAGCCAGGACAGGTACCAGCGGATTGGAGAGTATAAATGCTAACACCCTTATTTACTAAAGAATCCAGAGAAGAATTAGGGAACTATAGACCTGTTAGTTTGACCTCAGTTGTGAGAAAGGAATTGGGGGTTTTAATTAGGGACCAGATAATGAAGCATTTATATAATTACAAACTAATTAAAAGCAGTCGGCATGGGTTCACCAAAGGTGGTCTTGTCTACCAAAACTTTTAGAGATCTCTGAAGCAATTTCTGTTTGGGTGGATGAAGGATTGGCAGTGGATGTGGTGTATCTAGACATTAAGAAGGCAGTTGGTAAGGTAATATATTGGAGATTGTTAGCCAAGGTGAAGGCTTCCGGTGAGACTGGTCAGGTAGCTAACTGGATTGGAAATCTGTTCAGTGTTAGGAAGCAAAAATTGGCTGTGATGGGAGGATGTCTGGATGGTAGGATATAAGTAGTGGGGAACCTCAGAGGTCAGTACTAGGACCATTATTATTCATAATTTACATCAACGATTTGGATCGGGCGGTGTAGGATAGGCTCTCCAAATTTACAGATGACACAAATCTTGGAGGTAAGAGATAACTGAGGTGGTGGATGTCAGATTCAGGACATTAATCAGGTGTTAATCTGTGTTAACTAATGGTGTTAATAATGAAATTAATCCATTCAGGTGATTCAGAGGTGGTGGATATCTTGATGCGTAGATTGGTCAAAAGATTGGCAAACACAATTTAACTTTAAAAAATCTAATGTGTTGGGGATGGCTAAGAATAATTAAAATAGAGATTACATGATGTAGGGAACAATCTTGGAGTGTGTCACACAGGAGAAGGATCTGGGGGTGGTAATATATATATATGTATATATATTGTGTATATATATATATATATATATATATATATATATATATATAAATAAATGTATGTATGTATGTATATATATTTATATATATATATATATATATATATATATATATATATATATATATACAGTATATATATATATATATATATATATATATATATATATATATATATATATATATATATATATATATATATATATATACTGTATATATATATATATATATATATATATACTGTATATATATATATATATATATATATATATATATATATATATATATATATATATATATATATATATATATATATGTGTTGGAACCCATCTGTGGATCGGTCCCATCGGCGTATGGGTCTGACCCGTTTACGGATCCGCAGATGGGCGACCCATCTGTGGATCCGCAAACGGGTCAGACCCATCGCTGAGGGCCTCATACAATCACATAGGGCCTCATAGAATCACACTGAGGGCCTCATAGAATCACATAATGCGTTATTGTGTTTATATAATTGACAATGCCCCGATTACGAAGCCACACCTTCATCTTTAGCTTTGGGGTGATTAAGGCATGCCAGGAATTGCTATCTATCTATAATTCCAGTAATCTCTGTGTGTATGTTTGTATGTTTGTATGTTTGTATGTTTGTATGTATGTATGTATGTTTGTCTGTGACCGCTGTTTCTCGACAACTACCGGTCCGATATACTTGAAACTTGCCAGGTATATTGCTGGGGACCCGAGGATGTGCCTTTTCAAGGTTTCATATTAATCGGAGAAGTAGTTACCGAGCTATGTCCAAAAAACGATTCAACCAATCAGAGAGCAGCGAGCTATCACGTGTGCCGAACGTGGCGAACAGACTCTGCCTCGGACGGCACATTTGAGAGCGTATTCATTTATTTCACGTTGGAAAACTATGTTGCCGTTAAACTATGTTTTAAAACTAATTAAAACTAATTTGCGATTCATCGTAACTGCGATTTGCGACCTTCCGGACAGTGAAGACTTCACTTCCGGCAGCCAATCACAGAACGCTTTGTTGCATAGGCGTGGCCGATGTGAGAGCGAGCCGAGCCCAGCGCGTGCGCCATTACCCATTACGGTTCGTAATTAGATTTCTTCCGGAGAAAATAATAATTTCTCGATTTCTTATGCGCATTATTTCTCCCAATTCAGTCAGAGCGAAGGGCGGAAGCGAAGAGCATTGTTTTTTTTGTTTACGGGCGTACGGGCGTACGGGCGGGGTAGAGCGTACGGGTAGCGTTTTTTTTTTTTTTTGGCAAGGAACGGGCACCCACGTACGGGCATGCCCTAGTATAAACAATGGAGAGCTGAGTCTGCCAGTGCCACCAGCGAAGTAGACCAGCGTTTTTAAATGGAGCGACATTATCTTATTTTTATCTTATCGACAAACGGTTATCGACAAACCACATGTCACGGACTGCTTTATAAACATTTATGACATCAATTGCTTATTTTTAGGTTCAAATAAACATACTCATCCACCATTGATGCATACACATTCCTTCAAGGTGAACAACAACACATCCGCAGATGGCGCAGACCCATCGGCCGATGGGTCTGCATTGTCATTTCTCGTGCATCCACAGATGGGTCGCCCATCTGCGGATCCGCAAACGGGTCAGACCCATCGGCCGATGGGACCAATCCACAGATGGGTTCCAACATATATATATATATGTATATATTGTTGCGAATATGGAATTTGGCCTCCATATCCGCTTGTAAATATTCCCCTATTTCCCCAATACTCCCCAACTATCCCCAATCCCCCATTCCCTAGTCCCATTGTCTGTAAACAACACTCTGTAGAACCGACCTTCCCCTTTTTCCCCCATTAAATGTCGTGCCCAGGTCCACCGCATCACACGTAGACAACTTTCGGACATCTTGCTAGTTATTCTTAGTCTATGTCAGTTAAGGACTCCTTTCCATTAATTCTGACTCTTCGTTGCACCAGAATGTGATTATATGGCACCAGTAGTGAGTTTAGGACCTTCCCATACCTCCTTCCATCTTCTTCCCCAAACAACAACAACAACAACAACTACAGCTACAACAACAACTACAACCACGGCGCGCGGGGGGAGTGTGCGTCCTCCCACCAGCTCGGTTAGCCGCCATGACCATGCGCTCCACGGGGTTACCACGAAGGGGCTCCCTGTCAGCCCCTCGTCAAGGGCGGAGCCGGTAACCCCCCCGCATGCACCCAATGAGAAGCAACGAGCCGATTCCATCTGGGGCGGAGCTAACGAGCCGAGGGCGTGTCACTCCCCGCCGGATATACGCAGCGACGTACCGGATGTGAGGTCAGATGCGCCCCGAGCTTGAGCCTTGAGAAGACAAGAGAGCCACCTCCGAGCGCTGAGAGACCTCCTGCATCTTTTGGGCCGCGCTATCCTGTCCCTGAGCACAAGGTGCACCTTGTGCTGGCCATCGAATACCCGCTTTCCTTGCCATCAATCCCCGTGTGAGTCAGCCTTTTGTCCCATTTATCTGTCGTCTGTTGGGGTTAATATAAGTGTGTCTAAGTGCCTGTCTTTCTATGATGTCCCTCTTGTAGTTGTAATCTAACCTTCCGCCTTAATATAATCTCCTCCGGAGGTCTTGAGAACCGTATCCCTGGTGTCGTGTCATTTTAATCCCAGCCGTGTGTCTTTTCCTTCATTGATCTAGCGTAGCGCGATTAGTCAACGTTCGGGTATAATCGGGTAACTTGTGCAGACGTGGTCATACCAAACCGCTCGGTAAATAACATCTAAGCCGCGTCTGTAACAATTGGTGTCGAGGAGTGGAATTCGAACCCGGGACTAAATTTATTAGGCCCAAATTTGTAGTAGAATCAATTCGGAGCGCGTTTCCCGCGCGAAATTATAACGGCGAAATTTGATTTTGTTATACGGAAATAAAAACCCGAATTTTGAAAGTCGCGCTATGGCAGACCAAGACAGCTGGGGTCCGGTAGGGGAGAGTGAGGCAGGGTCGGTCCAGGACCAAATTGAGGGACGCGAGGAGAGCGAAGCAGTGAGGGCGGCAGGGTCGCAAAATAGCGTTGTCACGCACGAGGTGGCCACGGCGTCCACGCCCGCGACCGTGGCAGCGCCCCTGGTGGATCCGAACCTTTTTATGTTGCAAATGAGGGCCCTTATGGAACAAATGGGTGAGCGATTGGAGGGCCAAATGGGGGTAATGGGGAACCGGATGGATGCTCAGGGTGAGCGATTGGAGGGCCAAATGGGGGTAATGGGGAACCGGATGGATGCTCAGGGTGAGCGATTGGAGGGCCAAATGGGGGTAATGAGGGACGAAGCGAGGGGTACTGGTGAGGGATTAGACGAGAAATTTGGGAAATTAGACAATAGATTAGGGGAAATACAGGAGGGGTTAATGGGGGTAGAAAACAGAATGGCCGCTCAAGAGAATCAAATGGAAGGGATGAAAAAAGGGTTAGAGGGGTTAGAAAACACCATGGAAGGCAAATTGAGGGACATGAGGGACCAAGCGGAAAGGGAAGTTAACCAAATGGGGCAGCAGATAGAGGGGGTCAGAATGGGGGTAGAAACCAAACTGGATGCTCACAGGGAGGAAATGGAGCAGATGAGGGTGGCATCTGGGCAGGAGATGCAAGTGATGGGAGAGGAGATCAGAAGAGGAGTGAGTGAGGAGGTCGGAGGAGTGCGCGAGGAGGTGAGGCACTGTAAGGAGCACATGGAGAAGGAGGTGAGAAAGGGGACTGTAAAGTTACAAGGGGGCATAGAGGACCTGACGCAGGAGGTGGAGCAGCTGACGGTGGGACAGACGGAGTTAGTGGAGCAGGTTCAAAGGAACACTGCGGTATTAGGAGGTTTAAAAGCGACACAGAAAGAACTAGAACGGGCACTCGGTAGAGCGCATACCTTCGCCGCAGCTACTGTTCTGTACTTGCCCTTGACCTTGACCTTTGACCCGATTGCTCCCAAAATCTAATCAAATGTGTCCCGTATAATAACCAATCATCCCACCAAATTTCATGCAATTCGGTTGAATACTTTTTGAGTTATGCGAATAACATACACACACACACACACACACAGACATACAAATCATAACTTTGAGTGAAATACGATCGAGTTAAAAATAGTCAGAATTTGAGCAAATCTGTTTCATTCGTTTGTTAATATGCCTCATCTATTGTCAAATCTGCAATTATAATTTTTTTTGAGGTTGAAATGATCGCGGGAGATCGCGTTATAGTGATGACGTCCTGGATGGACATCTTCTTCTTCAGTCGCTCATAACTTTGAGTGAAATACGATCGAGTTAAAAATAGTCAGAATTTGAGCAAATCTGTTTCCCAAAATCTAATCAAATGTGTCCCGTATAATAACCAATCATCCCACCAAATTTCATGCAATTCGGTTGAATACTTTTTGAGTTATGCGATTAACATACACACACACAGACATACAAATAAATACACAGCGATCAAAACATAACCTTCCGCTTTTGCGAAGGTAACTAAAAGATGACTTGGTAGCGACGAAGAGGGAATGTCAGATGGTACGTGAGGGACTGACAACGAGGCTGGACGAGGTGATAGAGGTCATGGAGACGAAGGACCGGCAGGTGAGGACGCACATGGAAACGGTCAAGGTAGCCTTAGAGGATGAGCTTGAGGAGACGTACCGGGGAATAAAAGAGGTGAAGCAGAAACTAGAAGAAGTGGAAGAAGGGGTGAGCGAAATTAAGAAGCGACGGAGAGAGGATAAGAAAGAGATAAAGGAGGAAGTAAAAGAATTGGTCCAAAGTCTGTGTTCGGATCGTGATGATGTGCTCATTAACCGGATGAGGGATTCGCAGGTGATGGAGGAGAAGCGAAGAGGAAGAGGACCCGGTGTAAGTGGTGACCAATATGGTCGTGCGTATGATGCGCCAGGTGATTTGAGAAGCTTGGGGGTCGAGATGGACCCGGGTGTTCGTGAGAGGCCGTGGGTGAAGTGTGCGACAGGTCTGGTGTGCGAAAAAGGAGGTGTGCGAGAAAGTCCGACTCTGGGGTGTGTGAGGAAAAAGTGCACGCCAAGGAGTGAGGGTGCTGGCGAGAGTGAGTCGGTCGTAGCGCGTGTGCGAGGGAGCACATGGAAGCGCGGTGTGGTGAGTGTTACAGAGGGTGTGATGGGAGAGTGTGCGCAAGAGTGTGCGCGAGAAAGGTGTGTAACGGACAGGTGCCTGAGGAAAGAGTGCGCTGTCAAGAGTAAGGGTGAGTGCGCTGTCAAGAATGGTGGTGAGAGTAGTACGAGTGACAAGGAGAGTGAGTTGGTTGTGACAGGTGAGCGAGGATGTACACCTGGGATGGTAGGATGCACACCTGGAATGGTAGAGCGTGAGTGGGAATGCACGCTGGAATTGGTAGTGAGGCACGTGGTAGGGTGTGCGAATGAGAGCACACCTGTGATTGTCACAGAGGAGGTGACTGAGGAGGGGGCGCGAAGAGGTGTATTGGTGAGGTGTGCGAGCAACGAATGTGTGCCAAAGTGTTCGGTGGTCAGGTGTGTGACCAAGGCTGTGAGTGGAATGGGTGTACCTGGGTGTGTAAGGAAAGGTACGAGGAGCATGGGAACGGCTGGATGTGTGAGCAAGGAACGGGCTGCGGGGTGTAAGCGTCCAGGTGAAGCATCGACGTTAGACGGGGTAGAGTTTAGAACGACTTATAGCCGAATCGGGCCCTCGGTGCGTGCTGGGCCTCGCTTTGAACGGCCGCGTCCGTGCTCCACTAGGCGGAGCGGGCAGCCCGATAGAAAGGGTCGTCATGGCGACCACTTTTTGTTGAGGCATTCCGGCAGGTCGAGATCGGGACATTGGATGGCTCCACGCCGAGATGGTGCGTGGGATCTCGGCCCGGGTAAGCCCCCGTCCCTGCACCGAGTGCCGGACGCATCCAGCCGCTGGCACAAAACAACCAGCATCCATTGCTTGGCTTTACGAAGCCGGGCTTTGGACAGGGATTGGCGCACCGAGAGGTATTAGTGAGTCGACTGGGTGATGAGGTTAGTGTTTTGGACCCAAAATTAGAGAAAAACAAAATTTGATGATTGGCAGGGGATTGGCAGTAGTGATTGGCAGATGATGGGTAGTGATTGGCAAATTTTTGATTTGTTGAAATTTGATGTGCAAAATTGGTAGTGAGAGACCCCCGATGTGGTGGGATGGCAAATCCACCATCCTTCCCATGGGGGGCAAATGCGCAATAGTTTATGGGGTGTATGGCAGTGAAAACTAGCCCGGGTGGGTTAGGTTATATTGTAGGGATCTAGAAAGATGACATTAGGTGACGTTAAGTTTAGTTAGTGACTGATACCTGTAGTGGGGACGCAGGTAGATTAGTATGGATGATAATGACGTGGGAGCGCAATAGTTTAAAGGGACGACTGGGAAGCGCAAGTTTCAGAAGGGAGTAGTTAGCTGAGATGATGCCGTGTGTGTGAGGATCGAACAGGTGTGATTGCACAGGTGTGCAACTGGACAGGTGTGTGGAGCAGTGTGTGAGTAATGAGTGTTGTGGATCAGCGCGAATGCGCTTGGGGAGAGAAGGGTGCAGGCGGCACCAAGAGTGAGAGCACAGGTGTGCAAGTACAGGGTGTGGAGAGAGTTGGAGTAAGTGGTACGGAGTGGTGTGCATGGTGCGAAGGTGTGGATGGGGGAAGAGTGGACCCCTTTCACGAGTACCCGGGGCGGGTAGTGTAAGTGTTAGGTAGAGGGTATAGGTAAATTGTGGTTGGATATTGGCATTTGTGGTGCGGTTGCAGAATGGTGTTGTGGATGGGTGCATTAGTGTCGTGGAAATGGCTGGGCGTGTAGCCTGTTAGTGTGTGTAGTTGGTTGGGCACTCCACCACTGTGAGGATGTCGGCCAGGTGAGGCCGCAGGTGGGCTCTGGGAGCCGGTAGAGTTGTGGGTGGGTGCCTGAGGATCCCGGGTGTGGATCGGGCAGCCCAGTGCCAGAGAGGGCACCGAGTGGGGAGAGCGCCAGAGGGCCTTCCCCAGGTAGTTAGGTTAGGGTAAGGAGCAGGTAAGCTCGGAGGCAACTGCAGTGGTGGAGGTGTGCAGGTGGGTAGACCCGCTTGGAGAGGTACACGCCGCGGCCCAGAAATTGTGCGAGGGCACCGAGAGATGAATCGGGGGAGTGAGACCCCAAATTGAAAAGCACCACAGTTTGGCCAATGGGAACTGGTTTTTAGAACCCATAGTGTAAGAGGGCCAATGGTTTGGCCGGAGAAAGACCCCGGGTAGTGTAAAGTTGCTAAAGTCATTTAGGAAATAGTTAGGATTGATGAACCTGTCGCACCATACGCAGCCACTTACCTGTGGTGATGATGATGACTCCACACCTGTGTTTTCTTTGTTCTGTTGCAGGAAGTAAGGATTGCTGTGAGGATTTGTGAGACGCATCACGACGTGGATGAGACATTGGGGTGATTCCATCTCTCCCTCCCTAGGAGGGACTGATGATGAATTGGTTTCGCAAATTATGATGTTGAGTTGGAGATGGCAAATTTTGATGAAAGTTGAAAATGGCAAATTTGATTGGTTAGGAGGGAGAGAAGATGAATTTGGTATATGGGAGGAACAGGGAAGACAGTAGGGATGTTTGTTGATTTGTAAAGTAGATGTTTATGGGTAGTGTTGTGTTGTGTGGATACAGTAAGGGGTAAGGGAGGGGCCATGTAGGTTACCTGGTGGGGGGGGGGGCGTACGGTAGGAACGTACCTGTCTCACCTGGTTCCCATGTGCCCCCAGTGTGCATTACCTTACATTGCGTGCACTTTTGCGCCCTTACCACCTTACTCACTTGTCTGCTTCTTTTGTCTCCCACCTCCGAGGATCTGGCTATGGGGTAGAGAGAGAGGAGAGAGAGGTGCTGGCTACGCAGTTGTGGGCCTGCACTTTCGCTGCTTGCTGCCGGGATCGATACACCATATGGACCGCAATGTTTGTGGCCACCCACAATGGACCGCAGTTCTTTTGCGGCCAAGCACCACCCGTGGATGGACCTATGGGTCAACGTGGCACCTATGCCATACAAGGTGAACCACTAACAGTTGGCCCCCTGAAGGCCACAATAAAGAAATGGACGCGGTTGGCGCCTTTCTTTATTTTTGAAAGAAGTAAGAAGGCCAAGTGCACCACACGAAGGCAAGACCAGCGGCAGAACATCGGCCGGCTGCGACACCACACCATGATTACGAAACATTTTATTGGTGCACCGGATGGTGCTGACTGTGTGATGGGGTGGTGCTTTTGGTGCTGGGAAGGGGTGCTCTGCACATTATTAAAGGCCGTAGGCCACAGAGCACTCGTGGGTTGGTGTATCGATGCTGGCATGCGTGCTCTCTCTATGCGTAACATCTGCATGTGTTCCTCCAGAAACAGGTCCTGGATCGTAGTGTAAATAGCAGCGTAGTCGTGTAAATAATGCTCCCTACCGGCTGTATGTTTAGTTTGCGAATTCTTTCCGGATTCGGTTATCCTGTGGGTGTGTTTCTGAGAGGAGAAGGGTGCAACGTCGCAGGGGGACATATTTACTCATTTGTGAATATCTGTAAAACTGTCGCACTCAGGGTAGAGTTAATAGTAGAGGGAACTACATCTGAGTGCCACACTAAAATAGGTAAAAATTTATCGGGTCGGGACGCCCCGAGGGTAGAGAAGGGTGCAATGTTGCGAATATGGAATTTGGCCTCCATATCCGCTTGTAAATATTCCCCTATTTCCCCAATACTCCCCAACTATCCCCAATCCCCCATTCCCTAGTCCCATTGTCTGTAAACAACACTCTGTAGAACCGACCTTCCCCTTTTTCCCCCATTAAATGTCGTGCCCAGGTCCACCGCATCACACGTAGACAACTTTCGGACATCTTGCTAGTTATTCTTAGTCTATGTCAGTTAAGGACTCCTTTCCATTAATTCTGACTCTTCGTTGCACCAGAATGTGATTATATGGCACCAGTAGTGAGTTTAGGACCTTCCCATACCTCCTTCCATCTTCTTCCCCAAACAACAACAACAACAACAACTACAGCTACAACAACAACTACAACCACGGCGCGCGGGGGGAGTGTGCGTCCTCCCACCAGCTCGGTTAGCCGCCATGACCATGCGCTCCACGGGGTTACCACGAAGGGGCTCCCTGTCAGCCCCTCGTCAAGGGCGGAGCCGGTAACCCCCCCGCATGCACCCAATGAGAAGCAACGAGCCGATTCCATCTGGGGCGGAGCTAACGAGCCGAGGGCGTGTCACTCCCCGCCGGATATACGCAGCGACGTACCGGATGTGAGGTCAGATGCGCCCCGAGCTTGAGCCTTGAGAAGACAAGAGAGCCACCTCCGAGCGCTGAGAGACCTCCTGCATCTTTTGGGCCGCGCTATCCTGTCCCTGAGCACAAGGTGCACCTTGTGCTGGCCATCGAATACCCGCTTTCCTTGCCATCAATCCCCGTGTGAGTCAGCCTTTTGTCCCGTTTATCTGTCGTCTGTTGGGGTTAATATAAGTGTGTCTAAGTGCCTGTCTTTCTATGATGTCCCTCTTGTAGTTGTAATCTAACCTTCCGCCTTAATATAATCTCCTCCGGAGGTCTTGAGAACCGTATCCCTGGTGTCGTGTCATTTTAATCCCAGCCGTGTGTCTTTTCCTTCATTGATCTAGCGTAGCGCGATTAGTCAACGTTCGGGTATAATCGGGTAACTTGTGCAGACGTGGTCATACCAAACCGCTCGGTAAATAACATCTAAGCCGCGTCTGTAACAACATATTGCTATGGTTTTGAGATTTTTTTTTTTTTTTTTTTTGTATACTGAATCGAGGCTCGTGAAAGAGCTAACATTTACTTCACAAACAAATCAACCAGACAAACAAAATATATAAAAAGCGGGAGCGGAAAACAAGATGGGGAGAGAAGGTGAAGCACACAAACACAACATTTGAGAGCAGGGAGATGTGTGGAAGGGAGAGGGCCTGGGGGGAGGAGGCATGGGAAGGGGGGGGGGGGGTGGAGGGAGAAGTATAAAACACAAGGACACCAATGACTTCCAGGCCAGAAGTTGGCATTTCAAAAAAGTGGAATTGGGGTGAAATTAGCGGGGGTAGAAAAGATCAAGGTTTTGGATGGGGGAAGATAAGAGATTGGCACATATTGATCATTAAAGGTTAAAGGGTTGCCCCCTCCGCCCCCCCCCCCCCCCATAGTCCACGAGCAACACGTAGGCCACCTGTAGTATTAGTTATGTCATCGTATGTGTAAGTATAGGCCATTTCCCCTAGTAATATCTGCGTTGTGTAAAGACATGAGTTTAGGTCCCAGTCATTTTGCGTCCACCCTCCAAGTTCCACCTCCATGGGCATAATTGATCCCGCGCCCCATTTGGCTGCCCACAGCATTTGTTACGCTTTGGCTGCCCACAGCATTTGTTGCGCTTTGGCTGCCCACCACTTTGCTGCCCTTTGCTCGCTCACTAGTCGAGTAACACGAGGTAGGCCTGAGAAGGAGGAGGATCGCGGGGTCGGGGTGGGGCGGCGTCAAGGCAGCGCGTCAGAGGCGATGACGGTAAGAGCCACCAACCAACCAGGGCTCTAATGGCATGGCGTGAGCGGGCGTGGAGAGTCGGTTCTGGTGAGTTCTTGAGGGTTCGCGGGGCGTGCCTATATAAGTGATTGCACAAAGCCCTTTGAGGACTGAAGCGAAGGACTGATTTGCACGAGAGGACTCGCAGAGAAGGGAGGACTTGAAGGTCTCGCAGAGAAAAGGACTTATCAGAGGACTGAAGCGGAGGACTGATTTGCACGAGAGGACTCGCAAGGGGAGAGCGCACGTGAGAGGACTTGTTGATCAAGAGGACTTTGGAGAACTTGATTCACAGCGCTCGCTTTGGAGGCATTGCACTATATCTCAAGTATAACATACGTGCCGAAGGAAAGGCAACCAGACGCACCGGTGGCAAATAGCGCCTACCTCAGCCACGTGAGTAAACGCAGCAATAGCCGCCAGTGATCACCACTAACTGCCGAAGTCCGCTCCCTACCAAATCACCCCGTATTAACTTCCGTGCGCCAAATGACACGCGGAGAGCCCCCGCCTTCCCTACTTACCATCTGCACGGGACGAACCGGAGACCAGCTCATAATGCTCATAATACAACTGCTCATAATGCTCATAATACAACTGCTCATAATGGAGGCTAGCCCGGAGAAAGCGAAAATGTCGGGACCCAAGTCTTTTGTACCCAGAGCTCTTTCATAATCCGACGACGTCACGCCATGCTCCTATCCTCGAGCACCATCTCATCGCTCCATGGTACCCCAGCCAATCACTGTTCTTCAGGGCGTGGCCTCACGGACCTGCCTACTTGGTGTTATGATGTGGCGGCTAGCAGCGCCAGCGGTATTGTTCAATATCCTATTCTGGTTTTTTAAATTTAATGTTATTGCGTGCCGATTTCTTGCTGGTAGTGTGTGTGTCTTGTCATAAGGAACAAGGGGAAAAGTACAGAGGCGATTTACATACAGGGAATTTACCTCTTTTTTTTTTTTTTGTATACGGAATCGAGGCTCGTGAAAGAGCTAACATTTACTTCACAAACAAATCAACCAGACAAACAAAATATATAAAAAGAGGGAGCGGAAGACAAGAGAAGGGGAAGCACACAAACACTTGAGAGCACACAACATTTAAGAGCAGGGAGATGTGTGGGAGGGAGCGGGCTTGGGGGGAGGAGGCGTGGGAAGGGGGGGGGGCTGGGAGAAGTATAAAACACAAGGACACCAAGGACGTCCAGGAAATAAGTTGGTATTTCAAAAAAGTGGAATTGGGGTGAAATTCGTGGAGGTAGAAAAGATCAAGGTTTTGGATGGGGGAAGATAAGAGATGGTGGTGAACAGCTGTTTTAAAGACCTGGAGGGTGGAGTGGGATTGAAGAGAGTGAGGGAGTTTGTTCCAGAGGCGGGAGAAAAGAGGAATGAAGTAGTGAAGGTGAGCAGAGAGTCTTGATTTTGGCAGTTTAACCATAAGAGGGTTGCAGGCAGATCTTGTGCGACCTGTAGGAATATTTGCGGGACAGAGCCCAGAGAGAGCTGGGGGGTGGGGGGCGGCAAGGCCAGAGAGGAGTCTGTAGAAGACGGAAAGACCACCAACCTGTCTGCAGTGAGTGAGTGAGAGGCCCTTGGAGTTAGCTTCATTGCGGGAGATTCCAATGATTCTGAATGCTTTGGTTTCAACAGCGTGAAGACGAGCTAGGTGTGAGGCAGGAGCACCAGCCCAGAGGGGAGAGCAGTATTCCATTGAGCTGTGGATGAAAGCCTTGTATGTGGTGAGGAGCTCAGGTGTGCCAAGGCAGGACTTCGCACGACGGAGGATGCCCAGTCGGCGACTGGCTTTGGAGGCCAGATTTGAAATGTGGTTTTCCCAGGAAAGATCATGGCAGATAGTGAGACCCTTGAGTGACAGAACTTCTTGGAGAGGATTATTCAGAAAGTGGATGGGAGGGTTGTCCAGTCGGTCTTTTCGGAGAGACATCGTAAGAGTGTGAGATTTGTCAGGATTGAAAGACATGTTCCACTTATTTGCCCAGTCTGTGATTTTGTCCAGGTCTGCAGAGAGTGAGGAGGCTGCAGACTGCCGATCTGAGGGATGAAGAATGGAGCGACAGAGAGTAGAGTCATCAGCAAAGAGATACAGAGGATTTTCAAGAGAGTCAGAGAGATCATTGATTAAGACCAGAAAAAGCACAGGGCCCAGAACACTGCCTTGGGGAACTCCAGCCTGAACAGGAAGAGGAGATGAGAGAAACCCATTCAGGGCCACATGTTGACTACGACTAGAGAGGAAGTCCGCCAGCCATGCGTGGAGATTTCCATGGATACCAAAAGAGGAGAGTTTGGTGAGCAGAGCGGGGTGCCAGACCGTATCGAAGGCACGTGATATGTCAAGGGAGACAGCTCTAATTTCATGTTTGGCATTGAGGACCTCCATCCATTGTTGAGAAAGCAGAAGCAGCATGTCCAGAGTAGAGTGACCAGGTCTGAAACCAAATTGATGATCAGAGATCAAGCCATTGGAGAAGAGGAAAGATTTCATATCTGAAGCAATGATGGATTCCATGACTTTGCTGATAATTGGGAGAAGGCTGATTGGTCTGTAGTTGCTGGGATCTGTTTTTGCACCTTTTTTGTGCAAAGCGGTAATGTTGGCAGATTTCCAAGCAGATGGCAGATGACCTTGAGCAAAAGAGAGGGTGAAGAGAACAGAGAGAGGGAGTTAAAGAGCGGAAGAACAGGATTTTAGGACCCGTGGGCTGATGCCGTCAGGTCCAGTTGCAGAATCAGAGTCGAGGGGTGACAGAAACTTTTCCACCTTTTCCACCATTAATCCCTAACTAATTAACACAACCCCACCCCTCGTCATATGGACAAAGATACACTTACGTGACATCCGGTCTGATGGATTCCCTACTTCTTGTACATGGGAGTTCTTCTTCTTCATCGCGAATACAATTCTACCTGGACTAAGGTATTGCATTGCCTACTCCCCATAAATGTAACACAGCCCCCCCATCCATCCTACCGAATTTCAAATTCCCATGGGGCCAATACATTTTTCCAAAATTCCGTTTTTATCTTCGCAAGTATGTGTATCCGCCTCCTCCGGTGACCTTTACTACACCACTACATTTGGCTACGACAGCTCCGCCCCTCTACCGTGCAAGGGCCATTGGGTAAGTTGAGCAGCCGAAATGCCAACATGGCCCATGAATGTCCATAAGGGTGCGACCCATCATCCATCCTTCGGCCCCCTGGGAGGAACATGGCTCCACTCGCCCAAGCTGGCCAATGTGGTTAGCCCCTGCTGCCAACTCTGCCATTCCCAAGGCCTCGGACCTGGGGGACACGGTCGCAGTGCGTGGCATCCACACCACGTCCTTTGCACCTCTCACATCCCCCAGTCCACCCACATGCAGCCCCCAGTGCCCACCCACACTTGACCACACTCAGGGTCTAGCTGACGGCCATGCTCTACCCGGAGATCAACCCAAAAGACATGGTCCACACACCTCAGCCACCCATTGCACCACGTTGACCTCCAGACTGCCCCACTCCAAACTCCATAACCCGCATCCAGATATTGGTGCCGTTGCCCCTGCGGCCAGTTGAAGACTGTGCCCTGCTAACCTATCAATTTCATCCCAGCCTCCAACACTTTGGTCTAACACACCTGGATCAATAATGGTGTCACTGCTTTCAGTGTCCACCTGGCATATTCTCAAGATTCACCCTTAAATTTACATCTAACGATCAGATTGCCTGTGCCAATTATATTTCACAATTCCCTAATTTCACCAATGAAGGGTGCTTCTCCAAACACTTGCCATCTGAGCATGGCCCCATATGCTCGGATCGTTCCAAATTCCCGATTAAATCCCATGGCTCTCTTCCCAAGCCGAGAGTCCACAAATCACAACAGATCATCTGTGGAAGATCATGTTCACACCATCATGTTCCACAGATGCCCCAATGGTTGTCTGGTGGGCTATAATCCATTCCTGCCCATTCGAATCGAGCTTAATCCATAGACCAGCACAGCATGGCAGGTCACCTCATGCTGGCTGTCCCAGAGTCTCAGGGAGGGACTGCCAGGCCGCATGCCCAGGCGGTCATCACATCAGGCCCTTGTTGGCCGTCCGTGGTGCCACCATCAAAGCGCGACCTGCAACACCTCCCCCTAGTGGTCCTCATGATACCCCATACCAGGTGCCTGTGAGAAATTACTTCGGACCCCGGAGGTATCTACCCCCTCCAGGGTACGGCAACCCTGTCGGCCCGAGACACTCGCTCGGATGGCGCCCCGATGGAGAAGGGACACCACACTCCACCAGACTCCCCGTGGGACCCGGGTCATACCACGACATCCATGGTCGGACCCCATGTCCAAATATTGCCAGTGCAGCCCCCCAGCTGGCTGGCATTATTCAATTTCTAAGTGGGGCAATTTCCCACGAGGCTGACCACAATGACCTCTCCTGGTCCAACTTCCGCAGCCTGGGGACCAATTCCCTCCAAGGCTGTTCCAAATTAAACTGCCATTTAAATTTCATTTGAAAATTCCTTTTAAAAACGTTGGCCTTGTGTGCCCAAACGCAGCTGCAGGTTACAACCCCTTCTTTGGGTTTTTCTGCCCCTCCCTGCAGCTGTTCCAAATTCACTATACTATGGGGATCGCTTTTTCCGAGGCTCTATTTCCCGACTCCTCCATATCCGAGTCCAGCTCGGGGCTAAAACACGCCCTCCCCTCCAATCCCCCAGCTGGGTATTCAATTTTGGAGCCTCTGGTGCCCAAATGTGCCTCGCGGTAAGGGTCCCCCCCGGTCACTTTAAACTCGTCCTGCGGATATTTACGGGACCGACACATCATATCCCAGAATCTGTTGGACCCGAGCAATCTCCTCCTCAATGGTATTATCCCAGGTCTTCAGCCGCTCCTGTGTCAAATCATTGTCATCCCCAATCAACAGGTCTTTATCTATCAACAACCGCTCCGGTTCCATTCCACGGGCCTCTCATATTTCCTCCACCTCTTGCTCCGAATCACCGTCCTGGTGCTGCACAAATTCAAATTCCTCTCCCTGCTAGTGCATTCTGGCATCCACGCAGATCCGACAGCCTTCCAGGTCCTCATTTAATAAACACTTCCCATTTACTTCCGAACATTCCCTATTTACTTTCGAACATGCCCTATTTACTTCCAATCATTCCCTCTCCTGTGCCCTAATTTTATCAGCCTGGGTTTCACCCTCTTCAATTTTCAGTGTCATCTCTTTCCCCGCTACTTTGTCAATTCGTTCCCCCAGTTCTTGAGCTATTCCCCCAATTTTGCCTTCCAATCGGTTATTCATTTCCCTCATTTCATCCCCTTGTTCACTCATTTGTTCATTCATTCCCTCTATCTTTCCCTCCAATCTATCAATTATATTTTCCATTCCCTTAATTTTGCTTTCCAATCGTTCCCCATGATCATTCTGAGCATAAATTTTTTCACAAGGGCCATTTGCCCTATAGCATTTCCCCTTGTGTACCCATATTTTCATTTTCTTCACTTCATTCCTTGGGGTCTTCAATAGTTTCATCAATTCTCCTTTCCTTCGTTCACTCAGTGCCTTCGTCGTTTATTCGAGCAAGGCCTGGAAAGTCATCGGATATGGTTCCTCATTTAATCGCTCAGGAACAGGGGAGGTTTCAATCCTATTCTCCAATCCCTCTACCTCCGACTCATTTCTGTGCTCTTCGGGACCCTCCATCTGTTCGGCCATTTTGTTCATGTCCGCCTACGTACTGACCGGCAGTTCCCACGTGCGCATAATTTACCTCAGAAAATTTTTCATTAAAATTTAGCGACGCGCTGCCTTGCGCTCTTTCCCGACACCAATCAACTAAAATTTGGACACCCAGTCGCTGCGATTACCTCCCCCTCGACGAGAGAAAGACAACCGTTAAAAATGTTGATTCCAAATGCTGGGCACAATTTGCCCTCAGCGGGTGTCGAACTTGCAATCCTCGGACACTGATTGTCCGCTGGGTCCGAATCCCCCACTATCTGACACCAGTTGTCATGTGTCTACCCTGCAGTGAAGACCACAGGGTGATGGATGGCCGACCGAGCTCCGAGGTATTTAACTCCGAGGTATTTACCCAAACTATGGCGGTGTTATCTCTTTTTGGCGTGCAATGCAGAGGAACGGAGGTCTAGTTGTCTTAATTGAACAGACGGACGCGACGGGGTTCAGTCCTCGAAAGACAAACAAATAAACGTACAGGACAAGAGATTGGAAATGCAACAATTAAGGATTTAATGAAAATAAATGCCAGGATAACAAAGAAATGTACGGTAAAAATCTAAAATTCCTAAATGAGGGACCCTCCATATGGACTCATATACAGACAATGATAAAATAAAAATAAATAATGTTTCTGCCGGCACTCAGCTCTGGTCTCGAAAAGCACTTTGGGAGCTTGGTGGTCGTTGAAGCTCGATGCCACCGCATGGGAAGTGCACAAGATGGTGGTGGCACCATGCCCTTAGCAACCACCGGCATGAAACAAGCAGACAGGACGACCTCCTTCGGGTAGCTCGCGACCTCCGAAAAACCACACGGCCCACAAAACCTCCTCCCTTCCACTTGAAAAGCTCCCAAAAAGCACCAAAAGCTTTCACAGATCTCCTCACAGGCGCCCACACAGGCAAAACGTGACCACCCTTGACCAAAGTCACAACCAAGAGAGAGAGAGAGAGGGGGGCGCACCCTCCCCTCTTTTCGCTGATGTCACCATCGAACCATTCCCCGCGCCCCACCACTGAAGTTCATTGCCATGACCAATAGTTCCTTTTGGGGCGGGGCCTCACGGCCTTTCTTGACGCCCATTGAAAACATTATGGGGCGGGGTTCCACTGCTGATCAGCAAATGTGATGTGTTTCTGTCGGGCTTGTCGGTGTTAAAATGTGCCGAAGTCGAGGCTGGCCGAGTGTGCTTTATAATAACGAAGAGAAAAATCACAAGGGCAATTACACACTGGGGATTATTCTTAAGCCCTACCTCATTAGCATAGCTCCACCTCTCGCATGGAGACACATATACGATCTCATCGGACATGCGGCCTAACGGATTCCCTACATAGTTAAATGAAGGTTCTTCGTGTCTTCTTCGCGACATTTGGGGCACGCTCATTAATACAATTCTATCTGGACTAAGGTATTTCATGATCCCCCACCCACAAATGTAACAAAATATATATAGGCATGTATATATATATATATATATACATATATATTTTTTTTGTAATAAACAGGAAGTAAATTCCTGCGTGGAGCTAGTTTAAATTTTTTTGACTCAACCCGGATATTTTCCAGGATCTGACGCTTGTTGTGGAGCTGCCACACAAACATCTCAATCTCACACACAAGGACATACAGCTAAATGAATACACGAGATACAGCACAGGACTGTTAGCTGTAGTGTAGCAGCATAGCAAACCTGTTGTGCATTTTGTGATACAAGCACCAAATTTGGCACAAATGTACATTAATATGTTGCGAACATTTTCAGATATTGGGCCACTTGAAATTCCGTAATTTTTTTTTTCAAATTTTTTCAAATTTCGTAATTTCAAATTTTTCGGGTGACACCGTCACAATTTCGGTCTTCGAGGCCGGCCGATATAGTGGGGCGGCTTAGCCCAAATATTCAAAAGAATTGTGCATTTTGTGATACAAGCACCAAATTTGGCACAAATGTACATTAATATGTTGCGAACATTGTGTGGTCAGCAATGAAGACGAGAGTCTGAATTACATGTATGCAAAAGACCTTGTGAACCAGTGAAGCAAATACACGGGTAAGCATGAATTAAATCTAGGGCATGATATAATTTCCATGATGTTTACCTCTACACTCAATGGTGGAAGGAGGTAATGTTTTGATCCCAGCTTGTCTGTATGTCTGTTTGTCTGTTAGTCCACAAAATTCCAGACAAAGCTTGTAGTAGTGGTAGTTGTAGTGGTAGTGGTGATAACAGCAATTGTTATATAGAACTGAACTTATATTATTATTATATGCAGAAAATAACTTCATTTCTATATGCCCTGCAGTGGACAGGTTAATTGGTTTATGCACTGAAGGGGTCACCCTGGTGTGCACTGCTGTGTTCTGCCTCACTGAGTTGTTCAGGTATGATGTACTCAGCACAAGCTTCCGGTCGGCCCGGAGGTGGGGGTGCGGGGCCTGTCACGGAACGTCAAAACAAACGGCCTGCCGGGGCCGCCCAAAAGTCGGGCGTGAGGGGCGCGTCCACTAATGGAACGCCTCTCGCTTCCCAGATCGAGGGCCACGTGGTCAGGAGAACCTCGTCCCTTCCGGTCACACTTTGCCTATCGGCCGGCCTCGAAGACCGAAATTGTGACGGTGTCACCCGAAAAATTTGAAATTACGAAATTTGAAAAAATTTGAAAAAGAAAATTACGGAATTTCAAGTGGCCCAATATCTGAAAATGTTCGCAACATATTAATGTACATTTGTGCCAAATTTGGTGCTTGTATCACAAAATGCACAATTCTTTTGAATATTTGGGCTAAGCCGCCCCACTATGAACCAAACACCGCCACTGAGCTTAGGGGAAGTGACGTCACTTCCCGGGGCACTCTGGATGCCAGCAAGGTCAAACAATGCCTTCTTTATCACTACATTCAACGGTGCATTTCCTAAGAAGGATGCCAGCTTATGGCGATTGTCCGTTCTCTGATCTGTTTAAATGCTGAACGTCAAGTCTCTCTCTCATGATGATCGTAGGTCAATTATCGCCGCCCCTTGAACAAGTTATAAATCCCTGCCACCTGCAAAGGTGTGACAATTTGTCCAGAATTGATTCGTGCCGTGAAACGTGTATCGACTTGTTGTGAGTGCCTCGAATTTCTGCCAAGGCCATGGGCCTCAATTATTTTTAATTATTATCTATTCTGTACCTAATTTCTACATGTTAAAAAACATACATGAAAGTTGCCCTTTCCTCGACTATTGGGAATAATCTCGTTCCGATAACTTTTTGAACCACCTGAGCGCTCAAATAAATAAATGCAGAAATTGCATAAGGAATCTATCTTTACTTTCGTTCCTTATCATGAGGGACAAGCGTACGCACATAATCAATTCGTTGTTGCTTCACTGATGGACAATCAGTAATCCAAGTGTTTGCCTTCATGTTTTGACGTTGTTTCTTTGAAACAAATTAATTTTGATGTTTTGAAATGTTAACCGGATGAAATCTGCCAAAACTGTCTGGACAAATCACGAATAAACAACAAGTCGTTGTGGCATGATAATGCCCCAGGTATAGTGTCTGCACCTGTTTATGACTAAACATAGCAAGCCGAGTATTAATGATCCACAATACTGGGCATTGTGCTATATTGCCAAATAATTATTGCCATTCTCAAGTGGGAGATCGACTTTAAAAAGGGATTTTAAGAAAGGTTTTGATCTCTATTAAACATTCAGCTAAAGCGCGGCGTTACGCGCGCTGCTTGCGAGCAAGGAGGAAGCGGACAAGCGGTAACTTATAAGCGTCTTTATTTCAGGAGCTCACTGTAACACTGGCGCGCTCCGGGCTGCGCGCCCGGTGTATATCATGAGGCCACGCCTACCCCTCGGGCGTGGCCACCGCCCACTCGGTGCGCGGAATGATGTCACCACGCCAGTGGGCTTTTGTGTCCGCCACACGCGCCCCCCCAGAATTCCCGCGCACCTGGAGGGCCAGTTTGCGGGGCAGACGATTGACCCGGCCGAAGCGCCCCCTGGCGATCGGCGGCGTCCGGGGTGCAGGGATGCCAGGTGGGATGCCCCTGGCTGCCCCTGGGATGGGTGCAGGACCGGGGGGCGGCGTGGCGGCGGGGCTGGGCAGTGCCGGGGGTCCGCCCGCAGGGGGGCGGCCCCGACGTGGGGGTCGGGCCACTGGCGGTGGATGGTCCACGTCGAGGTGGGCCGGCTTGAGGCGGTCTACCGAAACGCGGTCAGGAGTACCGCCGATGTCCAGGGTGAAGTGCTTCGCCCCGGTCTCCAGCACGTGGAAAGGCCCGTCGTACGGGGGCCGCAGTGGTGTCCGGTGGGCATCGTGGCGGACGAAGATGTACTCCGCCGTGCGAAGCTCCGGGGTGACGTGCGTCGGTGGGTGCCCGTGGCATGCCGTTGGCACCGGGGCGAACCTCTGGGCAGTCTCTTGCAGAGCGGAGCGCTGCTGTGCCGCGGACCATGGTGCCGTGGAGTCAGGGAGGAACTCGCCCGGCACCCGCAGCGGTTGCCCGAAGACCAACTCCGCTGCGGATGCGCGCAGGTCCTCCTTGGGCGCCGTCCGGAGGCCCAGCAGGACCCAGGGGAGCCTGTCGACCCAGCCGCCGTCGCGGAGGGTGGCCCGGAGCGCGGCCTTCAATGAGCGGTGAAATCGCTCACACAGGCCGTTAGCCTGGGGGTGGTAGGCCGTGGTTCGGTGCAGCCAGACCCCGAGCCCCTGCGCGACCGCCCCGCAGAGCTCCGAGGTGAACTGGGGGCCGCGGTCGGACGAGATGTCTGAGGGGGTGCCGAACCAGGCGACCCAGGTGGCGATGAAAGCCTGCGCGACATCGGCCGCCGTTGTCGACGCCAAGGGCACGGCCTCCGGACACCGGGTGGTGCGGTCCACCATGGTGAGGACGTAGGTGAAACCCCGCGAGGGGGGCAGAGGTCCCACCAGGTCCACGTGGACGTGGTCAAACCGGCGTTCCGGCACCGTGAACGGGGCCAACGGGGCCTGGGTGTGCCGGTGCACCTTGGCGCGCTGGCACGCGAGGCACGTCCTGGCCCAGCCGCGGACGGCCTTCCGGAGGCCATGCCAGACGAACTTGTCGGCGATCAGCCTTTGGGAGGCCCTCGCGCCCGGGTGGGACAGGCCGTGGATGGCGTCAAACACCTGGCGCTGCCAGCCTGCGGGCACGATGGGGCGAGGACGCCCGAGGGAGACGTCGCACAAGAGGGCCGCGCCCTCGCCGTCGAACGGCACCTCGGTGACGCGGAGGCCCGTGACGGCGGTCCGCAAGGCCTGGACGTCGGGGTCAGCGGCCTGGTCCGCTGCCATCCGGGCATAGTCGATGCCGAGGTGGACTGCGTGGGCGACGGCCCGGGAAAGGCAATCCGCCACCGGGTTGTCCTTCCCCGCGACGTGCTGGATGTCCGTCCTGTGCTCAGACACGGCCGAGAGGTGACGCTGCTGCCGGGCCGACCACGGCTCGGTGACCTTGCCCATCGCGAAGATCAGCGGCTTGTGGTCGACGAAGGCAGTGAACGCACGGCCCTCGAGCAGATGGCGGAAGTGCCTGACCGCCAAGTGAAGCCCGAGCAACTCGCGGTCGAAGGTACTGTAACGGCGTTCGGGTGGGCGAAGCTGCCGGCTAAAGAACGCCAGCGGTTGCCAAGCTCCACGCGCCCATTGCTCGTGCACCGCGCCCACCGCGTAGTCCGAGGCATCGGTGGTGAGGGCGATCGGTGCATCGGGCGCCGGGTGCGCGAGCATGGTGGCGTTAGCCAAGGCGAGCTTCGCGCCCGTGAACACCGTGTCCATCTGCTCGGTCCAGGTAACGTCGCCTTTGCCTGGCTTACCTCGGAGAGCTTCGTGCAGGGGGTGCAGGAGCTGGGCGATACGGGGCAGGAACCGATGGTAAAAGTTCACCATGCCCAGGAACTCCTGCAGCCCTCTGATCGTGCGGGGGCGCGGAAACACCTTCACCGCCTCCACCTTGGCCGGCAGGGGGACGGCTCCGTGCCTGGTGACACGGTGCCCCAGAAAATCGATTATGGCGGCGCCGAACCGGCACTTTGCGGGGTTCACAATCAGGCCATGCTGGCCCAGGCGTTCGAAGAGCGTGCGGAGGTGGCGTAGGTGCTCTTCGCGGGACGCGCTGGCGACGAGGATATCGTCCAGGTAGACGTAGACAAAATCCAAGTCGCGCGGGACGCTGTCCATCAGTCGCTGGAACGCCTGAGCCGCATTCTTCAGACCGAAGGGCATGCGCAGGAACTCGAAGAGTCCGAATGGCGTGATGACCGCCGTCTTCGGGACGTCCTCCGGCCTGACGGAGACCTGATGGTAGCCGCGTATGAGGTCCACCTTCGAGAAGAAGGACCTGCCCGCCAAACGGGCGGAAAAGTCCTGAATGTGGGGGACGGGGTAGCGGTCGGGAGTCGTGGCGTCATTGAGACAGCGATAGTCCCCGCACGGTCGCCATCCCCCGCCGGGCTTCGGCACGATGTGCAGCGGCGACGCCCAAGCGCTCTCTGAGCGCCGAACGATGCCGAGTCGCTCCAGGGTAGCGAACGCCGCTTTTGCCACCGCCAGCTTCGTTGGCTCGAGGCGGCGTGCCCGGGCGTAGACCGGTGGCCCGACGGTGGGGATGTAATGGTCCACTCCGTGCTTGACGGCCCCCGCCGAGAAGGTGGGCCGCGTGAGGGCCGGGAAGCCGGCGAGGAGGCGGGTGAATGTGTCGGCTGCCGGAAGCGTACAGACCAACGTGGCCGGAACCGAACCGTTCGGCAAGCCGCTTGGCAAGCCGCTCGTTGAGCTGGGCAACGCACAAGCGAGCGAGCTGAACGTCTCGGCCTGGACAAGACGTCTGCGCTTGACATCGACCAGGAGCCCATTAGCGCACAGGAAGTCCGCGCCAAGCAGTGCCATGGGCACGTCGGCGGTGACGAACGTCCATCGGAAAACCTGCCCTCCGAACCGCAGAGAGAGGCAGCGTTTTCCGTACGTACGGATGGGCGTCCCGTTCGCGGCAAGCAGCGCGGGGCCCCCACCCGCGGCGTGCTTGTCTGACGTGCCGGCGGGAACGACACTCACCTGCGCTCCCGTGTCGCACAGGTAACGGCGCCCGGAGAAGGTGTCCGTTATGAACAGCAGGCTGCTCGAACGGCCGGCGCTCATCGCCACTATTGAGCGCCGGCCCGGGCGTTTCCCGACCTGTTGAAGGAGCATGGCGGATGACACTGCCGAGCTTCGTGGCCGAACTTGGCGTGGAACCAGCACCAGGTGGTGGAGCTGGAGGAGCGCGGCTGGCTCCGCCAGGCCGGTGGAGTTGGCGGGTTTCCCCGCGGTGGCGGTCTTCGCCGCGGCGGTGGGCGGGGCGTGGCGGCGGTCACGAGGTGCGTATCAGCATGCTGCGTATGCTGTATAAGCTGATGCTGTGGAACAGCAGCATCAGCAGCATCAGCAGCATCAGCCTCGAGGGCCGTGACGGCCACGCCGACTCTCGCCCGCGTGTCCGAAGCGGCGAAGTACCTGTCCGCCTCGGCTGCCAATGCTCGGGGTTCCGTTAGCCCGGTCCCGGCCAACGCGAGGCGAACCTGCGCTGGAAGTTGGCGACGGAAAAGCACCCGGAATAGAGAACCGGGGGCTTCGTCGCCCAACAGTGACAGCATATGGTCCATTCGGACCGACGGGCGCGTGTCACCGAGCTCGGGGAGATCCAGGAGGCGGTCGGCCCGTGCGTCGTCCGTGAGGCCGAACGTGGCTAGGAGTAGCCGCTTGAGTGCCTCGTACTTGTGGCCGTCCGGTGGGTGGCGAAGGACGGACACAACTCGAGCGGCCGTGCCGGGCCCGAGGGAGGCGACGACGTGGCAATAGCGCGTGTCATCACCGGTGAGGCGCCGAAGCTGAAATTGGGCTTCGGCCTGGACGAACCAGACTTCGGCCTGAGCCTCCCAAAATTCGGGAAGTTTGATGAAGTTGGCCATGGCAATGGCGTTGCGTGTGGAAGGATCGCTCCGGCAGATCCAACGTCGAGGGGGTCACCAGTAAAGCGTGGCGTTACGCGCGCTGCTTGCGAGCAAGGAGGAAGCGGACAAGCGGTAACTTATAAGCGTCTTTATTTCAGGAGCTCACTGTAACACTGGCGCGCTCCGGGCTGCGCGCCCGGTGTATATCATGAGGCCACGCCTACCCCTCGGGCGTGGCCACCGCCCACTTGGTGCGCGGAATGATGTCACCACACCAGTGGGCTTTTGTGTCCGCCACACAGCAATAATTTTAAAATGGTTTGAGAAGGAGTGTAAACTATACTGTACATCTATAATACCTGTCCTCCCCCTCACTTCCCCTTCCCCCTTTTGTCCTCTCCCCCTCCCCTACCTCTCTCTTCCCTCTCTCGCCACCTCCGGCCTCCCTTCTCTTCCACTCCCCTTCCCTCCACCTCCCCGTCCCACTACCCTCCACCCTTTGTCCCTCCAAAACCTCTCCCTTCCCCATGCCCTTCCCTCCACTCCCCTCCCCCCTGCCTCCCCTTTCCCCCCCCTCCTCCTCTCGCCATCCCCTCTCCCCTTCCCCCTTCCATCCTCTCCCCTCCCCTGCCTCTCTCTCTCTCTCTCCTCTCCCTCTGCCTCCAGCCTCCCTTCTCTTTCCCTCCCCTTCCCTCCTTCTCCCACTACCCTCCACTCTTCGTCCATCCAAAACCTCTCCCTTCCCCGTGCCCTTCCCTTCCTTTCCCCTCTCTTTCTCATCCCCTCTCCTCCTCCCTCCTCCTCCACCCCCTTCCTCCTTCCTCCTTCATCCTCCCCCCTTCTCCTCCCTCCTCTCTCTCCTTTCCCCTCACCTCATCCTTTTCTCCACCTCCTCCCACTTTCCCCTTCCCTTAACCTCCCCTCCCCTCCCTTTCCCCTCCTTGACCGTCCACTCATGCCTCCCCCCCCCCCCTCTCTCTCTCTCTCTCTCTCTCTTTCTCTATCTCTCTCTCTCTCTCTCTCTCTCTCTCTCTCTCTCTCTCTCTCTCTCTCTCTCTGTATCGCCACTTGCTGGCCGTTTGTGTGCTGGTTGTACTGTCATGGCGTATGTTTGTGGAAACCCTGAGTGCTCCGTGTTGTTGCTCCCTCCGCCCTCCCCCTCCCCCCCCCCTCCCCCTCCCCCCCCCCCCCCCCCCCCCCCCCCCGTTCACCACTCTGTGTCCCTGTGTCTGTTTGTGGAGTTTTCCCCGTGATTCTCTTATATGTTTGAGACGGGAAAGAGAGAGTTGGAGAGCACAGGGTGATTACTGGTAAGGGTTCGTCGTTTTTGGGCGTCGCCCTATCGGTGTTTGCTTTTTCATCTTAAACCTCTATTTCCTTTTTTTCCTTTCGTTTACCTTTCTTTCAGTTTGTTTTGTTGCCCCACTTTCCCGAAATTAGGGAAATCGGGGCGGATTGTTTACTTCCCAGCCTCGGAGCTCAGGTAGGGAAGATTATATTATACTAGCTGAAAGCACCCGGTGTTGCCCGGGTTCTTTTTGAATGAATTTACTACTATAATTCAGTTTTTACTCGCGGCCGTAGAAGATTGACTACTATAATTCAGCTCAGCTTTTAATTGTGAAATGGGCCCAGCCCGGCCAATGCGGCCTCGCCACCTAGCCTATAACCTTCCCGGGGCCCGTCCCGAAATTTTTGCTTCTTTTTGAATGAATTTACTACTATAATTCAGAATTTACTCGCGGCCGTAGAAGAATGACTACTATAATTCAGCTCAGCTTTTAATTGTGAAATGGGCCCAGCTCGGCCGACGCGGCCTCGACCGGCCTCGCCAGCTTGCCTAAAACCTTACCGGGGCCCGTCCCGACATTTTTGGTTCTTTTTGAATGAATTTACTACTATAATTCAGCTTTTACTCCCGGCCGTAGATGATTGACTACTATAATTCAGCTCAGCTTTTAATTGTGAAATGGGCCCAGCTCAGCCGAGGTGGGCTTCGACCGGCCTTGCCACCGAGCCGATAACCTTCCCAGGGCCCGGCCCGACATTTTTTGTATTAGAGGTTTCCTCCTATCTTTCACTGTTCAGGAGATTAGCGCTTGCAGACAAACAAACAAAAACTTTCTTTTATAATATAGAGAGAAGAGATATTCACTCTCCCCGAGTCGGGGAGGGGTTGTAAGTGCAGCTGTTCCAGCATGGCAGCTGCACTGTCTCGATTTACGGCTTTTCAGAGCCTGACCCGTAAGCACGGGTTATTTTGTGTACCTCCGGAACGAGAGGTTAGTGTCGAGGTTGTTGTCTTCGCGACCGGTCGTGTTGTTGGGATTGACAAGGTTGTTGCCGCTTCGCAGATGAACAAGCGGATCATTCTTTTTTTGTCCGACGCGGATTGTTTCCCACAAATTGTCGAACAGGGTTTGACAATCGATCCAGGTTTATTTGTTATGGTTTCCCCACTTGATAGCCCAGCAATAAAAGTCGTGATATCCAATTGCCCCCCATTTGTATCCGACGATGTATCCAATTGCCCCCCATTTGTATCCGACGATGTATTAATTAAAGAGTTATCCCCATATGGTACCATCGTGTCTCATATCTCCATGATTCCCTTCGGGTCACGGAACAACGATTTAAGACACGTGGTCTCATTCCGGCGGCAAGTGTTTATGATTTTCAAAGATTCCCAGAAGGATTTAAACCTTATCGTAAAATTACAACATCAACAGAAGGAATATACAGTTTACGTGTCCACCAACATTTTAAAATGTTTTGGTTGCGGACAATTTGGGCATGTTAAGCATGACTGTCCCCGGAAAGAGAACTCTCCACAAGTACAACCCTCCCCCAAGTACAACCCTCCGTACCGGGAATAATCAAGACCTCCATCTTCCCACCACCGATCCAAACCCTTCCACCACCGACCCAAGCCTTCCCACCACCGACCCAAACCCTTCTACCACCGACCCAAGCCTTCCCACCACCGATCCAAACATCCCCATCACCCACCCAAGCCTTCCCACCACTGATCCAAACGTTCCCATCACCGATCCAAACGTTCCCATCACCGATCCAAACGTTCCCACTACCGATCCAAACGTTACCATCACCGATGCAAACGTTCCCATCACCGATCCAAACGTTCCCACTACCGATCCAAACGTTCCCACTACCGATCCAAACGTTACCATCACCGATCCAAACGTTCCCATCACCGATCCAAACGTTCCTACTGCCGATCCAAACGTTACCATCACCGATCCAAACATTCCCATCACCGACCCAAACCTTCCCACCACCGATCCAAACGTTCTCATCACCGATCCAAACGTTCCCATCACCAACCCAAGCCTTCCCACCACCGATCCAAACCTTCTCACCACCGACTCAAGCCTTCCCACCACCGACCCAAACCCTTCCACCACCGACCCAAGCCTTCCTACCACCGATCCAAACATCCCCGCCATAAACCCTCCCCTCCCCTTGAAACGGGGGACACTCCCCCCACTGCAGGAACTAATTGCAGCCATCTCTTGTCAATAATAGACCTCACCCCCCAGGCCACAGCGTTAAATCACAGCTTTCCTCCAGCTACAACTGATCCTTTCTCTTTCTTCGAGGTAGCCGATGGAAATCCTCCCCCTATGATTTCGTCCTCCCCTTTCCCCCCAATCCCCTGCAAACTCTCCCCACTAACCAGGACGAGTTTCAATTAGTCCGCCCAAAAGGAAAAAGACATTTGCAAGCAACAGATGAAAACGGTCAACTCTTTAAAAAACCAACAACTGAAAACCGACAGCCCCTCCCCAGATTTGTCCCTGTCACGGAAAATCGTTTCTCTGTATTGGACATACATGTGGATGAATTCTCGCCCTTGCCTACTGACCCAGAAACTGATATGGCTGAGCCGCAAAAATTAGTACTCCCCCCCCCCTTCCTCCCCCTCCTCTCCTGAAGATGGCTAATTCCTCTGCCTCCCCATCCCCTCCATCGATGGACTGTGTCCCATCTGATAATGTGGAGGGATGTGAGTGATGATGGTGAGGAAGTAAATGATGAAAACCAGTATGACACAACGTCTGAGCCATCTGATATAGATGACTCCGTTAGTGAATGTGGTGGCTTTAAAGAAGAAGGAACCCCTCCAATCCCTCCCTCTGAGATAAAAAGCTTTCTTAAGGGCACATTCCGTAAAAGGAATATTGTCATAGGAACCTTTTTTTTGGAGCTACCTGATTTTATACATTCCGCTAGATTGATGGTAAAACGGCCCCATGTTTTTACTTTAAATTCCTCCCAACGTCACCGGTTAAAGAAGTGTACACAAAAAGCTAAGAATGAACTGCTATCAAAAAATTGAATGGTTGTCACTCCTCCTTGTATTTGTAATGAGTTTCTCGATTTGTAGCTTGAATATTAACGGAGGATGTAGCTCTGTCCGTAAAGTTCAAGTAAGGATTTTTTTATTACAGAAGAAAGTTGACAATGCCCTTTTACAAGAGACCCATGCCAACGACTGCTGTGTCGCAGAGTGGTGTAGGCTCTTCCCTGGCCTTTCCTTTTTTTAAAATAGTGACTCCCGTAAAGGCGGTATAGCAATAATTCTTAGCCCTTCCTTTTCCCCTTCATTGCTTAAATTTAACGAAATACAAAAGGGATCTCTAGCATCCCGAGAATTCCACTACTGTGGAAAATTGTATACTGTTTTTAATATCTACTAGCCGAAACCCATGGAACATCCACGGAAGGGAGGATGTGGTGTATGGATAGAGTGTACCATTATGGATGGCATAGGGGATTTGCTTGTCCGAGTAAGAGTTAGGAAGAAAGATGAGAATGAAGAGTGCGTATATGAACAACGTATTTATTGCAATCTACTTAAATGACAACGCTACGATATACTTTTGAAAAATGAATGGATTCGTAATAGGAATCGGCATAGCACCACTTTGGGATTGTCCACTCAGTGGACGGCTTGCTGTCGCCTTCGTCTGTCCAATCAGCGGACGGCTTGCTTCGCCTTCGCCCAGCAGACGCCAATACGATAGCGTCGTAAGATGGCGTCATATCGGCAGTTAATCGGATGCTTTTGGGACCCAACGTCGGCTAATTCCGATTTTTCGAGTATGGCTGTATGTGATAAACAAAGAGCGCAGTTCGTAGATCGTAAATCCATTAGTGCCGTGGGCATCGGGTCACTGGGTGCGGCGTAAAAGGGATAACAAAGTCGAGTCCTTACGCTATTATTATATAGATGCCCCAAGTACGCCTGTAGCTCGGCGAGATTCTTAAAATAATCTTGTGACACACCTAACTTCCCTCGACAGCCAAAATGCCCTAAAAGACCAAGACAATCATGTTTGTATTGGTGGAGATTTTAATTGCACCCTCCAACCCCAGCTAGACAGGAACAGTGCAGAGCCCCATCCTCCCTCCACAACCCCCCTCACCAAATTTTAAAAACAAATGAATTTCACAGATATATGGCGGGTCAGGCACCCATCAATCAGGCAATACACATGGTGTCGATGCATTCAGAATAATATTGTACTTGCTCGCTTGGACAAGTTTTATGTTAATCCTCCACTTGAACGCCTTGTTCTATCATCCCAAATTTTCCCATCAGGATTCTCGGACCACAGCGCAACATTTCTCAAAATCTCTGCCCCTTGCCCGAAACACAAGAGTGCTTTTTGGAAATTTAATAATAATTTACTTGATGATAGTACCTTTAAGGTCTTTTTTTCCTGAAATTTGGAATATCCTGGTTGTCTCCCAAGGGAATTTCCCAAACCTCAGACAATGGTAGTATAATGCCAAAACGCACATCAGACTTTTCTGCCAGCAATATCGTGCGTATGGTGTTCAAGTCGAAAAAAAAACCACAACCTTACTTGAAGATGAAAACCTGGAATTACAGGAACAGCTCCAGGGAACTGCAAGTGTGAGCTACCAGGAAATGAGGCAGCAAATTCATGGAAAAACGGCCTTGCTGAATTCCATATCTGAAAGGTGAGCACTAAATGCTTTTTTACGCCTGATGATGAGATACATACACGACCTTGATGCTCCAACCAAATTCTTCTTCAGCCTTAATAGGGGGGCCTCTTCATCAGTGATTTTTTTTTTAGCCAAAGCCTTGTCCAATCGTATGAAACCTTTTATGAATGTACTAGTAGGAGAACATCAATCCTTTTGTATCCCTGGACGTACTCTTTTTAATAATGTCTTTCTTATCCGTGATACCATTTGGTTTTGTAACAATTTTAAAAACAATGTTGGTCTGTTTTTTATTGACCAAGGAAAAGCCTTTGATTGTATTGACCACATGTACCTTTTTAGAGTTTTGGAGAATTTTGGTTTTGGGCCTATTTTTATCTCGTATATTAAGCTTTTGTATTGTAATATATCCAGTGTTCTCAAAATTAATCAAGTATTGTGTAGCCCCATTGCTGTGTAACGGGGAGTACGGCAAGGTTGCCCGCTTTCTGGACTTTTAAACTCTCTTGCCATCGAACCTCTTCTGCTCCAATTATGTACGCACATTTCTGGCTTCACTGGATCAATTCTTCCCACACCGCTAAAAGTCTCTGCTTATGCAGATGATGTTTGTATTTTTGTAATAAATAATGCTGATGTCACTGCGGTGGCTCAGGCATTAAAGACATATTGTCAAGCTTGTTCAGGCCAGGTGAACTGGAAGAAGAATGAAGCCCTTTGGGTAGGACCTGGAACTTGCCCGCCAATTATCCTGCCAGGAGGAGTGAACTGGCAGCAAAATGGCATCAAATACCTCGGTATTTTCCTCGGAGAGAACACCTTCGAGCAGCAGAACTGGATCAGATTACCGGACAAGGTAAAGGCAAAACTAGCCCATTGGAAAGGACTTCTTTCTCAACTTTCATACCGCGGAAGAACTCTTGTCATCAAAAATCTCGTCGCCTCTATGCTGTGGCATAAAATTATATGCCTACAACTGCCTGGGAACCTTCTTATCACACTCCAAAAGAGCATGGTTGATTTTTTTTTCTGGAGTGGGAAACACTGGCTCCAACCCACCGTGGCATACTTACCACTTACTGAAGGTGGCCAAGGTCTCATTGACATCCGTCGCCGGATCATGGTCTTCCGGCTTCATATCGTCTGTCAACTTTTATATGGAGATGTAGCCCTACTATGGAGGCCTCTGGCTAACTGCATATTGCAGCTTGCATGCAAGCTGGGCTATTGCCAATAACTTTTCTTGATGAACCCTCATCATATCGATTTATCCTCGCTGCCCACCTTTTACCAAGGGGTGATGAACGCCTGGCAAGCCCTGTCCTTTTCCCGTGAAATGGCAACATACAACATGGAAATGTTGTTGAATGAACCCCTATGCTACAAACCCTTCCTGGAAAACAGTTTAAATAATAGAGGACTCATTCAACGTTTTGTTGATGCCAAGCTGCTCCGAGTAAAATACCTCATGACAGAGTCTGGGAACCGCTGGTTGAGTGCTGCTGCTGTGGCACAAAAAACTGGAATAAAATCTGTCAGGATCATCTCTCGGTTCCTCAAGGGATACTCACAACATATCGTAGTACCTGCGAGGAACTTGGACCTTCCCCCGAGGAAAAAACAGATGACTTCCCTAAACTCCTTGTCTTCAGCCCGCTACTTAATCTGTCCCCTGGCTTGAACAGCCCTGATGATACTGCATTATCCCTTCCTTCCTTTCCAAAGAAAACTTTGTACAACATGTACGTTAAAATTTTATATGCAAAAACATTTTCTGAGCACATGAGGCTTCGATGGCGGGATTTTTTACCCCCAATATCCCCCAACTGTCCCAATAGGCGAAGTTTTTTTTTTAATCTGTTGCCTCCTCCAAAGTATGTTGGAGATATTCAATGGAGGCTTGTACACTGGATTGTACATTATAATGTTTTACTGAACCAGTTTTCTACTGCTAATTCTAATCTGTGCCCTTTCTGTGCATCCGTTGAAACTTTACCGCATATATACCTTGAATGTGAACGATTGCAACCTCTTTTTACCTTTCTCCAGGAACGCTTTGTGAAGCTCGGTTCTCTCTTCAATTACAATGTTTTTATTTATGGTGTTTTGGGACCGTCTTCCCTTAGGAATGTGGTTTTAATGAACTTTTTGATTGGTCAGGCCAAGTTTACAATTTACAAGTCCAGGAAGAAAAAAATGGGAAACGTTTCTGGTTCTTCACATGATGTATTACTGACCTTTAAAGCTCTTATAAGTGCAAGATTAAAACTAGAGTACCAGTTTTTTTTAAATGAACAAGAATTTAACATTGTTTAAAGAAAAATGGGTTTTTAATGATGTCATATGTAAACTTGATGATGATTTGTTAATAATTTCTCCTTGAGACCGTTTTTTAGTTATTGTGTTTTTTTCTCTGTGACTGTACATAACTGATCCCTTTCACTTTTGTAATAAAAGAAAGAAACAGTCAGTCTCTCCCCTCTTTTCATATTCCCGGCACAGAGCAACCCTGTGTTGCCCAGCAACGTCGGTGCTTTTGCTAGTCAAGAATAAGTGGGAAACTGTACAAAGTGCATTCATTCATTTTACCCACATCCAAGACAGTCATCCAGAAAGTTCTGTCACACCACCGGTAAATTTTATTACTGCCACATTATTCGACACAATCTCCATCTCTTCAAACGCACTTGATGTATGTGTCAGATCTCAGGATAAAAGCCTCACTTCTAAAATGTCCTTAATGTGGCGGAGGAATCTGTAAGAGTGATACGTTAACCTCTTCAGTTTTGGGTCATTGCTGGTGGAACTTTACAAAACGTCTTTATCTTACTACTACGACGACTTTAGTAATTACACCCAATAATTCCCACCTGGCACCTGCTTCTGGGGTCAGTCCAGTATCGCTTTGGCTCAGGTATTTCTTGAAACAGATGGCCATTTCTGAACTTCTACTGAAGGTGATTTGGGCAGGAATTTGGAATTTGTTCCATGGTGCCAGGCTACCAGCCTAGTTCACGAAACAAAATGTGGAATGAAATCTGGCAGAGGATCCTCCGATTTAAAGTGCCTCTGATGGATCATCTCCGCACTGCATGCAAATAAAATCAGGATAACAATTTATTTGCAATCGAACACAAACTCGAGCAAAGTCGATGGCTCACCATCGCAAATCCCCCATGCTTCCCACATAAAAAAGTTGAAAGATTACAAGAACTTCCACCAGGAATGATCTAATATCAAATTTTGAGTTTTAAAAAAATATTCTGTTTTTGAACCCTGTGACCCTCAGTCCCTACACCTTGGAGCATGAACTGGGGTCAAATCCCAAAAATCGTTACATATAGTATTTCATGTGGTCCCCAATGTTGATTTCACATACAAGTTTTCATTTTAAAAAAATGTGGCCATAATTATTGCATTTTTATCCCCACAAAATAATGGGGGGATATTTTAATTGGCTCCGTCTGTCAGTCCCTCATGCTATGATCAACAACTGGCATGAAGGTGCAAGAGCAGTATTGTTGTGGGGTGAGGTCAAAATGTCATATCAAGAAAAATTCCCTTACCGGCACATTTCAAAGCATTTTTTAAATGTAACATGTTATATGCAATCAACATTGTGGGACACACGAAATATGTTATGATTTTTTAAATTCGCCTTTAGGTTCATGTGGCAAGGGGTGTGGGTGGTGACTTGGAGTAACAGGGGTCAAAACAGAAAACAGGTTAACTTAAAAAATTTATATTGTTCATTCCTGGTGGAACTTTTTGCTATCTTTCAACTGCTTTTGCAGGAAAGTGTGGGGATTTTGCAGGGAAGTGTGGGGATGCCACATCATCGACTTCACTGCAGTTGGTATTTGACATTTTGACCCCAATCCCCAGGACCCTAGGGAGCGGGACTAAATTTTTTACTGTTCTTGCACCTTCTTGCCATGTATTTGTTGATAAATTTCTGCAAAAGTTTGATGAATTTCTACACAACCGTTTAGGAGTAGATACTGTGATGGATGGGCAGAGACGGAGTCAATTACAATATCCCCATTTTTTTTTTAAAGCGTGGGAATAACGATGAAGTGCACGACGTTGCCCTGCTCGCTCCCAGCCTGACGAGGCCCGGCTTGCTGTGCGCCCTGCCAAGCCTTCCAGCTTGTGGTCCGAGCTGAACCTTCCTCCCGGTCCAGCCAATCGTTCCTGCCTCCATTCCCCATTCGTGTGAGTCCGTCTTCGTTTGTTCTGTCCTGGGTTAAGTAAGACTGTAATAGGTAAGCTAGTATTTTCACTGTGTCTTTCTAGTCCGTCCCTCTTTCTGCTTTATTTTCTTATCTTTCCTTCTTCCTTGGTTTCTTTCAATCCTGTAAATAGTAATAAATAATAATCGTATTTTCAAACCTTTTTGTCTTCTTCTTCTTCTTCTTCACATCCGTGTCGCCTTTGTCTTTTCCCTATTGAATATCTGTGGCGCGATTTTGGCCAACGTTCAGGAATCGGGTTAGTCGGGGTAACTGTTCGGGCGCGGCGGCCATCCGCTCGGCAAATCCAGTAACATCTTATCCGCGTCCGTAACAATTGGTTGTTGTAACAATCTGCGTCCGTAACGCGTCCGTAACAACGTAACAACGTCCAAAAACAGATTGGCAGATTTCTTTCGATTTGTGTCTAATCTGCCCTGTGGATATGCCATGTGCATTTTACATTCTGTATCGCCATTAAAAAAATTCAGGAGTTCAAATATCTTCTTCACTGAAGCCTTCTGCAATGGCCACCTCCTTGGTAAAAGATGGAAATATTTTAATTCCTGATTGCTGAAGCAAAATAAATAGGGTGAGAAACTTGATACTTACCACACAACTCAAGAAATAATGTAGTCAGGTTCACTATGTTAACAAATATAATTTCGTTCAAAATTTTGGTAGATTAGCAAAACTATACATTTTTGGAATATTCAGAGCATGAGGAATCCAAAAATTAATGTTTACATTTGCGTAGACACCTTTGCGAAAATGACACTCAGGACAGTGATGAAGATAGTCAGGTTCAGTCAGGTATGTTAACAAATATAATTTCTTTCAAAATTTTGGAATTAGCAAACCTGTACATTTTTGGAATCTTCAGAGCATGGAGAATCTGAAAATCAATGTTGGCATTTGCAGACACCTGCATGGCCGCCATTTTGGATTTTGAAAATGGCCGCCATAAAATACATATTTTGCGCGATCTCGGCTTCTAGTCAACCTAGAGACTTAATTAAATATGCTAATCCTATGTTTTCTGGGTCAAGGAATCCAATAAAGGCCTCAAAATAGTGCTCAGGATTATAGAAAAGCAACAAACAAAGGTGATTGAAAACCATTGTCTTTATATTTGTGATATAACTGTATTACATAATACATGATATTGCAAGTCCTTTGAAGTTATAGGTTGTTATAGGAAGTTATAGGTAGTATCAGATTGAACTATAAGTCCTATACACAGGATCTACGAGGTCTATACCGTTCAGGAATATGCTTTTACAGATCTTCATCACTGTCCTGAGTGTCATTTTTGCAAAGGTGTCTACGCAAATGTAAACATTAATTTTTGGATTCCTCATGCTCTGAATATTCCAAAAATGTATAGTTTTGCTAATCTACCAAAATTTTGAACGAAAAAACATCGTGAACCTGACTAATGAAACACAATGCATGTGATGTTGCGATGACCGATTTTTTAAAGTTCATTTTTTTACATTTTGTTTTTAAAATAACAAGTAGGGTGATGGAACTTTTGGGATGACCCAGGTTGTGAATGCATATTTAATGGTATTTATTTGCAAATTATATTTGGTGTATCATGAAGGCATGTATACACTATACATGTACCGTATTCTGCAACTTTTTAACCTCCAAAAAATGCATAGCTTTGTTCAACTTTTAGCTGAGACACTCCGGTGCATACAGGTGGAAACCTTTTTCGGCCTTGTCCATTATTTCATCATCCACGTGATGCGAATGAGTTTGTGTCACTCAGTGTGCTGATTGACTGAGGATATGAGCAGGTGCGGATACAGGATTTTAGGTTAGCGGGGGCGCAGAAATCTAAATTGCTATGAAAACATAACTTAGCGGTTTTTCGCAAATTCATGAAAAATGAAGAATTTGAAAATGAAAAAAAGAAAATGAAAATTTCGGAAATTATTTTTCGAGTCTTTATTTTTGTAATAAATTAAAAAGCAGTTGATTATGAAGGTTATGCTAAATATCGACAAAGAATGCTCTAAATACACTTGCAAAGAAGTACTTTTGTGCAAAAATTTCTGCTAAAAACTCAACATTCAAAATGTAATTATTGTCTCATCAGAAAAAATGATGAAAAGCAGACATTGCTTACGATGAAACAAATGACAAAATTATCAAAACAAATAAATTGTTCCTATGTATACTGCAACGATAATAACCGTTCGGCCAATGAAATTGATGTGCTACAACATCGCAATTGTCTGATGAAATATTTCTATTCAAACCGATGATTCATGAATAACGTATTTCATGGACGTTTTCTTGCATACATGTCAGCTACACTCTCGATGTATATCTCAATATCTTTGTGCACATACATAACAAAACCAAAACATCGATTCGATTCTCCCCCATGTTGCTCCTGAATGCATTATTTGTGAATTTCAGTGATGAGTTTGCCCTTTCAACGCCACCGAATGTCACATATGTTACTAGCATTCAATTTATGAGTCGTGTCTGTGTGAAGCCCTTTCTTTGATTCTTATGCAATTCCATGATCCTGTGCCGATTGCCCAGAAAGTTGCTCTACAACATCTTACTACAATTCACCAAATGTCCGTCTGTTCCCAGGTACCGCAAAAACGGCTGAACCGATCCCACCGAAATTTTGGGTGGGTAATCCTGGGACCCCCTGGAGTAAAATAGGCTATATTGTTTTTCAAATTTTTCAAATTTTCTAGGTTTTCCAAACACCATGGAATAATATTTACCGATATGAACAGTGATGTGGCTTTTATTGAAATTATACAAATACTGTTTAAATTTTGACGATTTGCATGTGATATGATTTAACGGATGTTTAGATAAATAAATCGTTTAAAATAAAAATAAAAGCCTTCAATTTCTGAGATTTTGCCTTTTCATTTGGGCCTCCCAATTGAAGCCCCGCCCGTCGGGCGGGTACCGTTGCTAGTTATTGTAATACGTGAAAGGTGAATGTCACAATAAAACATTGCAATTCTTAATCAAATTGATGGCAAAACAAAAAATACGAGCCATCTGGCAAATCATCATCGGCACCAACTTGGGCGAAGCTTGGGTTATGCGTCAGTTCTTCCACGTCATGTTTGAACGTGAATTGTGTTTGGAGTCGAACCAATTGCAATTAAGTATTCATATTTCAAATGCAGAATGGAAATTGATACACAAAGCAATTGCAGCAACACTACGCTGAGTTTAACCAGCCGTTGCATGATCCTGTATGAACTCGAGCAAGGAAATAAGTCCATTTGGACCATCGTTACCATGGTGCACTCCCACGTTGATTTTTGCAGCAGCTTTCAACATAAATCTTCTTGATGGTTTACTAAAGTCTATGTTACATGTCGACCTCATGGCACCACAAGAAAGTGCACCGGTAACCTGCAGTACATCAGGGCAGAAAATAAATAATGACACTGATGTGTCCTTGGGTGTTTTAAGGGTAAAACCAAAGAGAGGGAAGTGTAACGTTAGAATAAATATTTAATAATCCTCAATGTCTACCATAAGCACAATAATATTAATTAAATTTAGCAATCAGTGATTTTCCTAAGCATCCCCGAATTAACTAAGTATGAAAGTGACAAAACAGCATTGTAGCGATACGTTAACTCACGACTCTTAACGTGGCAACTCATCTTAATCAAGCAGTTTGCACATTAACTAAACTTTAAATGTATACATTAAACCTGTATGTATGCATCTATATTCACATATATACCTCCTTTAAGAGCTATTGGGTCCAGACAGAGACAGTGCATGCGGAGGTTTAAAATGATTGTTCTTAATTAAAGAAATCTCGAATTATATTAATTTTTGTTGTGCATGTGGTGTATATGCCCACAGTCGTTGGTTTGCACATATACAGGAAAAAAAACATAATCTATTCAGTCAATCTGTCTGTCGCTATCGATATATATATATATATATATATATATTCAACGACATAACAGCGTGACGAGCGCTGTCCCGATCTCCTGTGGACCGAAGTCCTAGACCAAAGCGTCACCTCCGACCTGGAGGCCTCAGCCCGGCCACTCTGTCAACAGACAGAGATTTATTCATTGGTCCCCATTGGCTAAACATCAAGCAGAGCCGCCAATCCAGATTTCGGGCTTATTAACCCTGGTCAAGACGGCATACTGCAAAAAATCTAACCAATGAGGACCAAAATCGTCTATTAGTTGATCGAGGCACCTCCTAGCTTTAATGGTGAGCACCAGCCACGAATTATGTCTCACACGGTAAATACTGCATAACCCGCAAGGAACCAACAGCCTGTCTGCCACACAGACCATCGTTCCCACCAGTGCAAACCAAAACCAGGGGGTGCGGTGCGATCGGCGGGGATAATAATCAACGACATAACAGCGTGACGAGCGCTGTCCCGATCTCCTGTGGACCGAAGTCCGAGACCAAAGCGTCAACTCCGACCCGGAAGCCTCAGCCCGGCCACTCTGTCAACAGACAGAGATTTATTCAATGGTCCCCATTGGCTAAACATCAAGCAGAGCCGCCAATCCAGATTTCGGGTTTATTAACCCTCGTCAGGACGGCATACTGCAAAAAATCTAACCAATGAGGACCAAAATCATCTATTAAGTTGATCAAGCATATATATATATATATATATATATATATATATATATGTATATATATATATATATATATATATATATGTATATATATATATATATATAAACATATATATATATATATATATATATATATATACATATATATATATATATATATATATATATATATATATAAACATATATATATATATATATATATATATATATATATATATATATACATATATATATATACATATATATATATATATATATATATATATATACAGACTTGGCATTTAATATGGAATATTTTTTTTTTCTTGATTTGGGTTTACTTTCTTAACTCAGTATATCAATCTGGTGAGTTTCTTTTACACTTTGGTGATTTATTTGTTAAAAGAACCATGTCACTGATTGTCTGTTGCAGCAAGAAGTCAACAACAGGACTATATCACAGGTGGCGTGGCAAAATGTACGGACAGGTGCATTTGATGATTGGCTTCACAGTCGGGTATACAAGGGTTGTTGCGTTCTGTATTAGTGGAAAACAACTGCTGCACGTCTCCAAAAGTTATTGCTGCTTCCTCTGGAGATGGTCCGTCAACTCGACAATGCTGTTTGTCATGGAGTGGTGGCTTTACGAAATTACGGCATGAAACAGCGTGCTATTGCTCGGCAGTATGGCATCAATCAAGGTCAGGTGTCAAAGATCCTGAAACGAAATGCTCAGAGGGGTGTCCCTACTCCAATACCGAGGCCAGGACGTCCCCACAGAACCACAAGGAGGGATGATCGCCAGCTGCACCGGTTAGTCCGCAATGGCCGTACCAATTCACCTAATCGGCTTAGGGCTGAGTGGCAGCTACTGACAAATGTGCCTGTATCCAGAAGGCTAGTCAACCAACGACTGGTTTAAGCAGGCTATCGTGCCAGGCGTCCCCTGAGAAAGCCATGCCTGACCAGACAACACAGCCAGCGCCGATTGCAATGGGCCAGAGAGCACCGTCAATGACAGCCAGAACACTGGAATCACGTGATCTTCAGTGACGAGTCTAGATTTCTGGTCTATCGTCAAGATGGCCGCGTCCGAGTGTGCAGACAAGTGCATGAAGCCTACAACAAAGATTGTATAGTGCCAAGAGTCCAAGCTGGAGGTGGTGGGGTGACCGATTGGGCTGCTTTTCATGCAGGGGGCAAAACTCACCTGGTTGTTCTGAATGGAATCCTGAACCAGTTCAAGTACAGGGCCATTCTGGAAGAAACATTGCTTCCATTTGCTCGTGCAGCCTTTCGAGGAAACTTTGTCTCCCAAGATGACAATGCATGGCCTCATCGTGCTCGCATGATCCAACACTTTCTTGCTGACCATGGTGTAGAGCATATGGAGCGGCCTGCCATGTCACCGGATATGAATCCGATAGAGAACTTGTGGGCAGAATTCACGCGTCAAATCGACAACTTGGACCAGCAGCCGACCTCTGTGCGTGAATTGCAGCAGGCTATTGTCACTGCATGGCAAATGATTCCTGTCAAAACCTTGGCAAATCTCGTGAACAGCATGCCTCAACGTGTACGTGCTCTCCTGAATGCTCGTGGGGGTTACACGAACTACTGAACTGTAATTTTACTGTCCGTAATCCCAGTCGTAATTTAACTTTTGTTTTTGTTAAAAAAAATTTTGGCTAATGTGCAAAATAAAGAGATACTTCTGGAAAACGTACAGAAGTTTAACACAGGACTGTCCATGACTTGAGTTCGATATCAGTTTACATCACTTTCAAGGATCAATTTATTTGTTTCGAAATGTCAAATGTGGTTTTTGTTTCTTATAAAGGTCACAGTAACAAAATCTAGAATAATTTCAACATAATTCCAATGAACTTTTGGTTCAAAGACATCTTGAAAAGTAAGTTCACCCCCACCAAAAAAATATTCCATATTAAATGCCAAGTCTGTATATATATATATATATTGTAACAGATTTGAGAATCCTGTTATTGTTGTAAATATCACCCTCTGTAAATAGTGTCATGATTCTTGTAAATACCTCCATCAATTTGTGTAAAGATCAAAGGTCGTCCCCTTAGTTAATCCATGTACAAGCACGTAGGCCACCATAGAACCTCTCTATAGTTATTTCTTATTCTGTGTTAGTTTAAGGCTCTGTTTCCCATTAGTTGACTGCATTGCACCAGATGAAATAAGATAGATCCCCTTTCAATTGCCCAAAACCTCCATTTCCAACTGCGTCATTGCCAATCGCATTGCCAACTACATTTTCCGCCATTACGCATGCGGTCAGCTCGGAGAAGAAAGGCGTGTCTCCACCTCGTCATGAGAAGGAGGAGTGAGCCAGCCCCGATCAACCAACCAAGCATGAGGGGTTTGGCCTGAGAGGGCGGAGAGAGAGAGGTTCAAGAAGATTCTAGGGCGTGGTTATATAACCCGTCACGCGGAGCCCCCACCTCAGTCCAGTTGAAGGAGATGAGTGAAGAGTCCACCGCAGCTGAGTCCACCGCAGCTGAGTCCACCGCAGCTGAGTCCACCGCAGCTGAGTTGAGTTGAGAAGAGTTGAGCTTTAACGGCAGTTCGACCCGCGGCCGCGAAGCCGATGACCGTCAAATTGGATAAAAAATGTCGGGAGCACCGGGGAAGGTTGAATTGGAAGACGAAAATTTATGGGCGCCGACGGTCGAGGTAGAGCAAAGCGTGGGTAAAATGACGGGTATAGAGATCGCGACCCGGGGTATGGAAAAGCCGGCGACCGCTGAGGTAGAAGAGGGAATTTTAATAAAGCCAGCGGTCGTCGAGGTGAATAAAGAAAAAGAAGTAGTGGGAATTGAAATTGGAGAGACCGGGGACTAAGAAAAGCACTCGCGGCAGGGAAAGATGGAAAATGTGCAAAGTCCCTGCTCACATCACGATGCTGTGCTTAATAACACCAATGAAAGTTTGCAGGTGGTGTTGGAGCGAAGGGGAAGAATCCCCCAGGTGAGTCGTGCTGTATATTGTGCGGGGAGATTTTGCAGGAGGATGTTTGGCGCAGCAAGAATTTTCGCGCGCTTGGGATCGAGAAAGCATCCAGGCGTTGGTGAAGGGTCCCCTGTGAGTGGTGTGAGTGGAAATGGCGTGCTTGTGGGAAAAAGGTGTGCATCAGGGAATGAGCGTGTTTCAAAGCGCTAGTGTGAAACCGAGTGCGAGCGAGCATGCACGTCGGAGTGTACGGAGTGTGACACGGAGAGTGAGTTGGTGGTGGCGCAGGTGCGAGAGGGCACATCGGAGCGCGAGTGTGAAACCGAGTGCGAGCGAGAATGCACGTCGGAGTGTACGGAGTGTGACACGGAGAGTGAGTTGGTGGTGGCGCAGGTGCGAGAGGGCACATCGGAGCGCGAGTGTGAAACTGAGTGCGAGCGAGAATGCATGTCGGAGTGTACGGAGTGTGACACGGAGAGTGAGTTGGTGGTGGCGCAGGTGCGAGAGGGCACATCGGAGCGCGAGTGTGAAACCGAGTGCGAGCGAGAATGCACGTCGGAGTGTACGGAGTGTGACATGGAGAGTGAGTTGGTGGTGGCTCAGGTGCGAGAGGGCACATCGGAGCACGAGTGTGAAACCGAGTGCGAGCGAGAATGCACGTCGGAGTGTACGGAGTGTGACACGGAGAGTGAGTTGTTGGTGGCGCAGGTGCGAGAGGGCACATCGGAGCGCGAGTGTGAAACCGAGTGCGAGCGAGAATGCACGTCGGAGTGTACGGAGTGTGACACAGAGGGTGAGAGTGACCCGGAGAGTGAGTTGGTGGAGGAACGGGTGTGAGGATGCATGCTTGGGATGGACGGGGAGAGTGTGCGAGAAAGCACACCTGAGTTGGTTGTGGTGCGGGTGTGGGAGAGCCCATTGAAGCGCGTGAGTGGGTGGGTGCGAGAGTGCACGCCCATGGTGAGTGTTACAGAGGATGTAACGGAGGAGAGGTGTGGAATGAAGTGTGCGAACGACGAGTGTGCGCAAGAGGGTGCGCGAGAGGTGTGGTGTGTAACAGGGAGTGCGGTGGTGGAATGGACGGAGTGTGTGGAATGTACGGGCGGCGTTGGGACGCCGGGTTTGGTGAGTGTGAAAAGGGTCGCGTATGCGTGTGAGCATGCGAGTAAGGCATCGACGTTAAACGGGGCAGCATTTAGGGCGACGGATAGCCGACACGAACACTCGGGGCGCGGTGTGCTTTGTTGGATGCGAGGCCCGGCGCGGGTCGGTGCTGCGTCGCTTCTCTTCGAAGCGTCGTTGCCGATTCGGGCCTGGCCCCACCCCGCACGGTCGAGTCCGGGCTTTGCCGGGCAAGGCGACCGGTCTGGTTCAAGGGCAGGTAGGAGGGATCGGAACCGTGCCCCCTTGTGGTTGCGGCGTTCCGGCCGGGCGGATCGAGCCATCGGGCCGGAGACCGAAAGGATCCGCGCCGAGATGGTGTGTGGAATCTCGGGCCGAGCAAACCGCCTCCCTTGAACCGAATGCCGGACGGACTCAACCTGCAGGCGACCAAACCACCCGAATTCATTGCTCGGCTTTGCGAAGCCGAGTTTTAATGAGGTAATGACGTACCGAGAGGCTCAGATATAGCGGACTGTGATGATGATAGTGTTTTGAATCCGAAATTGAGAATAGTGAATACAATTGGCAGAAATGATTGGCAAATTGATGATTGGTAAAATGATTGGCAGTGATTGGCAAATTTTGATTTGCAGAAAATTGGATGGGCAAAATTGATAATGAAAGTTGCCCGATGTGGGGGGATGGCAAATCCACCATCCCTCACACTAGGGGGCACATGAGCACTAGCTATGGGGTTTGGCAGTGAAAATTAGCCCGAGAGGGTTAGGATAAAATGTATAGGGACCTAGACATGACCATAGGTAACGGGAGAGGTAAGTAGCGACATTGGACAGGTAGTCGGGGACATAGAGAGGTTAGAGTGGTTGTTAATGACGTGGGATGTGCTTAGTATAAGGGGCGACTGGGAAGCGCAAGTTTCAGAAGGGAGTAGTCAGCTGAGATGATGTCGTGTGTTTGAGAATCGAAAGTGTATGGAGCAGTGTATGAGTGAGCGAGGTGATTGTGAGTTGTATTGAGCGTGGAAGTGTATGGAGCAGTGCATGAGGAACAATTGTGGTTGTGCATTGTATTGAATGATTGAAGAAGCCTGGGAGGAAGGAGGGTGCAGGTTGCACCAGGTGTGATTGCACAGGTGTGCAAGTGAACAGGTGCATGGAGAATGGTTGTGTGGAATAGCTGGTATGGAATACATGGAGTATGGAATGGATAGTGTGGAGTGAGTATGGTGGAAACTGTGGAGTGGAGTGGATGGTGCGAAGGTGTGAATGGGGGAAAAGTGTACCCCTATCACAAATACCCGGGGAGGGTAGTTTAAGAGTTAGGTAGAGGGAGTAGGTAAATTGTGGTTGGATATTGGCATCTGTGGTGCGTGGTGGAAGAATGGTGTTTGGATGGGTGCATTAGTGACGTGGAAATGGCTGGGCGTGTGGCCTGTGAGTGTGTGTAGTTAAATGGGCACTCCGCTACTGTTAGGATGTCGGCCAGGTGAGGCCGCAGGTGGGCTCTGGGAGCCGGTAGAGTTGTTGTGGATGGGGCCCGAGGATCCAAAGGACCGACCCGGGTAGCCCAGTGCCAGAGAGGGCACCAAGGGGGGTAAGTGTCAGAGAGGGCCTTCCCCAGTTAGATAGGTTAGGGTAAGGAGCAGGTAAGCTCGGAGGCAACTGCAGTGGTGGAGGTGTGCAGGTGGGTAGACCTGCTGGGAGAGCCACACGACCCAGTCCTGAAATTGTGCAAAGGCACAGGGAGTTGAACCGGGGGAGTGAGACCCCAAATTGATGAAGCACCACAGTTTGGTCAATGGGAATTTGGTTCCTAAAACCGCATAGAGTGTAAGATGGCCAATGGATTGGCAGGGAAAGACCCCGGGTAGTGTAAAGTGTGTAAAAGTCATTTAGGAAGTAGTTAGGATTGAAATCTCCTCGCACCATCTACATCCACTCACCTGAGGTGACGACGGTGCTCCACACCATGCCATGGTTGTTATTGTTTTTTTTGTGTGCAAATGTTTGGAATGTGAGACGCATCATGGCGTGGGTGTGACATGGTGCTGTTGTTCCATCTCTCCCTCCTTATGAGGATTGATGATGAATTGGTGATGGCAAATTTTGGATTAATGGGATTGTGACGAATTTGGTATAGGGGAAATATAGGGAGGACGAGACGTAGTGACGGATTTGTAAATGTGTAGGTTTTTGTAAATATGGGGTAAGGGCAAGGGTAGAGTAGGTAACAGGGGGGGTGACGTACGGTAGGGACGAGCTTTTCTCCGCTCAGTCTCCAGGCGCACCTCACCTTGCATTACCTTCGTTGATGTGGAGCCTTGTGACCTTACCCCTCACTCACCTGTCTTCTCTGTCTTCCTTCCCCAACCCGAGGATCGTGCTCTCTGGGCACTGAGGGGAGCGTGCGGGGGGGCCGCGTCGGTGTGCCCGAATCCTCACAACCAGCTGCCTGCATCCACGCACCACTTATGGACCACATGTCTGTGGCTGAGCACCACTCATGGACCCCACGGTTTGGGGCATGGCCCCTCTGCTGGGACCGGCCACGATGGCCCAAGATCTTGCTTGCGGACCCAGTGAGGTGGCACCAAGCCCACAGGTGAACCACCCATAGTCGGCCCCTGTGGGCCATAAATAAAAATGGACGAGTTGTGTGCCTTTTTATTTCCATCAAATAGGCAGCAAAACAAGAAGACCAAGTTGACAACATCTGGAAAAAAACGGCCAGCAGAGGGAGCGGAAGAGGAAGACCAGCATCAGTTTTTTCATTTTTTTATTTGAACTGTGGTGACTGTGCACTCCGGTGCGTTTTGGGGAGTGGTGCTTTGGTGATTATTGGTGCTGGTGCGTCGATGCAGCGCAGGCTGTCTCCTCCCCTCCCACAGGATTTATTCTTTTTTTGTTCCCAAAAGGAAAAATCACAGGTCCTGGGTTGCGTTTTGTAAATAGTCCAAGTAACGTCACTTGTAAATAATGCTCCCCACCGTACATGTTTAGTTTGAAAACAATTCCGCAATTCAGTTATCCTGTGGGCGTGAATCTGTTAGGAAGGGTGCAATGCAGCAGAGGGACATACGTATTTGTGTTTTAAAACTGTCGCACTCAGGGTCAGGTTAATTGTAGAGGGAACTACACCTACGTGTCACACTAAGTTAAAGTTTTATAGGCCCGGGACGTGCCTGGAGGATGAGGGTGCAGTGTAACGGATTTGAGAATCCTGTAATTGTTGTAAATATCACCCTCTGTAAATAGTGTCATGATTCTTGTAAATACCTCCATCAATTTGTGTAAAGATCAAAGGTTGTCCCCTTAGTTAATCCATGTACAAGCACGTAGGCCACCAGAGAACCTCTCTATAGTTATTTCTTATTCTATTGTAACGAATGTGGAAACGTTACAATGTGAACGTTACAAAAGTATGGTAACACCCTGTTAATGTAAATAATGGTCGCAGCCGTCCTCCTAGTTAATTCCATGAAACTTACACGCAGGTCACGATATATCTTTTAAATAGTGTATTTCCTTATTCCATGTAGGCTAAATATGTGTTTCCCACTAGATTGACTTTGCATTGTATCAAACAAAATAAGCGTAGGCCCTTCCAATTTCCCCAAACATCTCTGCTCTCCAAGGTTCCTTTCAAAAGGGGAGTTGTTTTCAATCCCGCAGGCCGCCATTGCCCATGTGCTAATCTCGGAGAAGAAAGGCGTGTCTCCACCTCGTCATAAGAGGGGAGGAGTGAGCCAGCCCTAACAGCCAATCAGCACCGCGGTGAGCGACCCGTTAGGCGTGCCCTCGGAGCCGGCGGCTTAATTCCGCCCGAGGTGATAAAAGCGACTGTAAGGGACTGCTTTACCAGATGACCTGGGAGATGAGCAAAGAGGCGGCACCAAGAGGAGCGGTGAGATGCGAAACGCTCCAAGCCAAAGAGGAGAGGTACTCGGCAAGGAAACCAGCTTTGGAGAGACGCGCTGAAAGGAGGGAGACGGCTCCACCACAAGAAGAGGAGCAGGTGTGCCGAACCAGCGCGTGACGTCTACCGCAGCGGATACGCGACGGAGGGTTTTCCCGCCAAAACCGCGAGGAATTGAGAGCTGCTGCCTCCGACTTTGCCTCCCTCTCAAGCAATCCACCTCAAGCCCTACCTGCCTGCATTATCCCCTGTGTAAGTGTGAACGTCCTGTCCTGCTCGTTGTCTTGGGGTTAAGTAAAAATGAATAGTGTAAGTTAACGATTCGCTGTGTTACTGCTTCTTCCATCCATTGCTTGTGTGTGTATAATAAATCTGTTCTTCCTCCGTATTCTTCTTCTTCTTCTTTTTCATTCTCTTTCGGTCGCTTTAGAGGTTTCCCGATTGAATATCTGTGGGGCGATCTGGTCAACGTCGGGTGAAATCGGGTTCTAATCGGGGAGTAACTGTTCGGACGCGGTTAAATACACCACCGCTCGGTCAATATAACATCTAAAGCCGCGTCTGTAACACTATGTTAGTTTAAGGCTCTTTTTCCCATTAGTTGACTGCATTGCACCAGATGAAATAAGATAGATCCCCTTTCAATTGCCCAAAACCTCCATTTCCAACTGCGTCATTGCCAATCGCATTGCCAACTACATTTGCCGCCATTACGCACGCGGTCAGCTCGGAGAAGAAAGGCGTGTCTCCACCTCGTCATGAGAAGGAGGAGTGAGCCAGCCCCGATCAACCAACCAAGCATGAGGGGTTTGGCCTGAGAGGGCGGAGAGAGAGGTTCAAGAAGATTCTAGGGCGTAGTTATATAACCCGTCACGCGGAGCCCCCACCTCAGTCCAGTTGAAGGAGATGAGTGAGGAGTCCTCCGCCGCTGAGTCCACCGCAGCTGAGTCCACCGCAGCTGAGTTGAGTTGAGAAGGAGTTGAGCTTTAACGGCAGTTGACCCGCGGCCGCGAAGCAACGCCGCCGTACGAACGAGAGTGAGGAGGGTCGGCGGCTGCTCACCTCGAGCCTTGCCGTTGACACGAGCCGGACCCGCACCCTTCCAGCCCTGTGGTCCCACCTCATCCGTCCAGCCATCCATCTCCTGCCATTCCTGTCATCATCCCCGTGTAGGTCTGACTGTCGTCTGTTTGTCCGTGTTGTCCCTGGGAATAAGTAAGACTGTATAGATAAGTAGAATTGCACTGTGTCTTCCTCTTCTGTAAATTATTTCCGTTTCTTTCCTCCTCCTTGGTTTCTTTGGTTTTGTACAATAGTTAGTAATAAATTCCTGTTCTTCCTTACTCTGCCTTCTTTTCTTCACATCCGTTCATTTTAGAGGTTTCCATCATTGAACACCTGTGGCACGATTTGGCCAACGTTTAGGATCGGGTTTAGTATTGCTAATGGTTCGAGCCGCGGGCTGCTAATCCGCTCGGCAAAATAACCTCTTGCCCGTGGTCTCGAACGAGGTTGCCCACCTGCCTCGTGGAGGGAGCGGGGCGGCTTCAGGAGCGGAGACGGCCAGTGAAAATAAAAGGGGGATTAACCCCCCTCTTGCTAAGGGGAAGAGCCGTACTCTGTTTCCGCAACAATATATATATATATATATATATATATATATATATATATATATATATATATATATACTGAAACGCAAAAGAAACTTACCACCTTTGAAACCTTTAAATATCAACAATAACACTGCGTGTAGTAAATGTGTGAACTTATTTGTGGACAATAGTGTCCTCACTGTCAGACAAAACGGTCACGGATGGTCACTTGAACCTTCAATGGTCACTTCATAGCACAGCTGTTGAACAGCTGTTTTGACTGTCAGTGATTAGCCAAGGGGTACGGGATGATTTTAATGAGCTGCACGTGATGTCTTGATATTGGCTTTAAAAAGGCCAGTGCAAAATGGGCATTTCAATCAACATGCCACGATTGTCAAGGGATCAACGGCAGCGTGCCCTGGGCATGCTGCAAGGCGGACTGAGCTACCGTGAGGTGGCACGTCGCCTTGGCTGTTCACACCAGACGATATCGGCCCTGGTGGACAGAGACACCCTCCACAACTCTGCAGATGACAGACCTCGATCAGGGAGGCCAAGAGTCACCACTGCAAGGCAGGACAGGCAGATGGTCCGAAGTCACCTGCGGGATCGATTCAGTCCAGCATCCCGCACTGCGGCAGAAACTCCGGGGCGTGCAAACCCACGGATCTCCAATGATACTGCACGAAGACGACTGCATGACTATGGTCTGTCTGCCAGAAGACCATACAGAGGCCCCGTGATGACGGCTGCCCATCGCCGCAACCGACAGAGATGGTGCCACATATATATATATATATATATATATATATATATATATATATATATATATATATATATATATATATATATATGTAAAATCGAAAAAGCATGGTTGGTGAAGCCATCCGTCCGTCTGTGAAGCTGTCTGTCCATCCGTACGTATTCATTACGTACTGTTTGAACGTTGGTTGTATACTGTCAATTAATTACATACTATTGGATTGTCTCTTTCGACCCTTTAGACTGCTGTGTACCATTAGACCTTTGAAGACTCTTTAAGACCCCAGAGACCACCAAGACCGCAAAAGACTCTAAGATCCTGAAGATCCTTAAATATCCAGAGGACCAAAAAGACACAGGGGATCCAAAATACCCCAAGGACCCAACAGACCCATAAATATCTAAAATACCCATAGGATCCGAAAGACCGAGGGGAAGAAGAGGTCCAAAAGGACCTCAAAGACCCAAAATACCTACAATATCAAAAAGACCCCAAAGACCCTTGAATACACAAATTACCCTGAAGACCCAAAATACCCCGAAGGCTCAATAGACCGAGAGGAAGAAAAGATCCAAAAAGACCTCAAAGACCCAAAATACCCACAAGATTCAAAAGACCCCAAAGACTCATAAGACCCCAAAAACCCTTGAAGACACAAACTACCCTGAAGACCCAAAAGACCACAAAAACCCAAAATACCCCAAATACCCAAAAGACCAGGAACACCCAAAATACTCAAAATACCCCCAAAGACCCTTGAAGACCCAAAATTCCCCAAAGACCACATAGACCATGAAGACCTAAAAGTCCCCGAAGTCCCAAAAGACCTCTAAGACCCTTGAAGCCCCAAAATACCATGAAGGCCCAAAAGACCCTGAAGACCCAAAATACCCCAAATACGCAAAATACCCTAAAAGACCCAGAGGACCCAAAATACCATGAAGATCCTTAGAGACCCTGAAGACCTCAAAAATCCTTGAAGACCCTGCACACCCAAAATACTCTAAAGACCCAGAGGACCACAAAGATCATTAAATACCATAAAGACCCAAAATAACCCAAAGATCCTTAAGACACTAAAGACCCATTAGACCAGCTTAGACCCTTGACCATTTAGAGCTTTGGACCACTTGGACCTTTTTAGATTACAAATAAATAATATCACTAATATTACAAATGAATTTGTACAATAGAAATGTTTGTGTTATGATTGTTGTAAATCATGACAACACAGCAACTCACCAATAGTCAGGTTATTATCCTCAGTTAAAACAAGCTCGTGCCTCTGCAGCGACATGTGGTGAGGCGAGTGTAGTGAGCCAATCCACACTAGTATGTACACTGTACAGTCACGTGAAAAAGTAAGTACACCCCATGTAAAGTTTTGACTTTTTCAACATATTTCAACATACAGCTATTTGATCTTCATTTCAACAATATTGAGAGATAAAGGTGATATAATATAACAAATATCATGAAACATTTACAATTTGTAGTCCATTGTATAATTTAAATAAACATAAATGCAAATTTCACATGTGGAAAAAGTAAGTACACCCTTGGCTCTAATAGGTGGTATTGCCCCCTTTGGCAGAAACAACCTCAAGTATGCGTTTCTTATAACTGTCTACCAGTCTCTGACATCGACTGGGAGAAATTTTTGCCCACTCCATGCAGAATTCTTTCAGCTGTGCGATGTTTGAGGGGTTTCTTGCATGCACAGCTCATTTCAGATCCCCCCACATCATCTCGATGGGATTTAGATCCGGGCTTTGACTTGGCCATTCCAGAACCCTCCATTTCTTACTTTTCAGCCATTTCTTGGTGGATTTACTGGTATGTTTAGGGTCATTGTCATGTTGCAAGGTCCATCTTCGGTTGAGCTTCAACTTTCCGACAGGTGGCCTCACATTATCCTCAACCACCCTCTGGTACAATGAAGAATTCATAGTGGATTATATGATGGTGAGCTGCCCAAGCCCTGATGCAGCAAAGCTGCCCCAAACCATAATATTTCCACCACCATGCTTTACAGTTGGTATCAGGTTCTTGTGGTCAAATGCTGTCTTTGGTTTTCGCCAAACATGTCTTCTGGTACTGTGGCCAAATAGCTCTACCTTTGACTCATCTGTCCAGGGCACATTGTTCCAGAAGTGCTGGTCTTTGCCTAGGTGTTCATTGGCAAACTTTAGTCTTGCCCTGATGTTCTTTCTGGACAGCAAAGGTTTCCTCCTGGCACACCTCCCATTTGATCAAATTTGTGCAGTCTCTTTCTAATGGTAGACTCGTGCACTTTGACATCAACAGTGGCAAGAGCTACCTGAGGGCCCGTGATGACATTCTGGGGTTCTTAGAGACTTCTTTCAGCATCTTGCGGTCTGCTCTCGGGCTGAACTTCCTGGGGCGGCCTGGCCTGAACAAGTTGGCAGTTGTTTGGAATCTTCTCCACTTGTAGATGATCTTCCGGACAGTCGAATGATTGATTTCTAATTGTTTAGAGATCTTTTTATATCCCTTCCCAGACTCGTACGCATCTATAACCTTCTTTCTGAAGGCCTCAGATAGCTCTTTTGATCTAGGGATGGTGACGCCACACACTTCAACAACAAAGAGCAAACCAAACTAAATGTCTGAGGTTTAAATAAGATAGGTTCCTCCAAGATCCTCTCTAACGATGTTCTAATCATTTGCACCTGAGCTGGTGCACCTGATTCTAATTTTAGGTATTTGAAGTAGTGATAAATGTAGGGGTGTACTTACTTTTTCCACATGCGAAATTTGCATTTATGTTTATTTAAATTATACAATGGACTACAAATTGTAAATGTTTCATGATATTTGTTATATTATATCACCTTTATCTATCAATATTGTTGAAATGAAGATCAAATAGCTGTATGTTGAAATATGTTGAAAAAGTCAAAACTTTACATGGGGTGTACTTACTTTTTCACATGACTGTATATACTGTATATATGTAATAAATAAGACAGGAGTGTCTGTCCGTCCATCCCCAAACTACTCCCTCAGCTTTGGGGATAGCCCCACCAAATCTTCTGTGGAACCTTTTGGGATCCCAGTGGATGTTGTAATGTAGGTAGGAGGCTTCATAAATTCCTTTATAAAGTTATAATTTTGAAATTAACTCGATATTAATCTGCCCAGTATCCAGAAGTGAACACATGGCCATAATGAGCTGGTTTGATAATATCTCAATACAATTGTCATTTAACACTATATTTTATTATTGTAGCAATTTATGATTGGAATGATGTTGTTTGGAATTGAGTGAATACAATTACGATTTTGAATTTCCAACGGTACAAAAATGTTCCACATCCGGATGTGACATCCACCTTGAGTCCTGTTTGAGGAATGCATAAAAGCACTACAGAGATTCTAAAGCCATGTGGCAAAATGTTTTGTAGTCTGATGGAACTTTTTGGCTTAAATACAAAACGTTACATTTGGCACAAACCCAACACAGAAAATCACCAACGAACACCATCCCTACTGTGAAGCATGATGGTGGCAGCATCATGTTATGGGGATGTTTGTCATCAGCAGGGACTGGGGCACTTGTCAGGATAGAAGGGGAAATGGATGTAGCAAGATACAGAAAAAATCCGCGAGGAAAACCTGCTGCCCTATAAAGCTGAAATTGGGGTGGAAGTTCACCTTTCAGTATGACAACAACCCGAAGCACACAGTCAAAGATACACCGGTGTGGCTAAGGAACAAAAAGAGAAATGCCCTTGAGCGGCCCAATCAGAGCCCGACCTTAATCCAATGGAAAATCCATGGCATGACTTGAAGAATGCTGTCCAAAAACGCTCCCCATGCAATTTGACTGAGCTTGAACAGTTTTGTTCGGAACAATGGGCAAATATTGCCCAATCAAGGTGTGAAAAGTTGGCAGAGACATATCCCAACAGACTCACAGCTGTAATTTCTGTCAAAGGTGCTTCCACCAAGTTTTCACTCGGGGGGTAGACACTTATCCAACCAAGATATGTTAGTTTTTTATTTTTAATTAATTTTCTGAAATTTGTAGAATTTCTTTTTCACTTGTAAGTTGTGAATTACGATGTGTAAATAAAGGTGGAAAAAGTCGGATTTCATGCATTTTAATTCCAGGCTTTAAGGCAACAAATGGTGAAATTTCTGAAAGGGGGTGTAGACTTTGTATCGACACTGTATATATATACTGTATATATATATATATATATATATATATATATATATATATATATATAATGGTATCTGTAATCTGGTTCTCCAACCTAATGAGCGGACAACATGACGTCATCGCCATGCACGTCCGCCTTGCCTGCAAAGTTCCAGAGGAACCATCTAGCAGTGCGTCATTACGGATTATAAATACAGATACTGTCACAAGTGCAAAACTCACAGTTACCGACCTGGTTTCGCCCTTGTTGGGGCTTCATCAGGGCAACGCAGTGAGGCTTTCCATACACTTGTAACTCTGTGACCCTTTCGGTTTTTATATCAGTCACTATGCGACCTTCATATCATCAGTGGAGAACCGCCAGCAAGGTGTCCCATACAGCTGCTGCTGCACCTTGATGGGAGCGATAAGCCCCGCCTGCCACGCGGTAACGTTATCTCTGGTATCCACTCATCATATGCATATAGAGTCGACCTGGTTGCGGTTGGGAGTTACTAATAATGGTATCTGTAATCTGGTTCTCCAACCTAATGAGCGGACAACATGACGTCATCGCCATGCACGTCTGCCTTGCCTGCAAAGTTCCAGAGGAACCATCAAGTGTATGGAAAGTGTATGGAAAAGTGTATGGAAAGTACAAGTGTATGGAAAGCCTCACTGCGTTGCCCTGATGAAGCCCCAACAAGGGCGAAACCAGGTCGGTAACTGTGAGTTTTGCATGCACTTGTGACAGTATCTGTATTTATAATCCGTAATGACGCACTGCTAGATGGTTCCTCTGGAACTTTGCAGGCAAGGCGGACGTGCATGGCGATGACGTCATGTTGTCCGCTCATTAGGTTGGAGAACCAGATTACAGATACTGTAGCGGTTACCGCTGGATGCACACAATCGCCTTGCACCGGCCAGAACACGGCCAGACGCGCCTCTCCCGGGCATGCCCGGACTCACTGTTCCCGGGCACGCCCGAACCTCCCGGGCACGCCCGGTCTCGTCTTTCCCGGGCATGCCCGCTCTCGCCTTTCCAGGGCTCGCCCAGAGCGTCCGGGCATGCCCGCTATCGCCTTTTCAGGGCTCGCCCAAAGCGTCCGGGCACGCCCGCTATCGCCTTTCCAGTGCTCGTCCTGAGCGCCCGGGCACGCCCAGCCTCGACTTGCCAGGCCGCAACCAAACACGCCCGGGCAGGTCCAGACTCGCCTTTCCAAGGCTCGCCCTTGACACCCGAGCATGCCCGGTATAGCTTTTGCTGGGCAAACTTCCCGACATAAATGTGTATATATATTGCTGCCCGATAAACGGGCTTGTCAGAATACCTGAGCTGTTTTGTTTCAATAAAGCAACTCGGACGAATTCCGTCTTTGGTCGCGTCAATTCTTTCGACTCGCGTTGGAGCGCAGTTCCTTCGTTGGTGACCTACCGACATGGATACGGCAGTGACGCTTAAACTGCCTACCTTCTGGGAGGCTCATGCGGCTGTTTGGTTCGCTCAGGCGGACTCTCAGTTCGCCCTGCGAGGCATCACCGCGGACGACACCCGCTTCCATCATGTTGTGGCGGCGCTCGGTTCCGCCACCGCGGCCCGCGCCTTGAGCCTCCTCGAGCACCCGCCGGCTGCTGACAAATACGACGCGCTGAAGACACTCCTCGACGCTTTCGCCGTCTCACCGGTAGCACGCGCACGGCGCCTGCTCGCTCTGCCCGAGCTCGGCGACACGCGCCTGTCCGAGCGCATGGACTATATGCTCTCGTTGCTCGGTGAGCACTCTCCGGATTTTCTGTTTCGCGAGCTGTTCCTTCGCCAGCTGCCTCACCCGGTACGCCTCGCCCTGGCTGGCACGTTGATCACGGATTCCCGCGCCCTCGCCAGGGAAGCCGATAAGATCTCCTCGGCGGGCCAGCACATCGGCGCGGTTACCTGGAGCCCGCCGCCGTCCGAGGCGACGCCCACGACACCCGAGCGCCCTGCGCGGTTGGAGGCCGAACTGCCGGTGCAACTGGCGGCCGCCACGCCGCACCGCCCGCTTCCGAAACGACGGCCGGGGCCTCCAGCTGACCGGGCGTGGTGTTATTACCACGCCAGGTTCGGACACAAGGCTCGGACGTGCCGGCCCCCGTGCACTTTCGGCAGGTCGGGAAACGGCCGGGCCGGCGTTCATTCCCAGCCATGAGCGCCGGCCACTCGGGCAACTTGCTGTTTATTCGGGACAAAGCGTCTGGGCGGCGTTTCCTGTGTGACACTGAGCGTGTGTCACAACTGAGCGTCATACCCGCCTCCGAGCAGGACAGGCGGGACGCCGTTTGCGGCCCCTCTTTGGTCGCTGCTAATGGCTCGGCCATACGCACTTTCGGCCCACGCGTCGTCACCCTCTGCTTCGGCAGCCAGCGTTTTCAATGGACTTTTGTGACCGCCTGCGTCCCCATGGCTTTGCTGGGTGCCGACTTCCTCTGCGCGCACGGGCTGCTGGTCGACGTCAAACGTCGTCGCCTTGTCAACGCCGAGACCTTCAGCTCCCTGGCGTGCACGATGAGCAGCTCCGCGCCGACCGAACTGGCGTGCACCCTCCCGGCAGCGAACGAGTTCGCTCGCCTGCTCGCGGAATTCCCGGCCCTCACGCGGCCGACGTTTTCGGCCGTCGCGGTGCGGCACGGGATCGAGCACCACATACCCACTATGGGCCCGCCGGTCTACGCCAGGGCCCGCCGCCTCGACCCGGCCAAGCTCGCCGTGGCGAAGGCGGAGTTCGACGCGTTGGAGCACCTCGGCATCGTGCGGCGCTCCGATAGCGCGTGGGCCTCGCCACTGCACATGGTGCCAAAGCTGGGGGGTGGATGGCACCCGTGTGGCGACTACCGCCGTCTCAACGACGCTACCACCCCCGACAGGTACCCGATCCCACATATTCAGGACTTTTCCGCCCGTTTGGCGGGACGGGTCATCTTTTCGAAAATTGACCTGATACGGGGCTACCACCAGGTACCTGTCCGGGCGGCCGACGTCCCGAAGACGGCCGTCATCACGCCGTTCGGCCTGTTCGATTTTTTGCGGATGCCGTTTGGCCTCAAGAACGCGGCCCAGGCGTTCCAGCGCTTGATGGACGGCGTGCTGCGCGACCTGCCGTTTCTTTTCGTCTATCTGGATGATATCCTCATCGCCAGCATGTCCCGCGCCGAGCACCTCCTCCACCTCCGAACACTGTTCGGTCGCCTCAGCGAGCACGGCTTAATTGTCAACCCGGTCAAATGCCACTTCGGCGCGACGACCGTTGACTTTTTGGGCCACCGCATCACCAAGACCGGGGCCGTGCCGCTGCCGACCAAGGTCGAGGCCATCACCACGTTCTCGCGTCCCCGTTCCATCAAGGCCCTCCAAGAGTTCCTCGGCATGGTGAATTTTTATCACCGATTCGTGCCCCGCGCTGCTCAGCTCATGCGGCCCCTTTACGAGGCCCTCCGGGGCAAGCCGGCCAAGCATGACATTGTTTGGTCCGCGGCCATGTACGCGGCCTTCGCCAGCGCCAAACGGGCCCGCGCCGACGCAACGCTGCTGGCTCACCCGGTGCTCAATGCGCCCATCGCCCTCACAACGGACACCTCCAACTACGCGGTGGGCGCCGTCCATGAGCAATGGGTGGTCGGGGTTTGGCAGCCACTCGCTTTTTTCAGCCGGCAACTCCGGCTGAACGAGTTAAACTACAGCACGTTCGACCGCGAGCTGCTCGGGCTATTCCTAGCCGTTCGCCATTTCCGACACCTCCTGGAGGGCCGCCCGTTCACGGCTTTCGTCGACCACAAGCCGTTGGTCTATGCAATGGCTAAGGTCACGGAGCCGTGGTCGGCCCGCCAGCAGCGCTACCTCTCCGCCGTGTCGGAGTTCACCACGGACATCCGGCACGTCGCCGGCAAAGACAACGCCGTGGCCGACTGTCTTTCTCGGGCCAGCGCGAACGCGGTCCACCTCGGCGTGGACTTTGCGCTCATGGCGGCCGACCAGACCAACGACGCCTCAGTGCAGGCACTCCGTGCGGCGGACACGGGCCTCCGCCTGGCCGACATTCCCTTCGCGGGCACCGTCCTGCTCTGCGACGTCTCCCAGGGCCAGCCTCGCCCCATCGTGCCCGTTTCCTGGCAGCGCCGCATCTTCGCCTCCATCCACGGCCTTTCTCACCCGGGCCGGAAAGCTTCTCAGAAGCTGGTGTTGGCGCGTTTCGTCTGGCACGGCCTTCGACGAAACATCCATGACTGGGCCAACGCCTGCACGGCCTGCCAGCGGGTCAAGGTCCACCGCCACACCCAGGCCCCGCTGGCACCTTTCGCCGTGCCTGAACGGCGTTTCGACCACGTCCACGTGGACCTGGTGGGTCCCCTGCCCCCCTCGCGGGGGTTCACCCACCTGCTCACCATGGTGGACAGGACCACCAGGTGGCCGGAGGCCGTGCCCCTCGCCTCCACCACCACCGCCGACGTGGCGCAGGCGTTCATCGCCACCTGGGTCGCGCGCTTCGGCGCACCAGCGGACATCTCGTCCGACCGCGGCCCACAGTTCACGTCTGAGCTTTGGGGCGCGGTCGCCCGTTCGTTGGGGGTCACGCTGCACCGCACCACGGCCTACCACCCCCAAGCCAACGGGTTGTGTGAGCGGTTTCACCGCTCCATGAAGGCCGCACTCATGGCCGGCCTTCAGGACGACGGTTGGGCCGACCGGCTGCCGTGGGTCCTTTTGGGCCTTCGCACGGCCCCCAAGGAAGACCTCCAGGCGTCCGCCGCCGAGCTCGTCTACGGCCAGCCGCTCCGCGTCCCGGGCGAATTCGTGCCCGACCCTACCAGTCCCTGGTCCGCCGCTCGCCAGCGCTCGGACCTCCAGGAGGCCGCCCGACGATTTGCCCCCGTGCCGACGTCCTGCCACGGTGGCCCCCAGTCCTACGTCCCCCCGGCGCTTCGCACAGCGGAGTACGTCTTTGTGCGTCATGACGCGCACGGGGGGCCACTCCGGCCGCCGTACGACAGGCCCTTCCGGGTCCTGCAACGGGGCGACAAGTCTTTCATCGTCGACTTCGGCGGCCGGCCGGACCGGATTTCTGTGGACCGCCTCAAACCGGCGCACATGGACGTCGACCGACCAACACGGTTGGCCCTTCCTCCGCGGCGAGGCCGCCCCCCGTCCACAGTTCCCCCCGCTCGACCACCCACCACCACGTCGGACCCCTCCCCACGACCCTCCAGGGGTCACTTCGGCCGGGTCATCCGGACCCCCCTTAAATTGACCCTGCCGGTGCAGGTCGATTCTGGAGGGGCGTGTGTAGCGGTTACCGCTGGATGCACACAATCGCCTTGCACCGGCCAGAACACGGCCAGACGCGCCTCTCCCGGGCATGCCCGGACTCACTGTTCCCGGGCACGCCCGAACCTCCCGGGCACGCCCGGTCTCGTCTTTCCCGGGCATGCCCGCTCTCGCCTTTCCAGGGCTCGCCCAGAGCGTCCGGGCATGCCCGCTATCGCCTTTTCAGGGCTCGCCCAGAGCGTCCGGGCATGCCCGCTATCGCCTTTCCAGGGCTCGCCCAGAGCGCCCGGGCACGCCCGCTATCGCCTTTCCAGTGCTCGTCCAGAGCGCCCGGGCACGCCCAGCCTCGACTTGCCAGGCCGCAGCCAAACACGCCCGGGCAGGTCCAGACTCACCTTTCCAAGGCTCGCCCTTGACATCCGGGCATGCCCGGTATAGCTTTTGCCGGGCAAACTTCCCGACATAAATGTGTATATATATTGCTGCCCGATAAACGGGCTTCTCAGAATACCTGAGCTGTTTTGTTTCAATAAAGCAACTCGGACGAATTCCGTCTTTGGTCGCGTCAATTCTTTCGACTCGCGTTGGAGCGCATTTCCTTCAATACCATTATTAGTAACTCCCAACCGCAACCAGGTCGACTCCATATGATGAGTGGATACCAGAGATAACGTTACCGCGTGGCAGGCGGGGCTTATCGCTCCCATCAAGGTGCAGCAGCAGCTGTATGGGACACCTTGCTGGCGGTTCTCCACTGATGATATGAAGGTCGCATAGTGACTGATATATATATATATGCTTACTTGTATTCATATTTCCTTCTATAATTGTAAGGCATTAATATTAATTACAGACATGGCTGGTAATTGGGATTCTATGACTATGAATGTTTTAATTATATTACCTATATAAAATATGGCTTCCCTTTCCCTTCATTCATCACACCTCCCCTCAGTTGTAGAATTAATGTGTCGATTTCTGCTTCTTAATTCATGCTTATTATACTTGAGCGTTAACCATGAAAAGCAATGAATTATGTGATTCAAAGCACCATTTGAAGCTAAAACATGTCTTCTGTAGACTGGTGGTTATTGGTGGAGGGGTGAGGGTGTGGAGGTAGAAGTTGCACGTGTGTGTGTGTGTGTGTGTGTGTGTGTGTGTGTGTGTGTGTGTGTGTGTGTGTGTGTGTGTGTGTGTGTGTGTGTGTGTGTGTGTGTGAGAAGGGTTGTCAGGTGAGTGGGTGGATGGGGTCATACTTTCCTGTCATATTATGCATAGTATATTTACTCAAAAACACTTCATTTAACTGGTGTTACTGGTAGTAAGTTCTGTGTGAAAAAAAACCATCTTTTCGTAGCGAATGAAATTGAAGTGCCAATGTGTTGGCAGTTAATTTCATTGGCCTAGAATAGCTGTTCGAGTGAATGTCACAATGGTTCCCAGTTCCCCTGAAGTAGATTCACATTATAATGAACAGATACTTTCTGTGACCTGGTTCACTATATCAGAAAATAATGATCCCAGGATTCCCCTGTCCAAAAAAATTATATATTTATAAATAAAATGGTGACTGAGGGTGCAGGAATACCCATACATTGTATGGACAATATTGTCGTGTCCCCATGGTTAAGACCCCAAGAGAACCAATGACCAAAAGGAGCTTTAGCTCCAAGGCGTACTCCGAACCTTGGCGGGATTATCTTTGGCGTGCGCGGGAAGGCCCGAGCCTTATCTAATCGTGAACACACGCAGGGTTTATCTGAACCCACAAACACAAAATCCACAATACAAAAAAAAGTAAGATCCAACAAATAATGATTTAATGAAAATAAATGCAAAAAACAATGAAAGGTGAGGTAAAAAATGAAATTCCTAATCGAGATTAGTCTAGGAGGAAGACTAGGTCCCTCTACGCTTCAGTAGCTCACGAACAACTGCGTTGTCTGTGATCGGTTGGTGGATAGGCGTGCAGTAGTCGACTGTTGATTTGCTGGGTGGGGGAGAACCAGTTGCAGAGGTGAAACCCCCTAGCCCAGGCACAGGCTGCAGGCCATTGCCATGCCATGCAGGCACCAGGCACAGACCGATCACAGACAACGCAGTTGTTCGTGAGCTACTGAAGCGTTCCGAGGCAGCAACTGCTGAGGTGGGTCAGAGATGGGTCCTGAATACATTTGATCTGGGTGTCTGCATGAAAGCCCTTCCCATCATCTGGCGCTGGCCAAATGAATTTGCTAGTCATGTAGTAACGATTGGACCCTTCCACACATCCATGAACTACATCGGGATGCTCACTGGACACAAGATGCGTGGTTCTGGATATGCAGAGATTCTCTTTGAGGCACAACTAGTAACAAGTGGATCTCTCAAAGGTGTTCTCAGTGGAAAGGCCTACGCAAAGTCCCTCTTTTGCCTCAAAACAGTGTGTGAGGCAATGGAGAGGCTGTTGATGGAGAGATTCACTGAGGAGGAGAACATCATGATCTCTGACCCTGCTGTGCTTCTCAGAATGACCCAGTCTTGCAACCGAGAGCACCTCGATGAAGCCCTCAAAGACCCCTCAACTCTACTCCTCATCAAAAATTTGCATAAAATTTGCATAATTTTGCATAAAATTTGCAGCAGTAATTTGCATAAAAATGGTATGTGGGACATTTTTTCAGCTTGGGGCCATAGCTAGTCATTTTCTACACATTTTTTCCAATCTAGAAACACTGATTAGAAGTATATCTCCGGGGGGTGCAGAGGGACCTAGTCTTCCTACTAGACTAGATGTCTTCCCTCAGACTCGTATACAAACAAGGGGAAAAGATGATGAAAGAAAATTAATAATGCTTTGGTAATCGGCCGGCAAATGGCTGGTATGGCTTGCTGGTCATCGCCTCGAAACACCATGTGGGAAACACACAAGATGGTGCGGAATTGCGCCCGCAGCCAGCCGCCGGCATGAGGCAAGCAGGCAGGATCTTTCTTTGCTAATACGGCTCCGATAGTCTCGCCGGCGCACACAGATGAGTGCCCTTCGTCCTCCCATGCAAAGCAACCAAGCGACCGCCGCGATCAAGACCAGGACCAGAAGGGAAGACTGCGACTGCCCACATCCAAACCCGGGACAAGAGAGAGCAAGATGGCGAGAGCCCGCTCTCTTCCTCCAGCTCTCGAATGTTCCACGCTGACGTCACACTCTGTCCAATCATCGAGCGCTACTCACTCAATCACGAAGGCTGGGTCATGGCCTCCCCGTTAAGAGGCGTCACGGGGCGGAGTCCAGTTGTCATTAGGGAATGTTCAGATAACGTCAGCGGTCATGAGGTGGGATTTACGTGCCAATCGGCAAATGCTGTTTGGTGTTTGTTAGCCCTGGTGGTGTGGTGAGTGAATGGGTCCATTGTCTGGCCGACTGAGTTTTATAAGAACATTAGGAAAAATTACAAGAGGCATTTACACACAGGGGATTTAATCTTGCAGAGCCTACCTAGATAGCACAACTCCACTCCTCTGTGTGGAGACACCTAAACACTTACCCAGACATTCGACACTACTTGGATACATTGAGATGTGTTCTTCGCGGCATATGGAGCATACTAATCTACACGATTCAATGTTGACAAAGGTATTTCTTCGTTTACCCCCACAAACGTAACAATATTTTACATTTCACCCGGTATGGTTGAAACTACAATTCCCATTTGGCCATAATAGATTAATAGATGCAACATTGCCTCAATGGATTTTTTTTTTTAATGCTACATTTTACTGATTAATAAATTGAATTGAAAATCATTAATTAAAACGGGGTAGTCTGTATAACTATAGATAGATTTTTTTTTTTTTTTTTTTTTTTGTATACTGAATCGATGCTCGTGAAAGAGCTAACATTAACTTCACAAACAAATCGACCAGACAAACAAAATACACAAAAAGAGGGAGCGGAAGACAAGATGGGGAGAAAAGGGGAAGCACACACACACAACATCCGAGAGCAGGGAGATGTGTGGAAGGGAGAGGGCCCGGGGGGAGGAGGCGTGGGAAGGGGGGGGGAGGGAGGGAGAAGTATAAAGCACAAGGACACCAAGGACTTCCAGGACAAAAGTTGGTATTTCAAAAAGTGGAATTGGGGTGAAATTAGCGGGGGTAGAAAAGATCAAGGTTTTGGATGGGGGAAGATAAGAGATGGTGGTGAACAGCTGTTTTAACGACTTGGAGGGTGGAGTGGGATTGAAGAGAGTGAGGGAGTTTGTTCCAGAGGCGGGAGAAAAGAGGAATGAAGGAGTGAAGGTGAGCAGAGAGTCTTGATTTTGGCAGTTTAACCAAAAGAGGGTTGCAGGCAGATCTTGTGCGACCTGTAGGAATATTTGCGGGACAGAGCCCAGAGAGAGCTGGGGGGGCAAGGCCAGAGAGGAGTCGGTAGAAGACGGAAAGACCACCAACCTGCCTGCGGTGAGTGAGTGAGAGGCTCTTGGAGTTAGCTTCATCGCGGGAGATTCCAATGATTCTGAATGCTTTGGTTTCAACAGCGTGAAGGTGAGCTAGGTGTGAGGCAGGAGCACCAGCCCAGAGGGGAGAGCAGTATTCCATTGAGCTGCGGATGAAAGCCTTGTATGTGGTGAGGAGCTCAGGTGTGCCAAGGAAGGACTTCGCACGAAGGAGGATGCCCAGTCGGCGACTGGCTTTGGAGGCCAGATTTGAAATGTGGTTTTTCCAGGAAAGATCATGGCAGATAGTGAGACCCAAAAGCTTGAGTGACAGAACTTCTTGGAGAGGATTATTCAGAAAGTGGATGGGAGGGTTGTCCAGTCGGTCTTTTCGGAGAGACATCGTAAGAGTGTGAGATTTGTCAGGATTGAAAGACATGTTCCACTTGTTTGCCCAGTCTGTGATTTTGTCAAGGTCTGCAGAGAGTGAGGAGGCTGCAGACTGCCGATCTGAGGGATGAAGAATGGAGCGACAGAGAGTAGAGTCGTCAGCAAAGAGATAGAGAGGATTTTCAAGAGAGTCAGAGAGATCATTGATGAAGACCAGAAAAAGCACAGGGCCCAGAACACTGCCTTGGGGAACTCCAGCCTGAACAGGAAGAGGAGATGAGAGAAACCCATTCAGGGCCACACGTTGACTACGACTAGAGAGGAAGTCCACCAGCCATGCGTGGAGATTTCCATGGATACCAAAAGAGGAGAGTTTGGTGAGCAGAGCGGGGTGCCAGACCGTATCGAAGGCACGTGATATGTCAAGGGCGACTGCTCTAATTTCCTGTTTGGCATTGAGGACCTCCATCCATTGTTGAGAAAGCAGAAGCAGCATGTCCAGAGTGGAGTGTCCAGGTCTGAAACCAAATTGATGATCAGAGATCAAGCCATTGGAGAAGAGGAAAGATTTCATATCTGAAGCAATGATGGATTCCATGACTTTGCTGATAATTGGGAGAAGGCTGATTGGTCTGTAGTTGCTGGGATCTGTTTTTGCACCTTTTTTGTGCAAAGCGGTGATGTTGGCAGATTTCCAAGCAGATGGAAGATGACCTTGAGCAAAAGAGAGGGTGAAGAGAACAGAGAGGGGGAGTGAAAGAGCGGAAGAACATGATTTTAGGACCCGTGGGCTGATGCCGTCAGGTCCAGTTGCAGAATCAGAGTCGAGGGTTGACAGAAACTTTTCCACCTTGTCAGGAGGAAAGGACACAGAGTCCAGGAGCAGCTGGGTATGACTGGGTATGGTGGGTACAGAGAGGGATGGGTTTGGGACACAAGATTTAGAGGCAAACACAGAGTTGAGGCATTCAGCTTTTTCACGTGCGGAGTCAGCCATGTGGCCATTTAAGGTGAGGGAGGGGATGGAGGGGGAACAAACACCAGAAACAGATTTCACCAGACGCCACCAGGATTTGGAAGAGGGAGACAGATAAGAGAGTTCGGTCCTGAGGATGGAGAGATATTGTTTCCTGGCTCTCCTGAGGGTGGACACACACTTGTTTCGGGCTTTGTGAAAGGAAATGAGATTTCCTTCCGTTGGATTTGCTTTCCAGGAGACGAAAGCAAGTTGTTTCTGGGCAATAGCCTCACCACAAGATTCCGTGTACCATAGACGGGAGGAAGGGTATGACAACTGAAGACGAGAAGGGATAAATCTGTGCATGAGAGAGAGCAATTTACTTTGGAAGAATTCCCAGGATGAGTTGATGTCAGAGGCAGTAGAGATGGGAGACCAGTCCAGATGATTGATGGCTGCTTGAAGACCGTGCCAGTTGGCCTGAGTGAAATGCCAGACTCGTCGACGCTGAGGAGGCTCTCTGAAAATGGTCAGAGAGATGTCCACTTTAACAAGCACATGATCAGAAGAGCCGATTGGAGCAGAAGAAGAGCAGCAGACATTTTCAGGGAAGTTAGTCATAACCAAGTCCAGAAGAGAAGATTCTCCGTTGACTGAGATCCGGGTTGGGAAATTGACAGATTGTGTCAGTCCCAGTGAGTCACAGAAGTCCTTTGCTGAAGAGCCATGGCTGGTGAGAGAGGTACCCACCCCCAGCCAACTGGCATGGTGACAGTTGAAATCACCACATATGAGGAAGAGAGAGTTGGGATGGGTAGATAGAAGTTGGTCCATATTATCAGACTGCGAGATGTAGATGGAGTCATCACTGTTTGGTAATATATATGGATAGTGGATAGACTATCACTTGTTACAACAAAATTAATTACTTTGAGAGTTCAAGAGTTCAGCTTCCGTTGCGTGACTTAAGATTTGAACACTACCTTGTCATGTTGATATCATTTGTAGCTGCACACTTGACTGGAAGCCTGTGCTCGAATACCCCTAACAGGTAGACAGTTGTCTTTTACACAATAGATGAAATCAACACCATGTTCATCGACGTAGGCTAACAGAGATGGGAAGGAAGGAAGGGTTGATGTTTCAGGCGATGACCCTTCCTTTATTTATTTTTTTATTTTTACGAATAAGCACCGACAACAAATATCAGTGCCTGCACTTATACCGTGAAAGTAACTTGAAGCAAAATACAGATTGGAATATGAGCAAGGGTTAATATCGACTGGAGGTGGGTGCATCAGACTCACAGCTGGATGGTCAATATCGTCTGGAGGTGGGTGGGTCAGACTCACAGCTGGAGGGTCAATATCGGCTGGAGGTGGGTGGGTCAGACTCACAGCTGGAGGGCTAATATCGCTGTAGGTGGGTGGTTCAGATTCACAGCTGGAGGGTTAATATCGGCTGCAGGTGGGTGGTTCAGATTCACAGCTGGAGGATTAATATCGGCTGGAGGTGGGTGGTTCAGATTCACAGCTGGAGGGTTAATATCGGCTGCAGGTGGGTGGTTCAGATTCACAGCAGGAGGGCTAATATCGGCTGCAGGTGGGTGGTTCAGACTCACAGCTGGAGGGCTAATATCGGCTGCAGGTGGGTGGTTCAGATTCACAGCTGGAGGGTTAATATCGGCTGCAGGTGGGTGGTTCAGATTCACAGCTGGAGGGCTAATATCGGCTGCAGGTGGGTGGTTCAGATTCACAGCTGGAGGGTTAATATGGGCTGCAGGTGGGTGGTTCAGATTCACAGCTGGAGGGTTAATATGGGCTGCAGGTGGGTGGTTCAGATTCACAGCTGGAGGGCTAATATCGGCTGCAGGTGGGTGGTTCAGACTCACAGCTGGAGGGCTAATATCGGCTGCAGGTGGGTGGTTCAGATTCACAGCTGGAGGGCTAATATCGGCTGCAGGTGGGTGGTTCAGATTCACAACTGGAGGGCTAATATCGGCTGCAGATGGGTGGTTCAGACACATCGCTAGAGGGTTAATATCTGCTGTAGGTGCGTGGTTCAGACTCATCGCTAGAGGGTTTATATCTGCTGTAGGTGGGTGGGGCAGACTCATCGCTAGAGGGTTAATATCTGCTGTAGGTGCGTGGTTCAGACTCATCGCTAGAGGGTTTATATCTGCTGTAGGTGGGTGGTTGAGACTCATCGCTAGAGGGTTTATATCTGCTGTAGGTGGGTGGGGCAGACTCATCGATAGAGGGCTAATATCGGCTGCAGGTGGGTGGTTCAGACTCATCACTAGAGGGTTTATATCTGCTGTAGGTGGGTGGGGCAGACACAGCCCATCTTATATTAACCCTCACTCCTCCCTCTCTTTTTTTCTTCTTTTTAGCCACGTCGCAGACGCTGCTAATAGAGTGCCCTCTGCTGTTGTTGTTGTTCTTCTTCTTCTTGTTCTTGTTCTTGCAGAGAAGACAAAACCTCAAAGCTCCACCCATTCTGGGAACCATAGCTCCACCCATTGTGGGAGAGGCTTCATATAAACAAATATCCACCATTTTATTAACTCGCATAGCTTTGAGGCCTGTTTTGTAGGCCCGTGGTGTCTTCCTCTCTCACACAGTTTTATTTCAAATCAAATTCGATATATCATTTCATTTTTCACAGTTGCTAACAGAGTTTTAGACTCGGTTGAAAAAAAACGGGAAGAAAATCCGATGAAAGTTGCCCTTTATAGAACGAAATGAATTCTCAAAGGCCTGTAACTTCAAGTCCATTGAGATATATATTTTTTAAATCGCGGCATGGTCAGTGATACACCGCCCGAAATAACAGACGGGAAAATGCCGAGATATATATATTTTGATTAAATCGCGGCATGGTCAGTCATACACCGCCTGAAATAACAGACGGGAAATGCCGAGATATATTAAAAATTCGTCCATTTGATGACAATCGTCATGATGAAATATTTAATTTATACGTCGTCACAATAATGTGGAGAGAGGAGCATAGCTTCGTTCACGTGTCGCCACATATGGGAAATTGCCGAGATATTTTTTTTTTAAATCGCGGCATGGTCAGTCATACACCGCCCAAAATAACAGACGGGAAAATGCCGAGATATATTAAAAATTCGTCGCCACACACGGGAAATTGCCGAGATATATTTTCACTTTGCACAAAAATAACATCAAGTAATCAAATCAATAGGAATGTCCTGTGCCTATAACATCGACGTTATAGGCACAGCTGCATCTAGGCATTGTGTAACATCGACGCGGCTTTTGTTTTAATTAAAACTTTTTGTACTTGTTTTTGTATACAAGATCGAGGCTCGTGTAAGAGCTAATTGTTCTGCATTTTGCTTTGACGAAGGGTTAACGCCAAAAACGTCACCTGCATCCCTCGCACAGCAGTTGGTATACCTCAATTAGTCCATGGGCCAGACCAGATATCTGTACCATATTTTAGGTAAAACTTTAGTGGTACTACATGGTTGGGTCCATATAAGTGAATTAATATGTGATAGCCTTTCCAGAAGAGTAGCTTAGTCTATTTATTTTGCAATTTACTGTTTTGGTACCCTCTGGTATTTGCGTATATTGGTAGTATCTTTCAAAATGATGTAACATATTCCTATCAGTCAATTATCAACAAATAATATGCCTTAGGTATCCAAAACAAGTTGCTTTTAGTATTACAATCAAATATATTGAGCTAAGCATACACATTTTTGAGTTGGTAGTTAAAATAGCGCTGATTTGCATGTAAAATTTGATTGAATTTGGGGAATTTATGAATATGATTTGTTTAAAAAATATTTTAGATGTCCTATTAGTGTAGCAGCATAGCAAACCTGTTGTGCATTTTGTGATACAAGCACCAAATTTGGCACAAATGTACATTAATATGTTGCGAACATTTTCAGATATTGGGCCACTTGAAATTCCGTAATTTTTTTTTTCAAATTTTTTCAAATTTCGTAATTTCAAATTTTTCGGGTGACACCGTCACAATTTCGGTCTTCGAGGCCGGCCGATATAGTGGGGCGGCTTAGCCCAAATATTCAAAAGAATTGTGCATTTTGTGATACAAGCACCAAATTTGGCACAAATGTACATTAATATGTTGCGAACATTGTGTGGTCAGCAATGAAGACGAGAGTCTGAATTACATGTATGCAAAAGACCTTGTGAACCAGTGAAGCAAATACACGGGTAAGCATGAATTAAATCTAGGGCATGATATAATTTCCATGATGTTTACCTCTACACTCAATGGTGGAAGGAGGTAATGTTTTGATCCCAGCTTGTCTGTATGTCTGTTTGTCTGTTAGTCCACAAAATTCCAGACAAAGCTTGTAGTAGTGGTAGTTGTAGTGGTAGTGGTGATAACAGCAATTGTTATATAGAACTGAACTTATATTATTATTATATGCAGAAAATAACTTCATTTCTATATGCCCTGCAGTGGACAGGTTAATTGGTTTATGCACTGAAGGGGTCACCCTGGTGTGCACTGCTGTGTTCTGCCTCACTGAGTTGTTCAGGTATGATGTACTCAGCACAAGCTTCCGGTCGGCCCGGAGGTGGGGGTGCGGGGCCTGTCACGGAACGTCAAAACAAACGGCCTGCCGGGGCCGCCCAAAAGTCGGGCGTGAGGGGCGCGTCCACTAATGGAACGCCTCTCGCTTCCCAGATCGAGGGCCACGTGGTCAGGAGAACCTCGTCCCTTCCGGTCACACTTTGCCTATCGGCCGGCCTCGAAGACCGAAATTGTGACGGTGTCACCCGAAAAATTTGAAATTACGAAATTAGAAAAAAAAAATTACGGAATTTCAAGTGGCCCAATATCTGAAAATGTTCGCAACATATTAATGTACATTTGTGCCAAATTTGGTGCTTGTTTCACAAAATGCACAATTATTTTGAATATTTGGGCTAAGCCGCCCCACTATATAGGTTCCCCATTACTCGTGTATCATCTAAATGGGTTAATTGTGTTTTGGGGGAATCAAAAACTATGATGATCGATGGTAATTTGTTCATTTTACAGACGTTTTCCTTACCCTACCCCCAAAGTGCAAACAGTGACCGGAACTAGGCATTTTGCATTGTAGCTCCAATTTAACCAAATTTCCAAGCTCATTGTTATGTTTGAAGTTTTACATTGGAGATTCCATTAAACTCGGGTTTATTCAGTTGTCTGAAATGTATTTAATTTTTGATTTTCATAGAAGAAACATAAAAATCTGATAATTCCTGCTTGAAGTGAACATGGTCTGTGTTTTTTTTACCTGAGATCCCAAAACGATGTGCAAGGATATTTTGATTCTATTTAAGACTTATTTAAAATATTTAGTTTCATGTAATTGAACATTTATTTATTTATCAAGAGACATCCATCAAAGATGCAGAAAGGTGCAACAGAGGTGCAAGCGTGGCCATCCAGTAAAGCAGCATTGCCCCAGGTCACAACATCCAGCAATGGGGGAAACTACTATGCAGCTCTTCCAATAAAGCGAGTCTAATAAAGTTCTAGGTTGAGGAGTGGAAACTGCCCCAATATAGGGAAAAGCTAAAAGACAAAGTACTCTTTGTAAACCTGTGAGGAGGTTTGCTACCGATTCATTAAGGAGCACTATGAAGAAGTTACAGACCTCGATTCTACACAAGCAGAAGCTGACACCCGCCTGCTTCTACATGTCCTGCATGCAGCCGAAGCTGGATACAAGGCTGTGGTGGTAACTGCTGAAGATGCAGATGTCCTCATAATTTGCCTTGGACTACAAAAAGACATTCCAGCCCCTATTTATCAGAAGTGTGGAACAAAAAACCGGACACGTTATATTGATATTAGCAAAATAGCCCAATCAATGGGAGGCAGTGTATGTGAAGCTCTGAATGGACTTCATGCATTTACTGGTTGTGATACTGTTAGTGCGTTTGCAGACAGAGGAAAAATGATCGCGTTGAAACAAATGAAGTTAAATGAGACATATCAGGAGGCCTTCAGTCAGCTTGGACAGTCATGGGAGGTGTCCACAGAACTGTTTCAAAAGCTACAAGAGATCACATGTCACATGTATGTAGATGTACCTTCTACCAACACCTGTAATGTCAATGAGTTGCGATATCAAATATTTTGTGCCAAACGAGGAGAGGTGGAATCCAGCCAACTTCCACCCTGTGACGATCGTCTGTTCCTGCATGTCCTTCGTGCCAATTACCAAGATGCTATTTGGAGGCGAAGCCTTCAAGGTAAACCCTTTGTGTCAATCCCTCAAGGATGTGGATGGACCACAGATGAGGATGGAAAGCTGGCCATTGAGTGGATACGAGGATCACCAGCACCAGATGAGGATGGAAAGCTGGCCATTGAGTGGATGCGAGGTTCACCAGCACCAGATGAGGCTGGAAAGCTGGCCATTGAGTGGATGCGAGGTTCACCAGCACCAGATGAGGATGGAAAGCTGGCCATTGAGTGGATGCGAGGATCACCAGCACCAGATGAGGATGGAAAGCTGGCCATTGAGTGGATGCGAGGTTCACCAGCACCAGATGAGGATGGAAAGCTGACCATTGAGTGGATGCGAGGTTCACCAGCACCAGATGAGGATGGAAAGCTGGCCATTGAGTGGATGCGAGGTTCACCAGCACCAGATGAAGATGGAAAGCTGGCCATTGAGTGGATGCGAGGTTCACCAGCACCAGATGAGGATGGAAAGCTGGCCATTGAGTGGATGCGAGGTTCACCAGCACAAGATGCCATGTTGCAGCTTCTCTCCTGCAAGTGTGCATGCTCATGCGAAATACCTGATTGTACATGCCTTACCAATGGACTGAAGTGTACAGATATGTGTAAGCTACAGACATGCAACAATCAGCCAGTTGAAGAAGTCTCTGTGGATCTAGGGGACTCTGATACAGATGATGAGGATCATGAACTTGAAAGTCCGTGATGGTGATCCATGATCATTGAAATTTCATGAACATTGCATATTTGTGGGTACTGTGTTTGTCATTCAGTTATTAAAGCTTTAACACAATAACAGGGATATTCATTTGTGACTTGTGTATCTGTTTGACTTTGTATCTGTTACAGATTTTATAAGTACATGGTTGTGAGTATCATTTGGAAGTTTGTATAAAACCAGCAGGAGTATGATTACACATCTGTTGAACTTTGTTTGCTGAAAAATTTAGATATCAATCTATTAGGTTATTGGAGAAAGAAAAATAATCACTTTTCATACATTCTTGTATCCTAGATACATTGTGTAAGCCAACTGAGTTCAAATGGGGCCTGTGCATGGCACCAAAATATATTTCAGGGGAATAACACACATAATTTATAAAAATCAACAAAATTTTGCATTGCAATTCTAGCATAATTTTCACATTAATAGCAAAATATATCAACAATTTGTGAGTGGTTGAGTGTGGAAAAGGAGACTCAAGGTATTATATGTATTATTGTGTGCTTATTACTGTTATGAATTTGGGTAGTGATATGTAGAGCAGAATAGAGCTGAATAGGTAACATGCTTCGTGTGTCACGGTAAGGAAAACTACCTTGTAATAAGTTCATGTGTAGGCGTTTGTCGGGTTAAGATGTATAATTGTGAATCTACCAGGAGATTCATGTGTTAAGTAGTGTAGGGGTTAATGAATAGAGCCCTTGTATGTCTCACCTGGTTAGCCAAACCTGTGTCCCTTTTGGCACTACAAACCACATAGACACTTAGTTAGGATCCCTTAGTACAACATTAATAATGCCCTCCCCCCTGACATGACCGAGGAAGAAATCAGGCCAGGACACCGCCGATAATGGCCGCCGCCATTTCCACCTCCGAGAGGCCTATCCACCTCGCATAGCATGTGCTATGACCATGGAACAGAGGACGAGAGTGAGAGTGGCGCAGTGGGCGTGCCCCTGGGTGAGCCGGCGAGTCGGTGGAGGCTCTGATTGGTTGACAGCGCGCCAAAGCTGACGTCATCGGCCGGGTGATATTACCGAGTGCCGAATGCCATTTCGAAGCAGTCCAGAGCAGTTGGATTCATGGGAGAGTTGAGTTTGTGCACAGTCAAGTTGAGAGAGAGTCGAGAAGAGAGGAGAGATCTGTTCCCAAGTTGAGAGACGAGGTGCGCATGAATTGCAGTTGAAATCGGAGATGCTATGCCGAGTTGAGTGACGAGCGCCATAACCAGAGTTCAGGCAGTTCAGATCGGAGATCCTGAGATGAGTTCAGAGCCCGAGTGGAGCTTGCTGTCCTGCTTTGGGGCCTCGTGTGCGAACGGAGTGGGCGTTGGCTCGGGCCTTCGCGTTGCTGTGGTGCTCGGAGGCGGTCGGAGAGGGCCGCGTGGGACGCCGAACGGGGCGGAGTTGGACGGCGGCCAGAGCCAACGACAAAGACAGATAAGCCGAGGTCCGCGTATACATTGTACATGATGTGTTATTTTCTTTAATTCAGATCCCCTCGTCTTGTATTCGATATCTGTGTGTGTGGGATCCCAAATTAGGCATTAGATTACCGGCGCGTGCTTTTTCCTGTCCTTGCTTTTCACAATAAACCCTTGTATTATTTTCTTGTACAAATACCTGAACGCAGTTTCCTGGTTGCTTTTAATAGATAAGGCTGCGGGGGCTCTCGCCGTTCCACTCCATTCCGCGCGCTTGGGGCTTTTGGTTTTGGAATCCACCATTGAATTTTCGCCTCGGAAGTTAAAGCCTTCGTGATCGGCATCCGCGACCTCCAGATATTAATTTCGGCGGTTGCACGACATTTGGTAGTCAGTAGTGGGATTGAACCACGACATTTGGTGTCAGGAGTTAGGGATTCGAACCCGTCGGACAAACTTTTTTTGTCGCGGCGAGACATCGACACGGTCGGGCGTACATCGCGCCCGACGTTCGAACGCAAATTTTTTTGTAGTCGAGGCGGAGAAATTTGAATAGTCAATTGGGCGTACGGAGCGCGATATCGCGTCTTCGACAAATTTAAAAAAAATCTTTTTTTTAAGTAAAATAATACGCGCATGGGAAACGACCTTCCGGGAAGCGGATGTCGGAGGTCGACGAAATGGAGGTACGTGGCGAGGCCTCCATCAGTGTAGGGAGTGAGCCGGAAATGGGGGAATTAGAGGTGAGTCTTGGAACCTCCCCCATCCTGAGCACCAACTTACCCCCCTCCCCTACCGGTGAGTCGGGAGCAGTAGGAGCGGACCCGATAATCGACCAGATGATGGATCGATTGCTTAGGGCGATAAGTGAGAGCAGTGAGCAAGCCAGTCGGGAATTGAATGATAAAATGGAGGGAATGAGTAATGGGATGGGAGAAATGAATAACGAAATGGATGTCCATCGTGAATAAATGAGGGTGATAATGAGAGGAGGTAGTGAACGAAAGAAGGCCCAGATTATAGAAACGGAAACCCCATGTGAGCAAACGAATGAAATAAAGAAAGAACAAAAGAATGATTCACACGGGGCACAGGAGAAGCCAAAGGTGGCAAGGTGAGAATTGGAACGGGGGGAAGCCAAATTTGGAATGGGAGAGAGTATGGCCCATGCAGATGTGCATGGGGCTCAGGAGCCAGGAATGGCAAAATTGGGAATTGCACCGGGAATGGTAATTGAAGTAAATGGGGAGACTGCAAATTCACAGGGGTGAATGTGGAAGTGGAGGGTAAAGATGGAACCTTCCCTGTCTCGGAGCGATCGAGCTAGAAGACATGTCCTATGTCTTTCCTGGCCATGTTGAAATTAATAAGGGGCATGGGTGAAATTATGAGGGGAATGAGTAAAGAAATCTATGAAATGAAAGAGGAAAGTGATGCTGGTAGTGAAAGATTGGATGCACGGATTGATGAAACAAAAACCCTCTGTGGAATGAACGAACGAATGAGTGAACAGGGGAATGAAATGAGGGAAGTGAATTAACAATGGGAGGTAAATGGGACATGTTTGACACCTGGTGGCCTGGACGTTTATTGGGACCGGGTGGATGCCACAACACCCCAACCGGGGGATGAATTTGGAATTGTGCAGCACCAGGGCGGTGGTGCGGAGCAAGAGGGGATAACATTATTGGGGGTCCGTGCAATGGAGCCGGACCTGGTATTTATTGGGGATATTGATGAAAGCCTGGCGGGGCCCGAAATGATTTGTCATGATGAGGGGGATGATGATGAGGATGATGTGATTCAGCAGCTGGGGACCTGGGACAGTCCCATGGAGGTAGAGGTTGACCGGGCCCAAAGGAGCCTAGGTAATGAGGTGAGTTGGTCCGAGGAGGTGGTTGGAATGACCAAGGGGACCCTCACCGTACATTACGATTTGGAAACAGAGGCTCCAAAATTGGACAACCAGTTGGGGGAGTGTGTTGGCTCCGGGCTGGATTTGGAACTTGAAGGATCGGGAGGTCGAGCCTTGGAAGTATTGGTCCCCATGGGGAATGTGGACCGGCTGCGGGGAGGGGCAGAACAACCTGTGGGAGTTGTTACCTGCAGCTGCGGTTTGGGGCAGGAAAGCAAAATTTCTAAAAGGAAATTTAAAATTAAATTAAAATGGGATCACCAAAGCAGCAGGTTGGAGTTGATTGTTGATTTGGAGCAGCCTTGGTTGGAGTTGGTCCCCGGGCTGCGGGATTTGGATATGGAGAGGTCATTGAGGATGGCCTCAGGCAAAATTTGCCCCTTTCAAAATTTGGTGATGCCAGCCAGCTGGGGGGCTGTGCTGGCGAGATTAGGACGTGGGGTCCAGCCATGGGTGGCATGGTACGACCTGGGCCCCACGGGGGGTCTGGTGGAGTGTGGTGTCCCTTGTCCGTCGGAGCGCCGGCCGGGTGTGTGGCTCAGGCCGACAGGGTCACCGGATCCTGGTGGGGGTTAAGACCTCCAAGGGGGTCCGAGGTGGTTTCTCAAGCCTGGAATGGCAGATATTGAGGACCACTAGGGGGAGGTGTTGTGGGTCGCGCTTTGGTGGTGGCACTACGGATGGCCAGCTTGGGCCTGATGCAGTGACCACCCGGGCATGCGGCCTGACACCCTCTCCCTGAGACTTTGGGACAACCGGCATGTGATGATCTGCCATGCCGTGTTGGGCTATGGACGCGGGTTGAACCGAATGGACAGGGATGGAGATAGCCTGCCGGACAACCATTGGGGCATCTGTGGAACGTGATGGTGTGAGAGTGACCTTCCACAGATGCTCCGTTATGATTTATGGACTCCCGGGTTGGGAAGAGAGCCACGGGATTGTTGAATCGGGAGATGTGTAAAGAGCCGAGCATATGGGCCATGCTCGGCTGGCATGTGTATGGCAAAGCATCTCTCTTTGGTGAGTTTGGTAAAATGTGAAAAATGTTTGGCATGGGTAATCTGTGGATTAGATGTAAATTTCAGGGTGAATTTTGTGAAGAGAAATGGTGGACACTGTACAGTAATGCCATTATTGATCCAGGTGTGTAGACCAAAGTGTTGGAGGCTGTGATAAAATTAATAGGGTAGCAGGACACAGCTTTCAACTGGTTGTGGGGGCGACTGTGCTGATATTTGGGACGCGGGGTTATGGGGATGTAGTTGTGTAGTCGAGGGTCAACGTGGTGCTATGGGTGTCCGAGGTGTGTGGACCATGTCTTCTGGGTGGGTCTCCTGGTGGAGCATGGCTGTCGAGTTGTTAGCAATGAACTTGTAAGTCGGTTGACTTGTTTTGGGACTGCGGGCACCATGGCCTGAAGCGCCCCCACCATCTTTTTGTGCGGTACCTCCCCGCTGCCTAGTTGAGGAATGAACACACATGAATATGACATCAATGCCATGGTCCTGCAGGGGGGTGTAGTGAAGTAAGTGCTTTGTTGATTTTTGAAATGCGGTAGTGAGGAGTATTGGAATGAGAATGAGTGGTTAAGGGGTTTGTGTTGTATGAATGTGGGCGAAATCCACCGAGCCATGTCACTCACCTATAGCACCTGGACAGGGCCCGTGGAAATTTAGGGGTGCATTGGGATGGCCCCGCAGGTAAGGTTGTGTCTTGTGGCATCCACCGGGGGACGCGGTCTGTAGACCGGGGTTGTTAAAATGTTTAGAGTTTTTGAATTTTTGAGTAAGGTTAGGTTTTGTGGATAAGGTAGGAGTTTTGAGTGTTGTTTGTTTCCTCCCTCCGCAGGAACAATGAAGACCATTGTAAATACATGATTTCATGGCTGTTAAGGGGTTAGCATGTTAAGGAAGTGTAGGTAGGTAGTCCGACTCACTTCCCACAGCCCTTCCTGATTTATTTCTTAGGTTAATTAAGTGTGTGACAGTAAGTGTTAAGGCTGGAATGGTAGCGCCTGCAGTGAACCTTGCAGGAGCTACGGTTCCAAGGGGGGGGGGGGGGGCTGTGTTATGAATTTGGGTATTGATATGTAGAGCAGAATAGAGCTGAATAGGTAACATGCTTCGTGTGTAAGGAAAACTACTGTTGTGAAAAACCAGTCGGGTCCACAACTTTAGTCCATCTGGTGGTTTAATTCCATTAAGACCACTAGGGCATGCCCGTACTATATCTATATCTAAAATTATATCCCCCCCCTCTATTTACATGAAATGGTTTGGTCCAAAGCGAACGGCTTGCGAGTACGGTGACAATCCCCCCCCTCTATTTACATGAAATGGTTTGGTCCAAAGCGAACGGCTTGCGGAGTTTGGTAAAGAAATCGCCATAGCGTGCCCAAACGCGCAGGAAAGCGAAAGAATCGCAAATTAGTTTTTATTAGTTTTAAAACATAGTTTAACGCCAACATAGCGCCAACATAGTTGTGAAATAAATGAATACGCTCTCAAATGTGCCGTCCGAGGCAGAGTCTGTTCGCCATGTTCCGCACACGTGATAGCTCGCTGCTCTCTGATTGGTTGAATCGTTTTTTGGACATAGCTCGGTAACTACTTGTCCGATTAATTTCAAACCTTGAAAAGGCACATCCTCGGGTCCCCAGCAATATACCTGGCAAGTTGCAAGTATATCGGACCCGTGGTTGTCGAGAAACAGCGGTCACAGACAAACAAACAAACACACACACAGACACACACACACACACACACACAGAGATTACTGGAATTATAGATAGATGACATCATTCTGTAATACAGGAAATGCAATAGGAATAAGGTTTGGCATCACATGGGTCCATCCATAACATTCAATGCAAGCAAGCTTAATATTCTATGCAGGCGTACCGTTAGCGAGTCCACTAGATGTAACATGTCACAGGAGAAGTCCCCCTGAGCACAGACCGCAGCGGGTCTTATAGCCGCGCCCCTAGCGGTGTCAGCGAGCAACGATCATCACCTGGGTTCAGCATTAGTACGAATACGATTTCACTACATTCTCCCCACCGTTAGAATTATACTGCAGAGCGGCTAGAATCGAGCGAGCGTCAGCATTAACAGGGTGTGGAACATGGTATCAGTCGACCCAACCGTACCGGTCCGGGCGGCGAATTTCTCTGCCAGCATGCGTCCGAAATTCCCCGGGTATGGCATCACGTATCCCAGAGACCCCCGCGTCGGAGGAGCTACCGGAGTCAGGTGACGAAGGGGGTACCACCAAGCCTTCGGGCACGGGTAGATGCGGCGAGGGGAGGGTCGGCAGACTTTCAGCGACGGGAGCATCAGAAGAGTCCATAGTCTCATAGATTGGTTTGATCGGTTCGTCTGATTCCCTACAAGGGTCGGCGATCCCACATGGGGCAAGATGACGTACGGAGACAGTGGTCTCACGTCCATCAGCCGTCATCACACGAGCATGCTCAGGATTGGCCTGGAGTATCTGCACTTTGTCCACTAAGGGGTCGTACTTGCTCGTGCGAACCGCCCATTTGAGGTAGGCCGGCCCGGGCTCAGCGAGCCAACTGGGTAAAGACCGTATACACCCCGTGCTCCTGGGGTGGTGGAAAAGTCTCTCGTGGGGAGTCTGGTTGGTGGCCGTACACAGTAGATCCCTGATCGAGTTCAACGCCGCAGGTAGCGACTGTGGAAATGTAACTCAGTGTAACTTATTAATTGGCACTGGTAACTTATTAATTAACCTGGTAACAAAGCAGATACATTTTACATGCAAACTCTGTTAAAGACGAGTTTGTAAATGAGTGTCAGAATGTGTATGAACATGGTAATCTCTTGAAACACCTGGTCAAGGCCCCAGGCTAGAGCACCCCCCCCTGCTGTGTAAATGGAAATCACAGCAGGAGGGGAGCGAGCTGATACCAGGACTTGGTACAGGCATGACCTCGGGGCATTAGCGGAGAGGAGATTAAGTCCAGTTTGGCGATATAAACGAGAGCAAACGTTGAGTAAAGTAGACTTGTCCTCAGAAGCCCTGCCCGACGGAACGATGGAATGAACGAGTACGGCGCTGCGGAAGAACATCAGCCGAACGAAAAGGACCATGGAAAAGAGTTAATCTCAGCCATTGAATAATGCGGTATTATTTGGTAAATGGAATGAAGTGAATAATAAACCAGACCTTTTGTAAACCTGTGTCCGGTCATTGGAGTCCTGTGAGTCATACACAAAATTCTTCTACAATCTGGAGGCACCGCTGAGATCAATTGTACAAGCAAGTAAAAGGTGAGTGTGTCTTGTTTTGTCCAATATGATTTACGAACTTGGAAGTTATGTGTACATACATGGGGGAGCAGGTGGTCTGGGGCGTCTTTGCGCACCGATGCCGCGATATAGGTGGCGTGAGCCATCACGAATGGGATTTCGATAAACGACTGTAGCAATTTATTCGTTTTTTTTTTCTAAATGATTTCTGTAAATACGTATTTTTGCGCTGGTTATTAAAGGGCCTTACTGTGACCTGGAAGCAAACGGAGCAAGTGTGCACCTTGCGACCACTTGCTTCCAGGACGTGTAAGGCCGGTACACTCGTTTACCCACCCGCACACGACACGTATAAAGTACTTCTTTTTGCACTTGTTCAAAGCACTCGGCGAGCGACAGGGAACCGGGAAAGGGAATTATATTTATATATATATATTTTACCTCATTCCAATTAATGGTATTGCGACAAAAAGGCTTATATCTTTGGAAACGACTGGTCGGATTTAGACAAATTAAACCTCGTTCGATCAACAAATAAATTCATGACAGACAACCCCCCCTCATGCCGGTCCAGAATTATGAAGAAAGATGGCGATGGAAAAAAAAATTGCATCAAATTTTGTCCAGGTCCATCACTACACGACGAAATGATTGGATTTTGGTTCAGGTCCGAATCCAGATCCGGCCTATCAGTGGGATACAAAACATAAACTGGTCACCAAGGCGGAGATATAATAATAATAATAATTCTGTATTATTTAGTTAACCAGTTTGTGTGAAACCTCAACCTAAATATAAAAATTGATCTGCTTGATGTTAGTTTAAGGGCTGTTCCAAATTTATCCTGATTATGAGAGATAATTACAGGAAATGTGTACTGTTCTTGTTTGGAGATTATAAGACAAAAACAGCAGAGTGGGAATCGGCAGACAATGGAACAGCTAGCGACGAGTGTTTTGTGAGTAGCAACCACTCTCTGGTCGAGGCTCATAGAAAAAATTGATACTTATTGATTTGGCACGCTTACAATAGATATTAATGGCGAGGGTTCTGTCGCCGTTCGCTTCGGCGTTGCGAATGGACCAAAACGTTTCATGGACCAAACCATTGCATGTAAATAGGAGGGGGGTTCTGTGGTCGTTCGTTTTGGCTTTGCGAATGGACCAAACCATTCCATGTAAATAGGAGGGGGGTTCTGTGGTCGTTCGTTTTGGCTTTGCGAATGGACCAAACCATTCCATGTAAATAGGAGGGGGGTTCTGTGGTCGTTCGTTTTGGCTTTGCGAATGGACCAAACCATTGCATGTAAATAGGAGGGGGGTTCTGTGGTCGTTACTGCCACGTGGTTTCAAAGTTTTTGTTGTTGCTTGCACGCATGTTTTTTTTGCAAGCACGTACGGGCAAGCACGTACGTGCGGGCACGCCCTAGTATATATAAATAGAGGTAATATTGAGTTACGGAATTAATTACTTTCAACAATGCAAAGGGTGACAAGATATGAGATTTAATGGGATAAATATAAAAGATATTTGTTTTTGCCAAAAAAAAAAAAAAAAAGGTAACCATTAGCTGAGGAGTCACAGAGGCCAAACTTTAACCTTTGACAGCAGACAAATTGTGTTCTGACAGCAAAAGACTTCCAAATAAAATATGGCAGAATAGTTGTTGATAGTTTAGGCACATATCAGAATGCTTGTTGATTTAAAATTTCAAAGTCAAATTTTTACACCTTCAAGTACTGATGAAATCTCCATTTTTCACATGTAGTTTTGTGGAAAAACGGATGAAGGTGAATAATTTAGGATTATTTAAAAAAAAAAATTTTGATGGGTCTAACTGTGGAAAGTGTTATTAAATCATAGGTAGAGGTAACAAGGAAACTAGGTGTTACTAGGAAACGAAAGTATTCAGGTGTTACCAGGAAATAAAAGTAGACAGACAAGCAAAATGAGTATAAAGACGTTGACCAACCAAGATGTTGCATATCTTTGTTGAAGTTCTGACGTTGTTTATTTCAATTATGGTCGGAATTATTGGGATTGCCATTAAATGAGAATTTTAATAGGATTTAATGGGATTTTAATGGGATAAATTGGGAACATTTAAATGTTGGGTTTTGCTAACGTTTCCACAACGTCGCCACAACGTTTCACTTTCGTTGTTGCAACGTTTTGCTCCAACGTTTTGTGAACATTTAAATGTTGGGTTTTGCTAACGTTTCCACAACGTCGCCACAACGTTTCACTTTCGTTGTTGCAACGTTTTGCTCCAACGTTTTGTGAACATTTAAATGTTGGGTTTTGCTGACGTTTCCACAACGTCGCCACAACGTTTCACTTTCGTTGTTGCAACGTTTTGCTCCAACGTTTTGTGAACATTTAAATGTTGGGTTTTGCTGACGTTTCCACAACGTCGCCACAACGTTTCACTTTCGTTGTTGCAACGTTTTGCTCCAACGTTTTGTGAACATTTAAATGTTGGGTTTTGCTGACGTTTCCACAACGTCGCCACAACGTTTCACTTTCGTTGTTGCAACGTTTTGCTCCAACGTTTTGTGAACATTTAAATGTTGGGTTTTGCTAACGTTTCCACAACGTCGCCACAACGTTTCACTTTCGTTGTTGCAACGTTTTGCTCCAACGTTTTGTGAACATTTAAATGTTGGGTTTTGCTAACGTTTCCACAACGTCGCCACAACGTTTCACTTTCGTTGTTGCAACGTTTTGCTCCAACGTTTTGTGAACATTTAAATGTTGGGTTTTGCTGACGTTTCCACAACGTCGCCACAACGTTTCACTTTCGTTGTTGCAACGTTTTGCTCCAACGTTTTGTGAACATTTAAATGTTGGGTTTTGCTGACGTTTCCACAACGTCGCCACAACGTTTCACTTTCGTTGTTGCAACGTTTTGCTCCAACGTTTTGTGAACATTTAAATGTTGGGTTTTGCTGACGTTTCCACAACGTCGCTACAACGTTTTACTTTCGTTGTTGCAACGTTTTGCTCCAACGTTTTGGGGACACTCAAAATGTTAAGTGAATCGGATAAGAATTCAGGAATTATTTCATTATTAGCGATTAATGAAGTACTTATTTAATTAATTACATTGCTTATTAAATTACAGTAATTACATTACAGTAATTACCTGAGGTAATTACAGTAATTACAGTTCCGGTAATTACAGTAATTACAGTAATCATTACAGTAATTGCAGTAATCTTATTACAGTAATTACATTACATTAACTCAGGCACCTTTTGAGTAAGGAAGCTGATATTTGGACATGACACTGACCGAGTGATATGGCTGTCAAGGAAAATTTTGATTTATTGATTAATCATTTAATAAATTAACTCGTTGATTTATAAATGACTTATTTAATTAAAAGTCCTCAGAGACACATCTTCGGATGAAATACTTGCAGATTGGTTATGCTATGAGCCAATTGATTAAGGAAAATATTTTGTGATGGCCATATTGGCAATTTCATGGCCATATTCGTGGCAACTCAGTTAGTGCCACTGCACCTTTAAAATGCATCCCTGCGTTCATTTTTCGATCGATTGAGTTGAAATTTTGAACAATCGGATCTGGACTGTCGTTGTTAACGACTCTAGCACGCACTCGTCCAATCAGGATGGAGCGGTATGGTCCCCGGATCATCACTGCCCGCAGTTTTAATTAATTTTACTTTTTCTCTTGGTCATATAATTTTGAAGACATGCGTGTCATGATAGAGGAAATGTTTGTTCTGTTGAACGGAATAAATGTTGTTTATTTGTGTGGGAGTGTATTTTTGTGTATTTTTGTGTATTTTGGATATATTTTTCACGACTAATTCCAGTTAACATCCTGCACAATTTGCTCGTTTGCTGGCCGAGTCGAAATTGCGTTGAGTTTCTATGGCATGCGCCATTAAAAGCGCTGTGTAATGGTTGAGCTCCCTTTATTTCGTTTTGGTCATGCGGATGAGCAAACAAAGTGACAAATGCTGCGACTGGAGCAGTAAAAGCGATGTTTTTTAAATGGAAACGATTTAATGAGGAATTAAAAGTGGGAGGGGGCAACACCACGCATACCTCTTTTAAGGTGTGTATAAACCCTGGAATAAACGTGGGAGGGGGCAACACCACGCATACCTCTTTTAAGGTGTGTATAAACCCTGGAATATTTCAGCAATCAATACAATGCTGAAACTATGTAAGTAATTTAATGAGTAATTTAATGAGTAATTTAATAAGTAATTTAATGAGTAATTTAATGAGTAATTTAATGAGTAATTTAATGAGTAATTTAATGAGTAATTTAATAAGTAATTTAATGAGGAATTTAATGAGGAATTAAAAGTGGGAGGGGGCAACACCACGCATACCTCTTTTAAGGTGTGTATAAACCCTGGAATAAACGTGGGAGGGGGCAACACCACGCATACCTCTTTTGAGGTGTGTATAAACCCTGGAATATTTCAGCAATCAATACGATGCTGAAATGATGTAATTTATTGTGTAATATGGTCGACCTTGGGTTTGTTTGGGTTTGTTGTTTATTTTTGTGGGTGTCTATTTTTGAGTATTTTGGATATATTTTCACGACTAATTCCAGTTAACATCCTGCAAAATTTGCTCGTTTTCTGGCCGAGTCGAAATTGCGTTGAGTTTCTATGGCATGCGCCATTAAAAGCGCTGTGTAATGGTTGAGCTCCCTTTATTTCGTTTTGGTCATGCGGACGAGCAGACAAAATGACGAATGCTGCGGCTGGAGCAGTGGAAGCGATTTTTGAATTGTTCAATGATTATTCGATATTGTTATGACTTATTGTCAATAGGTATACTAAGTGGCCATGAGGTAGCCTGTTGCTATGTACAGTTTTATTCTATTGTTGATTATACCACATAGCTGTGGTGATAAAGGAAATGTTCGTTTTAAATAGATGATTATGATAGGACCATGACTATAAAATCATGATGATTATTATGAATGATATCATAGGGTTCAAATGCAGAATGCTGCATGAACTTGGGAAAGAACTTTCAAGCCCTATGGGATAAATTGGGTATTACAAGCGATGGAGTTTCAAAATTTGCATGATTGAAGAAATTTTACAGTCTTATTTCAGGAGTTTTACGAAATTTATATTGCCAAGAGATTTTGGATACTATTAAAAGAAAAATGATGAGATATTTTTCCCAATGAACTTTAATATCTGCCATCCATTTTGGCTGTCTCACGAATGAAGGATGAGTTGCCTTTAGTGGTTGCAAAGAAAATTTGTGGAGACCAGGCAAAATGGGGAAATATGTCAGATATGACCCCAGGACAGGACGGTGATTCATCAATTAACATGAGGTACGAACCAGAGGTGACGGTCAATGGATGGACCTGTCCTGACATCATTGGGGAAAGGGCTTATGCAAGGAGTCATCCAGAATGATTAATTTAATTTATTGATGAATATTGATGAATTAATTGAGATTGAATCTAATTGATTGAATTTAATAGAATAAATTTAACTGAATAAATTGAATTGAATATATTGATTGTTTGATTGATGAAAATGCGGTCTCAAGAAAGAAGCTTTGATATCTTTGCGTGATATTAACAATGTGGAGACAACCTGGGAATATTGAGCAAGGTGGTGAGTTTATATACAGATATATATGTGCGGTTACCATTGTGTGATTTCCCCGTCAACAGAGCGGACACCTGAGGATTCACCCATTTCATACTGACCCTCCGGCTCATCTGCAAATACTGATCTGTGAGATTGGATTGTGCAAAAGCCACGGCTGAGGGAGATTCTCTGGAAATCACCGTGCGAACAGGTGGAGAGACCCTTCCTGGAGGTACGAGTGAAGCTTTAGAGGAACAAACTACAACACATCCAACGCTACTTTGATAAAAGGCAGAATGGGAAATGGAGCCTGCAAGAATACACAAGGACAACCAGAGATTCCACAAAAAGGTACTTGTACACATCATATGTACGACCGTTATGGTGCAGAAGCTATAAGGCAGGTCGAGAATTGGTATTTGTGGACAAAGGGACATGATGAGGAGTTTCCAAGAGATGGTACATTTGAGCGAAGTCGATTGGAAAGATTGGAACAAAGATTGAAAGCCAGGAAGAGACAGAATCTAACGGTAGACTGGCTTGCATTCCATCTTTGGGATGGTGAATCCAGACAACGGGAACAGCAAGAACGGATAACGGAACTAGAACTTAAAATAAAAAGGATACAGGATACAGTGGAGGAGACAAATGCACAACTGCCCTCGAAATTAGGAATGAAAGTCACAGTTGTCCCATCTGATTTCCAGTTGTCTCCCCAAAAAGGACGGTACAGAGAATTTTTTCGTGTTTCAGGAGACAACGAGAGATTGCAGTGGCAACTCAGGGATGTAGAGATGCAGCCCAGCAATACAAATGCACAGGTGCACAGATCAGACAACGACAGAAACCGGTGTTTCAAGTGTGGACGGATGGGACATTGGAAAAGAGGATGTCCGTATACCAAAAGGAAGACAAGTTAATAGGGTAAACCAAGATCAAGGGTACCAGTGCTGACCGATACCTCAGACAATGATTAGGCCTTCATTGCTGCAAATCCCAAATGATGATTGGCCTCAACAGATTCGATTACTGGACAAACATGAATAACTGTCGATGATTCTTGGGTCTGAAAAGTTTTCGGAGCAAGAATTATTCATTCTTTCTTTTGCTTATAAACAAATTAGTAATAATTGACCAAATGCCGAAATTGGATCTTTTATGTTGGGCACACAATTTTAAATTTACAAAGTTGGAACAATTGCTTTGCAAATTTTTGAAACTAAGTGACAAGAGTCACATGATGATCAGGTGGGAATTTCGGACTAGTGTTCCGCATGATTGATAGGTCAGTGGTCGACTGACATGCAAATGGATGTGTAGTCAAATTAGGATAAATTATGGTGGGAACTGAAAGGGTAATTTCAATGTGACATTATAGGGGTTTTTCTAAGAATAAACTTTTTGGTCTATTTGTGTATTAGCATTTATAAAATTGAAGGACAAATTTTATGAAATTAAAATAAAATTGACACCCATCTTGATCTGTAAATAATGGTTCCAACGCAAACAAATATGCATAATGCATGTGTGTGTGTGTTTTTGTGTATCAATCTTACAAGATTGTTGACACCGACAGTGTGCCTGTCTGGAAATGGATAGTTATATGTGGATGGGATTGGGATATGTGGATGGGATTGAATATCCAGAGAATCCGTAAAATAAAATAGAAATATAATTTGATTATGAACATTATCTCTTTTGTCAAGGGAAATGGAATATAAAAATTTGATGTGCTGGGTTATGAGCAGCCATTAATTAATAGTAAAATTGTGAGTAATTTTGGGATTCCATTTTTTGATAGAATGTATATGAGAATAACATCTATTTATGGATATGAGCTTCATAAAAGGAAATGAGGAAGTACAAAATCATCCAAATTTGGGAGAGGTCTTACACTGACTTCCCAGAATACTCTGCTCATGGATTTTATATATATAAACTTGAATTTTATCAGCATATAAATTGTGCTGTATGTATGGATGTGTTTTAGGCATAGATGATATGGGAAAATAGTAAAGAAAATTTTGCTGGTTTGAACTATTGTGGGTTTTCAGTTCTGGAGTTTAAACAAAGTCACTGGTTAACAGATGAGAAAGGATAGTAAATAAATTATTCTCTGCTGGGCAAATTAAGTACGATATTACTAAGACTTATGAGAGCTATTGTTCCGCCTTACAGCAGTGGAAAATTATTGGGAAAAATTAGATCCAACATAATGAATCTATAAAAGAATGTGATAGGGATAATATCCTCAATTTGTACTAATTATTTGATTGTGGGTAAAGGAATTAAGTCATCGTAGTGGATTGTTAACAGCAGCCTGAAAATGTCCTGAGAGTGTGCATCCATGTAATCAGAAATCCCAGATGTGTTTTTTACAAACAACATTTTGGTAGAGGTCTTGTGTGGAACACTTCCTTGGTAGATAAAAAACGGTACTGCATGCTGGCAGCCACTTTTGCGGCCAGTTAGGCCAAACAAATTGAGAGGAAATTGTAGTTAAATACGTAAGTTACACATAGCTATTTGTAAAAAAGGAAATTTGTTGAGATGGGAAACATTTTTTCGAAGGTTTATTAAGGTGTTATAATATGACATGTGGCAAGGCAAACTATTGGATGGGAAAATTAGATCTGGCTATAGAATAAATTTATTGACCCCTTGAAGTTAATTCTTCGAATCATTGTTTCACTGGCATTTTTTGTTCAAATTGGAAATAGTTTGGTAGAGCTTTGGTTAAAACCTTTGGTTGCGGTATCTTGGAACGAAATGATAAACCATAGGAGATTGATAAGAATAGAAAAAAAAGATGGACCCAAAATAGAAAGTTGGATTCATGCCCCTCATTGCAAACAAGCACATGGGGCTAAGGTGGACGATCCCACAGAAAATGAGGCTGCACCTAGCAGCCCAGCAGAACATTCAGTGGTAGATAAATGATAGTCGTGATTTACAGTCATTTGAATTACATTTTAACACCCCTTGCATTGATAAACATTACATTTTCAACATGTGATATTCCTACTTGGAATAGTGACATTTATTTGCCTACATGACATACAATTACCTGCTGATATTAATACAGCATGAGTGAAAAAAAATGTATCACAACTACACTCATGATCAGGGGATTGAGTTCAACCCCGGGAGATAGGGGGATCAGGGTAAGACAAATAATCTGATTATGTTACATATTAAGGGATTTTCTTTATTTACCTTTTAGGAAGCTTGTTAGTTTGGTATATAATGTTAAATGTCATCGACATATAACTATGTCATAGATATGAATATATACAAGGAGTAGCAGACTTGTTTGTTGGTTTAGTAGTTATATTGGCAATTGTTTTAGTGGTGGCTTGCTTGAAAGCCTTAGTGACGGTGTGTTTGAATAAGGTAACTAACAACACGATGATAACGCATGAAGTGACAAATGAGGAAAGAAATGTGGAACCAGAAAAGGAAGACTTTTATGGCGACATAAATACTGAGATTAAAAGATTAAATCAAGTGATGTTGCAAATGAATACAGTAGAATTAAGATAATGGCATAACGACAATGTTATGAGTTGTGTCAATTACAATATCAGTGAACTCATATCACCACGAGTGCCACACTGTTAAGGGAAAAAGAGGGAAAAGAAAAAGTGGAGAGGAATTATGGTAATAATACATTATGTTTAATTTGTTGGTTTGGGAAAATTGTTGTTGGGAATTAGGTATTCCCGTTTGTGATTGTAATCATATACAATTAATTTTCTTAGAGTAGTGCTAAAATACCTGCATGAGTTAATTTTTGAACTATATTAACCTGAAAGCAATTGTGGATGTTATTCTTAGTTTAGTAATAAAATACATACCTGATTGAATATTATTTGTGTGACGCATATAAATGAATATAACTTTTTGTGTTAAGGAAAAACAACAAATTGTTGAATGTGAAACTGTCGGAAGATATACATGATTATGCTGATTTCATGGTAAGATGCACCCTATCTGATCCAGTGTGTGCGGAAAGCATATTCAGATGTGACTGAGCATAAAGATAAGACGAGATCACATTTTGGAGGGATTGCTAACGGAATTGGGAAGAAGTTCGAGAAAGAAAATTTGTGGCTAAAAAATGAAGTTAATCGTGGCATACACCCTCTTTCTCAAAGAATGATGAAGACATTCTCCCGTGTAACTTGGAGATGAATGCTTACCTTCACCAAGGAACTTTATGTGACCATTTGCCTGGATCACACTGCAACATATGAAAGAAAGGCGATCACTTACTCTTGTTCGAAGACTTCGAACATTCACCACATCAGAAGTTGCAGGACAACGACATTTTACCTGCAACCTCTGTGAAATGCGGGGACATATGTTATTACTTCACCAACGTCCGGGGAACCAGCATGGAGCTGCAAAAACGGCTGTGCCCTTGTCACAACAGCTGTGCACGATTCTGCTGGTTGCTCCTGGTAAGGACCATGAATGACCTGAACACCATGGTCCCAACATCAGTGTGGATGCATCCGGCATCCCTGTTCCACATCTTGCTGGCCAATCAACGTCACACCAATACTTGCTGCCCACTCACAATGAGGGAGGAGGCAAGTCGACTACAACTGGGTGAAGGCCTTGTTCAAGGAATCATTATGGTTCACAGCAAAAAAGTGGCAAGAATGCTACATGGAGAGAAGGGTCAGTCTATGACTCCGCAGTGTTACCACAACAGCGAAATCCTACACGAAGTAGTGCAGGAGCTATGAAGACATAAGGAGAAAATGTTTCATACCTGGATTCAAACACAAGTGATCAGCCCTTCCTTTCAAACAAAGTCAACATTTGTGTGGAGGCAAACGTTTTTTGCCAGATGGTGCAGATGCTTTACAAAACTTGAAAATGAAGTGAAATTGTTGTATCTTGGTGATGGTGAAGTGTTGTTTTGAAAATATATTTGTGATGCAAATGCAATAGATTGAACAATATGGAAGGAGTCAATGACCAACGAAATGTTTTGTGATTCTTGCAGGATGACGGTGTATGCCTAAGGGAATTTGATTACCAAAGTTATGATTATTTACTTATACTTGTAATGATGTTTACTTGTAGTGATTGACTGTTTACTTATATTGATGTTTAGATTAATGGTTAATATAAACAAAAACAAAAAAATGAGGGAATTGTGGAAATGTAACTCAGTGTAACTTATTAATTGGCACTGGTAACTTATTAATTAACCTGGTAACAAAGCAGATACATTTTACATGCAAACTCTGTTAAAGACGAGTTTGTAAATGAGTGTCAGAATGTGTATGAACATGGTAATCTCTTGAAACACCTGGTCAAGGCCCCAGGCTAGAGCACCCCCCCTGCTGTGTAAATGGAAATCACAGCAGGAGGGGAGCGAGCTGATACCAGGACTTGGTACAGGCATGACCTCGGGGCATTAGCGGAGAGGAGATTAAGTCCAGTTTGGCGATATAAACGAGAGCAAACGTTGAGTAAAGTAGACTTGTCCTCAGAAGCCCTGCCCGACGGAACGATGGAATGAACGAGTACGGTGCTGCGGAAGAACATCAGCCGAACGAAAAGGACCATGGAAAAGAGTTAATCTCAGCCATTGAATAATGCGGTATTATTTGGTAAATGGAATGAAGTGAATAATAAACCAGACCTTTTGTAAACCTGTGTCCGGTCATTGGAGTCCTGTGAGTCATACACAAAATTCTTCTACACGACCAAGCCCATTTATCGAGGCCCCGGCCGAGGGTCCGGAGGTTGAGCATGACGGCCCTCCATATAATCCCGTTGAAGCGTTCGATCTGCCCATTTGCCTGGGGTCTGTATGGCGTGGTGTAACTAGAAGCGATGTTATTTTGGAGCAGATAGCCTCGCACCTCCTGAGACAAGAAGACCGCACCCCGGTCGGTATGCACATAGGCCGGGTACCCGAACATAGAGAACAAGTTCTGTAAGCATCGCATTACCGTGGCAGCAGTCATGTCCACGCACGTATAAGCGAAAGGAAATCGCGAGTACTCATCGACGATAGTGAGCAGATAGCGAGAGTTACTCGACACCGGCAATGGGCCCTTGAAATCCATCGCCAAGCGTTCTCGTAGCCCTAACCAGAGTCCCCATGGGTGGGTTATAGAAACGCGGTTTGATTTCCGCGCATATAGCGCAGTCGCGACAGATACGGCGGATATCGTCAATCGAGTATGGTAGATTGCCACGCCGCACAAAATGAGCGAAATGCGTTACGCCCGGATGCCCCGCAGTGGCATGCAGCACGCGTAGGCCCTCCAAAGTGGTGATACCCGCGCACGTAGCCGGTCTCGATAAGGCGTCGGCGGCCTGGTTATCCTTCCCCGGGCGGTATTTGATAGTGTAGCAGAAGTCGGCAAGCTCTATACGCCAGCGAGTGATTTTCTCATTCTTAATGCGCTGGGCGTATAATGTGTCGTACATGAACGCAACACTTTGCTGGTCCGTGATGATTTGGAAACATCGCCCGAGTAAGTACGGGCGCCATCGCCGAATAGACTCAACGATCGCATACGCTTCCTTTTCGACAGACGAATGTCTCCGCTCAGCGGAGGTAAGAGTCCGTGAAAACAAAGCCACCGGACGCCCTCCTTGGGAGAGGGTCGCCGCGATGGCCTGATCTGAGGCATCACTTTCGAGGACGAAAGATCCGCTCTCATCGATCATCACCACAGCGGCACTGGCGATGTCGGCCTTAAGGCCTCCAAAGGCCGCCAATGCGGCCGGACGCAGAGGGAATGTGTCGCAGGCCACAAGGGGGCGAAATTTCACGGATAAATTTTGGACCCATTTGGAGTAATGGGCGAATAGCCCGAGGGCGCGCTTCAGGGACGCCCGATCGCAGGGAGGGGCCATGTCGAGCAAAGGTCGCAGACGCTCCTTATCCGGAGCGACAGAGCCATGGGTCACGGTGTACCCCAGAAGATCTATCTTGCGTAGAGAGTATTGACACTTATCCTCGTTCATGGTTAAGTGATACCTCTGCGCGACCTCGAGGAAGCGCTTCAGATTAGCATCATGGTGCCCTTGGTCATACCCACAAACCGTAAGATTGTCTAGGTAGACGAAAACATCGGTTAAGTTCTCCCTCGCAATGAGGTCATCCATGGCCCTCTGGAAACAGGAGACCCCATTCGTTACCCCAAAAGGCAATCAAGTAAACTGGTACAACCGTTGCCCCGACTCAAATGCGGTATAGATATGATCTGCCATAGAGATGGGGATCTGATGGTACGCACTACGGAGATCGAGAGTGCTGTAGACCGAGTACTGGGCCACCTGTCGTGCCAGCGCGTCCATCCCCGGAAGGGGGTAGGCATCCAGCTGTGTAAAGCGGTTAATCGTTTGGGAATAGTGGATTACCGTGCATCTGTGGTGTGCATCGCTTCGCACCACCAAGACCTGGGCTCGCCACGGCGACCGGCTAGGTTCTATGATACCGTCTTTCAAGAGCTGAGCCGTTTCGTCCGCAATGAATTGCATGTCTGCTCGAGAGTAGCGCCGTGATTTTACCGCGACAGGGGTACAGTCGGAGGTTAGATTGGGGAACAGCGAAAGTGGCTGGATTTCCATTTTCGCTAGGGCACACACAGCAAGCGCGTCAGCCCCCACAACAAGCGTGTCAGGCCCACCAAACTCCATTTCCAGACGTCCATGTCGCTTAAGAAAATCGTGTCCTAACAGAATATCAGCACATAAAGCAGGTAAGACCATAAGGTGTACATCTGGGAAAACCCGTCCCTTTATCACGAGTTTCAATCGGCATTCCCCCTTCATGCTGAGTCGAAGTCCCTGGGAAGCCATGAAGATCCGTCTCGTAGACCTCAAGACCTGCCAACCATGCCTGTGCACTAGTCGCTGGTCGATAAAACTATCCGTAGACCCTGTATCCACAAAGGCCCGCACACAATGGCCCTCGACCATGAGGGGAATAAGGGCTCGAGCCAGGCCGGACGAGCCTGCTGGGAGTGGGACCGAACCTCCCGAGTGGGTCGGCCGAGCCTCGCGGGCGGATCCTATGCCAGCGGCAGTTTTTCGGGCATCAGAGGGTGCCCGTGGAGTCTCGTATAAGTTGTCAGGGTGTGTTCCCATGCAATCTGCAGTTTTGCGGTCGTTGCCGGAGTATTCGTTGTCCATGGGGAATCCGTTAATAGTGTAGCAGCATAGCAAACCTGTTGTGCATTTTGTGATACAAGCACCAAATTAGGCACAAATGTACATTAATATGTTGCGAACATTTTCAGATATTGGGCCACTTGAAATTCCGTAATTTTTTTTTCAAATTTTTTCAAATTTCGTAATTTAAAATTTTTCGGGTGACACCGTCACAATTTCGGTCTTCGAGGCCGGCCGATATAGTGGGGCGGCTTAGCCCAAATATTCAAAAGAATTGTGCATTTTGTGATACAAGCACCAAATTTGGCACAAATGTACATTAATATGTTGCGAACATTGTGTGGTCAGCAATGAAGACGAGAGTCTGAATTACATGTATGCAAAAGACCTTGTGAACCAGTGAAGCAAATACACGGGTAAGCATGAATTAAATCTAGGGCATGATATAATTTCCATGATGTTTACCTCTACACTCAATGGTGGAAGGAGGTAATGTTTTGATCCCAGCTTGTCTGTATGTCTGTTTGTCTGTTAGTCCACAAAATTCCAGACAAAGCTTGTAGTAGTGGTAGTTGTAGTGGTAGTGGTGATAACAGAAATTGTTATATAGAACTGAACTTATATTATTATTATATGCAGAAAATAACTTCATTTCTATATGCCCTGCAGTGGACAGGTTAATTGGTTTATGCACTGAAGGGGTCACCCTGGTGTGCACTGCTGTGTTCTGCCTCACTGAGTTGTTCAGGTATGATGTACTCAGCACAAGCTTCCGGTCGGCCCGGAGGTGGGGGTGCGGGGCCTGTCACGGAACGTCAAAACAAACGGCCTGCCGGGGCCGCCCAAAAGTTGGGCGTGAGGGGCGCGTCCACTAATGGAACGCCTCTCGCTTCCCAGATCGAGGGCCACGTGGTCAGGAGAACCTCGTCCCTTCCGGTCACACTTTGCCTATCGGCCGGCCTCGAAGACCGAAATTGTGACGGTGTCACCCGAAAAATTTGAAATTACGAAATTTGAAAAAATTTGAAAAAAAAAATTACGGAATTTCAAGTGGCCCAATATCTGAAAATGTTCGCAACATATTAATGTACATTTGTGCCAAATTTGGTGCTTGTATCACAAAATGCACAATTCTTTTGAATATTTGGGCTAAGCCGCCCCACTATAAAGCCATCAGAGCTTTCCCATGGAATTCCGGTGTTTTGCGATTCAAAATCGCCATTTGATGTGTATGGGCCTCCGTAGTATTTGAAATCGCCGTTTGATGGGTATAGGCCTCCGTAGTATTCGAAATCGCCGTTTGACGGGTGAGGGCCACCGTAGTTGGTACCGAACTCGTGTCGCCGCCAGTGGACGCTGTACGCTCTTGAGAGACACGACGAGAATGTACCGCTGGGGCTTGGCGAGGCTCCAAAGCCCCTCGCGTGGCCCGGAGTCTGGTCAAGGACGCATGTGCCATGCCCGATTGAGGATGAGACTGTTGTGGCTGTTCGGTGACTCTCGCCAAGGTCGATTGAGCGACCAGGGGCCCGCGAAGAGGGGCCCTGTCCTTCAAAGCCGGGTAAGGCGCCGTGTTCCAAGCTCGGCTCGTAGGCTCCGCAATGAGCCCATTCAGCCGCGTGCGGTTTTCCGGCACACTTTTGCGTAGTGCCCCTTTTGCGAGCACAAATGGCATATGGCGTCCCGAGCCAGACACACAGCCCGGGGATGACGTTGTCCCCCACAGAAATAGCAGGTGGCTCCGCGTAAGGCCTTGGGTCTGGCCGTTGCGGCAGCCATCAGGACCGGATCCTCCTCCGGAGCATCCTGGTGTTCCGCGAGCAGTTCCGCTCCCTCGGCGGTAGCACTCTCCGGCCGTGCGTGGAGCGAGGTTCCCGCCAAGAGGCGCGTGCGATCATAGACGTTCGACTGCAACCGCGCTTCAATGTGTACCTTTCCTTGCTCGAGTGCCGCAGCGAAGGTCAGGTCGGTCTTCTCCAGGAGTTTGAGCCTTAGGTCCTGAGAGGAGACCCCAGCGACATAGGCGTCTAGGAGAAGGTCATCCTGAGCCTGCTCGTGAGTCCGTGGCTCCCGGGTGCTGTCCAGCAAGAGTTGCCGGAGCTCCTGGGCATAGTGATCCATCGGCTCGTTGGGTTGCTGGCGTCGCATTAGTAGCAAATGCCAAGCATACACCGGGCCCTTTTCCTTTATGTACAATCGTTTGACCTCCGCAATCGCGAGGTCGTACGTCGCACATTGTGCGATGCTATTGTACACCTTGTAGTCGATTTTGGAGTGCAGCATTGCTAGCTTCGCGACAGCCGTCGGCTCGGTCTCAGGCTCAGCGAAATGGTTCTCCAACGTTTTCAGCCAGTGCTTCAGTTGCAATCCACCATCCGAGGCTTGCGGGTCGGCGCAGAATGGTGTGACCACCAGCGTCTTGTTGCCCGCCATGTCGGTAGATCTTTAATGGAATTAAGTGTTGTGAAAAACCAGTCGGGTCCACAACTTTAGTCCATCTCGTGGTTTAATTCCATTAAGACCATGACATCATTCTGTAATACAGGAAATGCAATAGGAATAAGGTTTGGCATCACATGGGTCCATCCATAACATTCAATGCAAGCAAGCTTAATATTCTATGCAGGCGTACCGTTAGCGAGTCCACTAGATGTAACATGTCACAGGAGAAGTCCCCCTGAGCACCGACCGCAGTGGTCTTATAGCCGCGCCCCTAGCGGTGTCAGTGAGCAACGATCATCACCTGGGTTCAGCATTAGTACGAATACGATTTCACTACAACTACCTTGTAATAAGTTCATGTGTAGGCGTTTGTCGGGTTAAGATGTACAATTGTGAATCTACCAGGAGATTCGTGTGTTAAGTAGTGTAGGGGTTAATGAGTAGAGCCCTTGTATGTCTCACCTGGTTAGCCAAACCTTTGTCCCTTTTGGCACTACAAACCACATAGACACTTAGTTAGGATCCCTTTGTACAACATTAATAACGCCGTCCCCCCTGACATTACCTAGGAAGAAATCAGGCCAGGACACCGCCAATAATGGCCGCCACCATTTACACCTGCGAGAGGCCTATCCACCTCGCATAGCACGTGCTATGACCAAGGAACAGAGGACGAGAGTGAGAGTGGCGCAGTGGGCGTGCCCCTGGACGAGCCAGTGAGTTGGTGGAGGCTCTGATTGGTTGACAGCGTGCCAAAGCTGACGTCATCGGCCGGGGGATATTACCGAGTGCCGAACGCCATTTCAAAGCAGTCCAGGGCAGTTGGATTCGTGGGAGAGTTGAGTTCATGCGCAGTCGAGTTGAGAGAGAGAGAGAGTCGAGAAGAGAGGAGAGATCTGATCCTGAGTTGAGAGATGAGGTGCGCACGAGTTGCAGTTGAGATCGGAGATCCTACGCGGAGTTGAGTGACGAGCGCCATAACCAGCGTTCAGGCAGTTCAGATCGGAGATCCTGAGACGAGTTCAGAGCCCGAGTGGAGCTTGCTGTCCTGGTTTGGAACCTCATGTGCGAACGGAGTGGGCGTTGGCTCCGGCCTTTGTGTTGCTGTGGTGCTCGGAGGCGGTCGGAGAGGGCTGCGTGGGACGCCGAACGGGGCGGAGTTGGACGGCGGCCAGAGCCAACGACAAAGACAGATAAGCCGAGCTCCGCGTATACATTGTACATGACGTGGTCTTTTCTTTAATTCAGATCCCCTCGTCCTGTATTCCATATCTGTGTGTGTGGGATCCCAAATTAGGCATTAGATTACCGGCGCGTGCTTTTTCCTGTCCTTGCTTTTCACAATAAACCCTTGTATTATTTTCTTGTACAAATACCTGAACGCAGTTTCCTGGTTGCTTTTAATAGATAAGGCTGCGGGGGCTCTCGCCGTTCCCCTCCATTCCGCGTGCTTGGGGCTTTTGGTTTTGGAATCCGCCATTGAGTTTTCGCCTCGGAAGTTAAAGCCTTCGTGATGGGCATCCGCGACCGCCAGATATTAATTTCGGCGGTTGCACGACATTATGTTATACTAGTCCACTTGGAGGTATATTTGCATAATGAAATTAATTCACGGAGTGCGTTTTGGGGGGGTTTTACGTGCATAGGGTTGATACATTCAAGAGGTAATGTCTACCAATAAGCTACTACTCTGGGATGGCTATCATATCAAAATATGATCTACAGATATATACCAATTTAAAAAATCATAACTACAATTTCCCCCCCCCCCCCCCCCCCCAGGTGGTACCGATAAGTTAAATTTCAGGTCTGGGCCCACGGACTAAATCAATGTCTTGTTTATTTCATCCATTAGTCTACCTGTCCTCTGACACCAGCTTCACCTGCAACACAAGTTATTCATTCTACTTTCTGTCTGTAATGCATCCAGGTGTCTCATTAAGACAAATATCAACAGCAGTACAATGCATCTTTCATGTCGCTGTGTACATGCCTCTCACGAAAACAGGCCACTCACCAGCTTATTTCATCATCAGGGAGAAAAACATGACGAACAAAGCAGTTCCAGGCAGATGGGAGCATGTTGTGCAATGAACAAACAGGTATTATGGGTGCATATCATATGCATCGCGAAATAAAATGGCTCCGTTGGGGCAGTCCCATAATGCGGCGTGCGTAGTGGCATCTGCAGACGTATGGGAGCCGGGATGAGAGGAATATTTCAAAAAGGAAAAGGAGTATTAAGTTGTGCTGACAGATATGAACCCTTGGCACTCTGTCTGGAATATTAAAATTTATTGCACAGAATAAATTCTCCCCCCAAAAAATTTAAACTTAATAAAATAAAATAAAACTTTTTTTAATTATTTTTTTTACTTTTTGTTTTGAAGTCTACTTCATGTTGTATTTTTTTTTCTTACTTGCCTGCAGAAATATTTTATTAGGCAAATACTAATCTGCCTTTGCTTGCTTTAAGTCTTTATTCATTATATTTTTCATGAACGGCTGTCTCGGTTCAATTTGTGCTTTGATTTCAGAGTGCTGGACCAAACGTCAAAGGCATTCTGTTGCTACCCTCTTCCACCAAGGGTGGGTTGACGCATGGCTGGGCGGAAGCAGTGAGATATTCATCAGACACTTGTAGCTTGTACAGCAACGCTTTTATGTCCCAATTGCTCTGTCTATTGTGGTCTGTTCTGCTCCACGTTTACCTGACATTTCTCCACGTTAAACATAGCAATAAAAAAGTGATGCACCAGAAATTTCATAGATGCTTATTTGAAGTAGCAAGCCAAACACTTATATGTGAATATTTTTGAAAAATCAAGGGCAATGAATACATTGATTTTCAGGGCAATGACGTAAATTTTTTTTTACATGTCTGTCTCAATGACATTAAAAACTAGAACGGCACTCAGTAGAGAGCATACATCCGCCTGATTGGCCATATCACTCAATGGTGAAGAATCACTTTAAAAAATTCTACTAGTTGGATCCCGATCCGGATCTTCACCAAAATTGAATCGATTCTTCCTTGTCACACACACATAACCTGTCCAACAAGTTTCGTCCAAATCCATCCATAACCTTTTGAGATATCGTGCTATGTATCGTTTTTGGCCCTATCCCCCGATGGTGAAGAATCATTAAAAAAAATTAATAATTCACATATCCGAATCCATATTCAGATTGTCACCAAAATCGAATCGAATCGTCCTTGTCCGACACCCAACTGGTCCACCAAGTTTTATCAAAATCCGTCCACACCTTTTGAGATATTTTGTTTACAAACGGACAGACAGATGGACAAACAGACAGATAGGGGTGAAAACATAACCTCCATCCACCTTTGGTGGCGGAGGTAACAAGAAAGAGCAATCAGGGATTGCAGGCCCTCGCCAGGACGTGTTTGTGTGGTTTTGTCCTTTGGATCCTTTGGGTCCTCGAGGTATTATGTGTCTTTTGGGTCCTCGGGGTCTTGCATCTTTTGGGTCCTCAGGGTATTTTGGGACCTCTGGGTCTTCTCAGTCTTTTGGGACCTCTGAGTCATCTCGGTCTTTTGGATCTTCTGGATCTTTAAGAGTCTCTGGGGTCTTTTGGGTCTCTGGGGTTTTTGGGGTCTCCGGGGTTATTTGGGTCTCCAGGGTGTTTGTGTCTTCATGGTATTTAAGGGTCTTAAGGGTATTTTGAGAGTTCAGGGGTCTTTTGTGTCTTTTGGGCCTTTTGGGTATTTTGGGTCCCGTGGGAATTTGGGGTATTTTGGGTCTCCGGGGTCTTTTGGGTCTTCTGGGTCCTTTGGATTAGTGGTGTATTTTGGGACCTATGTGTCGTCTCCGTCGTTTGTGTTTTCGGCGTCTTTTGGGTCTTTGGGGTATTTTTTATCCTCTGGGTCTTTAAGGGTGTTAGGGCTATAAAACTTCAAAAGGGTCTTCAGTGTCTCTAAGGGTATTCATGTTCTAAAGGCCCTAAAGAGTTTTAGGGGTCTTCGTGTTCTTAATGGATCTCGGGATTGTTAAGGGTCCAAAGGGATTTCAGGTTCTAAATGGTCTAATGTAATTAATAAATGTACTCACGCTCTGTGCAGACAAACAGACAGACAGACGGACCCAAATGCAATACCCTCTCCTCAGGCGAAGGTAACTAGAACGGCACTCGGTAGAGCGCATAAGGAAGAACAGTTTACGTTTTGCATTCCACTGATAATCCAGATGTGGATCCGGACATCCAAAATCGCATTGGCTAGTTCTTGTGACCTACCCAACCCATCCACCAAGTTTTATCTGAATCCATCAATATCTTTGTAAGATATCATGCTATTTATTATTTTTAGCCATACCTCTCAATGGTGTAGAATCACTTAAACATAAAAATAAACAAACTCTCATATCTGTAGCCGGATCAGGATCTTCACTAAAGTCGAATCATTTTGGCCTTGTACCACATCCAACCTGCTCACCATGTTTCTTCTAAATCCATCCATAAATTTTTGACATATCCTGCTTTATATTGTTTTTGGCCCTATCTCTCAATGATGAAGAATCACTTTTAAAAATTCGAGTATCCAAATCCGAATATTCACCAGAATCTATTCATTTCGTCCTTGTCACACACAGCAAGTTTAGTCGGAATCCGTCGATAACTTTTTGAGCTATTCTGCTCACAGACAGACAAACAATGAACTTGTCGACCTTACGTGCATTAACCGTCCACAAGGCCACCTCTTTTGGGGATTTCTGCTTTCCTTCCATGTCTGTGATTGGAAGTTTGCGGCTGTGTCCACTCCATATGTCCTCCTCTTGCCCTCATTCTTCCCCACGTCCATTAATTCTCCAAGTCTCCCTCTATTTTGTATCTCATCCCTGCTGTTGGTGTGTTTCACCCTTCCCTGTATTTCTACTGTTCCTTTCGTTCTGTTACGTCCTGATCCGTTCTGTGTTCTCCTCCATGAGCCTCGACACTGTCTACAAAAAACACCCATTGGCGCATCACCATGACAACAATGGAGGGGAACGAAGACTGTTTGTATATTTATATCTCTCGTGTGTGTAGGCCTCGTCTTGAAATGGAACCCCTTTCACAGACGTCACAGGAGAACGGAAGTGACGTGAGAGCTATTGTCATCCCTTTGGCATCGCCGCCACTGACATTGTCTCGATAAACTCCATGCGCGCTTCCTAATGGTGCCTTTCCACCGGTAAACTTTGGGCACACTTTTCTCCTGGACTTGCTACTGGGATGTTCATACCTTTCAGATGCCATTTGATAACACCTTTATATACCATATACCTTTTCGCCTCATTGGCTGCGTCTTCCTTTTGAGGTACTTTGCTGAAGAACACTACCTTTGGGAGCGGATGTTTGCCCATTCACACCACAGGTTGAGCCCATCACAATTGGGATAAAGTGAGGAGGACCTCAACGCGAGACTTATTTGCCCGCTGTAGTATTTCCACATACGGCATCCTGTCCTTCCATGTGATCCGGTGTATATGTCTCGGCTTCCACAGTTGCCAGCTCTCTTGAGGTGAGACATTAGGGTACCTTTCAATGGCACATGGTCGTGTTCAGACACAACCGCCCGGTAAACTTTACATTTATTGAGCAGTTTCATGCCATGTTGAGACTAAATAAACGTACACAGGCCACCAAAGGTCAGGGAGGCTGCCTGATTGCATTTCTCCATCTTCGCATCCACACGAATGTGCTCCAAAGTTATTTCAATTGTTTCACTGAATTAGGTGATGTGTTCGCAACATAGACACTTGTGCGTTGTGGTGGGGATGTCTGTGAAGTGGCTATTATAGAATCTCTGTTATCCTTATGCTAATCATGAGACCAAAGAAGGGACAGCTGAATACACAATTGCTGAATGTCACCGAGCGAGTGGGTAACTTGGGTCGCATCACCTGCGTATAACAGTACCTGCACACAGATTTCTCTAACATTCTCTAACAAGTCGAAAAGCTCGCTATCTGTTCCAATATGGATGCAAACTCCTGCACTTAGACTTTCTGGTTCAGTCAGCAACGCAGCGGTTAGTAATCTATAAAGAAGGTGTTGGAGCCAAGACATAACCTTGTTTCACACCATGGTGCCTTTCTAGCCATGCCGTCGTGACATTCTTGGATGATCTCGACATAAGTCTGGAAATTTGAAATGCTTTCATCAGTTACATAGATTTGGTCTGTCTGCTGTGTCAAAGGCCTAAGTGAAATCAATATTTGCAACACAGTGGCCTTTTAATTGCGTGATGGCCTTTTCTTGCAACTTTTGCAAGGTGAAAATCATATATACACTGTTAAGTGTGAGGCTCAGAAAATGCATTGGCTTTCTGGAAGTGCAATGCCCTGATTACCCTCGCCTGAGGAGAGGTTATTGCATTTGAGTCCGTTTGTCTGTTTGTTTGTTTGTTTGTCCGCACAGAATAAATATGATTTTCTCTGCAATCATTGGTCCGATTGACAGGAAATTTTCACCATAGGTGCAATTCCAGCTGCAGAATTTTTTATGATATTATGACGTCATAGGTCACGTGGTCCCAAAGGCCGCCATCTTGGAAAAATCGAAAAAATTTGCACCTCTATATCTCCGAAAGCGCTGAATAGAAAACATTGAGACATGGCTCATTGTAAAGAACTCTCCATGGGGAATAAAATATGTTTCATAGACGTCATATTATGACGTCATAGGTCACGTGGTCTCAAAGGCCGCCATCTTGGAAAAATCGAAAAATTTTGCACCTCTATATCTCCGAAAGCGCTGAATAGAAAACATTGAGACATGGCTCATTGTAAAGAACTCTCCATGGGGAATAAAATATGTTAATGATGACGTCATAGATGCCTCCATTATGCCGTCATAATTCGACAAGTACAAAACTTCATCCAATCAAGATAAAATTTCTTGAGCATAATGTAGGAATAAATTAGTTTAGAAAAAAAAAGATGACGTCATCGGTCACGTAGTTCAGCCGCAATCTCTGATTGCTCTTTTTTCTTGTTGTTATTTGCAGTCACTGCAATCCCCTTTCTTTTCGAAAGTGGAAATTTTAAAGGCAGCTTTGAATTCTTGTGGCCACTCTTACTTCCCAGAAGCTTCAATAAAATTCACGAAACAATTTGCATTGTTTGCAATGATTTTATATACTGAGAGATATCACCATCATAATGATATATTTCAGTAGGCCAGGGGCTTTTCCACTCTTGGTTGACTCGATGGACACCCAATAAATGAAAAAACCTGCGTCTGCAATCTCATATGAATAAATGACTGGTGTTGCTCAATAATAATAATAATAATAATAAAGGAGTCTTATATAGCCCCATCAAGCAGAGTAAACGACCCTCATGGCGCTTTACATTATCATGTGAACGCACACACACCGCAACACACATGCACAAACATACACACACACAGACACACCTTCACTCTTGCCCTATTCCTCTTCCTCCCCATTCAAAACCCACAGATGTGTACTCCCCCTCCTCCTCCCCTCCCTCCCCTGCACATGTACACAGACATACTCTCGATCTCTGTCCCACCTCAAACCAAAGGGAAAACAGGACTTAGACTTTGAAAGACTTGTGAAACAGATAGGTTTTGAGGGAGGTTTTAAAGGCAGGCAGAGAGTCAACATGTCGAACAGAGGAAGGCAAGTCATTCCAGAGCAGAGGTGCAGCAAAGGAAAAGGATTTCTCGCCAAACGACTTGGTGCTGGTGCGCGGCAGCTCTAAGGTCATAGAGTCGTCGCTTGAACGAAGCCGTCGCCGAGGTTCATAGATAGTGAGCAAATCGGAGAGATAGTGAGGTCCCGTTCCACACAATGATTTATAACATAGTGTGCAAATTTTGTATTGCACACGAGCAGAGACAGGCAGCCGGTGTAAAGATTCAAGAAGCGGAGTAACATGGTCAGACTTCTTCGCCTTACAGACAAGACGAGCGGCAGAGTTTTGAACCTTTTGTAACTTGTCCAAGAGAAACTGAGGGCAGCCAGCATACAAAGAATTACAATAGTCTAGCCTTGAGAGGACAAGGGCACAGACCAGAGTTAGAGTAGCCTGAGGAGTAAGAAAGTGGCGAATGGATGCGATCTTTCGCAGCTGAAAGTATGCTGATTTGCAAGTTTGAAGTACTTGCTTGGAAAATGTCATGTTACAGTCGAAAACCACACCAAGGTTCTTGGCCGACGAAACAAAGTTTACATCGGTTTCACCAACATGAATAGTGGTAGGAAGTGAACATTGTAGAGGACATCTGTGCGATCTTACAATCATAGACTCTGTTTTAGCATCGTTCAGCTGAAGTTTGTTTTGGGTCATCCACGCCTTCACGTCGGCAATACAGCCTTCTAACACTTCAACAGTGGGCACGATTTGTTGAATCGTGCTTCCTTTGTACAGCTGATTGTCGTCCGCAAAGGCGTGGTGATCAACTGAATGTCTGGCAACAAGATCAAATAGAGGCTGAGTGAACAAAAGAAAGAGGATAGGTCCCAGGACTGAGCCCTGGGGAACGCCAAAGCAAAGCGGAGAAGGGGCTGATTTCTGGCCATTGACAACAACTGTTTGCACTCTATCAGTAAGTTAGGACATCAGCCAAGAAAGGGGAGTACCAGTTATACCAAATGTGATTACAAGACGACGAATTAAGACACTATGGTCAATCGTGTCAAAGGCGGCAGACAAGTCCAAAAGAGCAAGAACGGAAACCTTACCAGAGTCAAGAGAGGTCAGAAGATCATTGGTTATTCTTAGGAGAGCGGTCTCGGTGCTATGGCCTGGTCTATATGCTGACTGGCGAGAATTAAAAAGATTATTTGAAACTAGATGGTCATTCATCTGTGATAGCACAATTCTTTCTGTGATCTTTGACAGAAAAGACAGGTTGGAGATAGGACGGTAATTTTTCATGTCGTTAAGGTCAAGGGTGGGCTTTTTAAGAAGTGGTTTAACAAGAGCTTGTTTAAAGAGAAACGGAAATGAACCCGTAGTCAGAGAATCATTGATAACTGCAGTAATAAATGGGAGGAGGGTGTCCAAACACTCAATAAACAAATCGGTGGGAAGGGGGTCAAGATCACATGTTTTTGTGTTTGACTTGAGGATTGTACATTTGACAATTTCCTCAGTAACAGGAGTAAACGGACTAAGAGGTTGTCCGTGAAAGCAGTGTTCAGCATCATCGAAGGAAAGGAGTGACTGCTTGTCAAGATTGTTTCTTATTGACTGAATTTTATTGTGAAAGAAATGCAGGAAGCGTTGGGGTAGTTCGTTTTGAGGAAATACAGTGGGAAGAACGGATTTATTTTTGGTGGCAAACAGGTGGTTGGTAATGCTGAACAGTTGCTTGCAGGAGGAGCTCCTAGTAATCCGATCAGAAATATAGGACGTTTTTGCTTTCAGAATGATTTTTATGACGAGTCTTTTAGCTATGTTATACAACTGTTTATGGACTGTGAGGCCAGTCTTCAGCCACTGTCTCTCGGCACGTCGTCGTTCCTTTTTGGCAGCCCTGACTTCGTCGCTGACTGCGTTGAACCACGGAGTACTCCTGCGTCTGGGAACGGCGCGCCGTGTCGCTGGAGCATGACAGTCTAACGCTGTGCAGAGGCAACAGTCGAGGTCTTCTGCAGTGACATAGGAACGGCCAGAGAGACGGGTGTGAAGGTCCTCTTTAAAGGCGGAACGGTCGATGGCACGAATGTTGCGGGCAGTGATGAAGGTGGGCTGATGACGAGGAACAGCAATACTCAGGTGGCTGGTGACACATAAATGGTCTGAGGTGATAGCACAGGTCGCTGACGTGGACTGCACCAACTGATCATCGCATCTGTGCACTAACCAATCCAGGATGTGTCCTTTAACGTGTGTAGGTTGGGAGACAGACTGAGACAGACTAAAAGTAGAAAGGAGGTCAATGATCTTTGAAGTGAGAGGATGTTGTGGTTGGTCGTAGTGGACGTTGACATCTCCAAGAATCAAGACGAAACCAGGAAGAGTATTGCAGTGGTCGAGCAGATTAGGAAGCTGGGTCACGATCATAGAGTCAGTAAGCTTGTTTTTCCGGTTAGGTGGAGGTCGGTAGAGGCAGAAGAAATGAAGAGTGTTTTCTGACAGAGTGAAGGTGACATGAGCTAGCTCGTAGGATGAATGGTCGAACGAAAAAGTCGTGGTGAAGGAGATAAAGGGAGAGAAGTTGTCTCTGTAAATAACAGCCACGCCCCCACCCCTAGAGGAGCGAGGAAATGACTGCAGGGTGTATCCAGGTGGGGTGAGATCAGCACACCTCGCTTCGTCGCCACTGGGTCGGAGCCAAGTTTCGGTCAGAAAAAACACGTCGATATCGTTATCTTGAATAAAAGAGGTAATTTCTGTTCGCTTGTCAGGACTACTTACAGACTGAGCGTTGAATAAGGCGAGATACAGGTCAGAACGGTGTTGTTTTGGTGCTGTGTATGTTCTACAGGGATAGATGAGGTTATTGAAGTTGACAGGGGACACTTTTTCGCAGGAATTATTAAAATGTGGGTCGGGCCATCGCTGGTCGCGAAGAGAAATCACAATCGGTATTTTTCTCTGCTTTCTCCTCCCGCCTCGCTTTGTGCGTTTTCTCGGGAGACCAACGCCGATTTCAAGTTCTCTGAGGCCTGACACGAGTCCAGGAGTCAATCGAGTGGTGTTGTTTAAAGACAAAAGTTTTTGCCGAGTGTAGCGAATAGGCATCGGGATAGAGGAGTTAGAGCGGATAGTCGAGCTCGGTACATGCAGCGGTGCGTGCAGAGGAGGGGCGAGCGATGGGGCGAGCGGTGGGGAAAGCGGTGGGACGAGCGATGGGGCGGGCGATGGGATGTGCGATGGGGTGAGTGGTGGGACGAGCGATGGGGCGAGCGGTGGGACGAGCGATGGGACGAGCGATGGGGCGAGCATCGGGGCGGGCGATGGGACGAGCGGTGGGGTGAGCGGTGGGACAAGCGATGGGGCGAGTGGTGGGATGAGCGATGGGGCGAGCGGTGGAACGAGCGATGGGGCGAGCGGTGGGACGAGCGATGGGACGAGCGGTGGGGCGAGCGATGGGACAAGTGATGGGGCGAGTGATGGGGCGAGCGATGGGACGACCGGTGGGGTGAGCGGTGGGACAAGCGATGGGGCGAGTGGTGGGATGAGCGATGGGGCGAGCGATTGGGCGAGCGGTGGAACGAGCGATGGGGCGAGCGGTGGGACGAGCAATGGGACGAGCGGTGGGGCGAGCGGTGGGATGAGCGGTGGGACGAGAGATGGGGCGAGCGGTGGAACGAGCGATGGGGCGAGCGATGGGACAAGCGATGGGGCGAGTGGTGGGGCGAGCGATGGGGCGAGCGGTGGAACGAGCGATGGGGCGAGTGATGGGGCGAGCGGTGGGGCGAGCGGTGGAATGAGCGATGGGGCGAGTGATGGGGCGAGCGGTGGGGCGAGCGGTGGAACGAGCGATGGGGCGAGTGATGGGGCGAGCGGTGGGGCGAGCGGTGGAACGAGCGATGGGGCGAGGGGTGGGGCGAGCGGTGGAACGAGCGGTGGGGCGATCGGTGGAACGAGCGATGGGGCGAGTGGTGGGATGAGCGATGGGGCGAGCGATTGGGCGAGCGGTGGAACGAGCGGTGGAACGAGCGATGGGGCGAGCGGTGGGGCAAGCGGTGGATCGAGCGATGGGGCGAGTGATGGGGCGAGCGGTGGGGCGAGCGGTGGAACGAGCGATGGGACAAGCGATGGGACAAGCGATGGGGCGAGTGATGGGGCGAGCGATGGGACAAGCGATGGGACAAGCGATGGGGCGAGCGGTGGGGCGAGCGGTGGGGCGAGCGGTGGAACGAGCGGTGGAACGAGCGATTGGACGAGCGGTGGGGCGAGCGGTGGAACGAGCGATGGGGCGAGTGATGGGGCGAGCGGTGGGGCGAGCGGTGGAACGAGCGATGGGGCGAGCGATGGGGCGAGACGGGAAAAGGACTGTCTTGTTGAGAGGCGCACACCGGGCTGTGTGAGGCTCAACGAAAAAACATGGCGGATACTTACAGTTTGAAATTTTCAACTTGGTGGCGAGTAAATACCAAAGTACTGCAAATCTCACGGGCAGACACGCCGCCATAAGCCAGGAAATGAAACAGGGGTCCATCACAATCATTCACACAAAGCACAACACGACAACACACGCTAAATCCAACGGAATCAATCAAATACACAGGACGACCGACTCAGCTCAGCCTGCTAGGCGAATGACCCGGAAGTTAATGTGCCATCAATGCCATCGAGTACTGATCGACTGGCCATTGATGGATGGTTTCACAGTTCCAAGAAATCCGTACATCTCGCCACTATCTCACAGTTTTTGTTTATCCGTTGATGAAGTCGCCGGAGACTTTATGTTTTCAGGTTGTGCGTCCGGCTGTCCGTCAGTGATAGGTTTTCGTTACCGCGATAACTTGAGAACGGCTGAACGGATCTTAGTCAAACTTGGTACAGGTATGTATAATGAGGTAAGGATGAACTGATTCGATTTTGGGGTCACGAGGTCAAAGGCCAAAGATCAGAGGTCATGTTAGGTAAAAATCCTGCTACCGCGATAACTTGTGAACCAGTGATGGGATTCTGACCAAATTTGGTACAATTATGTATAATGATGTAAAGATTAACTGAATTGATTGTGGGGTCAAGAGGTCAAAGGTCAAAGTCTTTAATATGTCTATAACTTGAGAACGGCTGAAGTGATCTAAATCAAGCTTGGCACATGTATGTATAATGACGTAAAGGTTAACTGATTAAATTTTGGCATCAATAGGTCAAATGCCAAGTCTGTAATAGGTCTATAACTTACGAACGGCTAAAGGGATCTAATTGAAACTTGGTACAGATATGTATAATGATGAAAATAATAGCTGATTAGATTTTGGGGTCCCGAGGTGAAAGGTTAGAGGTCATGTCAGGTAAAAATGTGATAACTTGTGAACAGCTGAAGGGATTTAAATTATAACTCGGTACAGGTATGTATAATGAGGTAAGGATGAACTGATTCGATTTTGGGGTCACGAGGTCAAAGGCCAAAGATAAATGTTAGGTAAAAATCCTGCTACCGCAATTACTTGTGAACCCGTGATGGGATTCTGACCAAATTTGTTACAGTTATGTAGAATGATGTAAAGATTAACTGAATTGATTTTGGGGTCAAGAGGTCAAAGGTCAAAGTCTGTAATATGTATATAACTTGAGAACGGCTGAAGTGATCTAATTCAAACTTGGTACAGATATGTATGACGTAAAGGTTAACTGATTAAATTTTGGCGTCAAGAGGTCAAAGGCCAAAGTCCGTAATAGGTCTATAACTTAAGAACGGCTGAAGTGATCTAATTCAAACTTGGCACATATATGTATAATGACGTAAAGGTTAACTGATTAAATTTTGGCGTCAAGAGGTCAAAGGTCAAAGTCTGTAATAGGTCTATAACTTAAGAATGGCTAAAGGTATATAATTCAAACTTGGTACAGATATGTATAATGATGAAAAGATTAACTGATTAGATTTTGGGGTCCCGAGGTGAAAGTTCAGAGGTCATGTCAGGTAAAAATGTGGTAACTTGTGAACAACTGAAGGGATTTAAATTATAACTTGGTGCAGGTATGTATAATGATGTAAACATTAACTGATTAAATGTTGGCGCCAAGAGGTCAAAGGTCAAAGTCTGTAATAGGTCTATAACTTAAGAACGGCTGACGTGATCTAATTCAAACTTGGCACATATATGTATGATGACGTAAAGGTTAACTGATTAGATTTTGGAGTCCAGAAGTGAAAGGTCAGAGGTCATGTCAGGTAAAAATGTGGTAACTTGTGAACAACTGAAGGGATTTAAATTATAACTTGGTCCAGGTATGTATAATGATGTAAACATTAACTGATTAAATTTTGTGGTCAAAAGGTCAAAGGTCAGAGGTCATGTCAGGTAAAAATGTGATAACTTGAGAACAGCTGTATGGATTTAAAGCAAACTTGGTACAAGTATTATAATGATGTAAGAATGTGGGTAGAGGCATATCGGTCGATGTCGTGACGTTGAAGAGTGTCATTCTAGTTCTATTATCAGTTGTGCCTTGTCCATAAATTTCTGTGATTAGTTGTGTTCCATCGACATTCTTAACAGATGCGACTGGAGATCTTTATAGTCTATATATCTGCATGCATCCAGTTAACCTGGGGAGGGTCCACTATTGTGGGGCAACTTGTTAGTTGACTTAGATATGAAGGGATTGCAGTAGTTGACAAATGGCAGCATTGCGAGGTAACATTCCAGGTCACCAGGCAGCCTTTTTCAAGGAAACACTGTCTACCCCAATCAGGGGAAGTCTTCACTAAAGGTGGGGTATAAAAGCTCGCTCATCCTTTCAGCTGATGAACATGTCACAGTGAGTGCATGAATCTTCACGACAGTGATGCAAAACATCACCACAAGCTAAAGTCACTGTGACATGGAATGTGAGGACATTAGTAGATACGGATTCTTAAATGAAACTGGAAAGAAAAACGGCACTGGTTGCGCAGGACCATCTTTGTGAAATCCTCTCGAAGGTTCATCGTCCTGACAAGCTCCTTTTGATGAGCGATTTTAATAACCGGGTATGATGTGATAATAAGACACGGACTGTGTCAGTTGCGACATTTGAAAAAGACAGTTAAATGCAAATGGTGAGTTGTTGTTCTCCAATCAAGCACAAAGTTACATTTAGCCATCACAGAAAATAAATCCTTCAGATCACCTAAAAAAAAAAATGCTGATGAGGGCAGCATCCATGCTCAAAGCATTTCCCCGGCTTGTCCATTTCAAGATATTCAAATCTCATTGATATTCGAATCCTACGAATCCTACATGACCACCACCTGATGTCGTCGGTGCGCAACATCTACATCCATCTGATCATGAGGAATACGCTCCGTGGCCTCCGAAGACGTTTAATGTCAGGAAGTTGGCAATTAGAAACCTCAGAAATAAATTAGCAATTAACCTTTCAGCAGCATTGTCTCGGGTTGAATACAAAGTCAAAAAAAAATCCATGATCAGTGAGAGAGCCTCAAGCTTCCGTATATTTATGCTGCTCCCAGTTTATTTTACTTGACAGTAGATCATCATCAGTTATTTCAAATTGCAGCCATTACATGATCATTCCAACGGTTTCTGGTTTTATCTGGACATTACTTCCTTCATCCTCTTTCTTTTTGCCCTCCAACTGGCAATACAATCAAATTTCAGACCTCAAAATCAGCTTTCTTCATAAGTCTAGACATCTCCAATATACTTAAATATTAGGAAAATTTACTTTTCTTTTGTATCCAAAGAAGAGATAACTTCCAAAAGCAGTCTTTTATAAATTTCTATTTTGCATAATGACTCACAATCATTCTGCAATGACTCTCACCTCCAGTGCAGGGATAATGTTACTCACCATCTTTTTCTGGCTCCTTGGATCAATTCTTCTTTTTGTGTGAACAATACGTCGCCTTCTCCAGACAGCCCTCTCCTTTAATTGCATATGAATACTTTAACTGTTCCTGAGAGTTCAGCCTTCTGATGACAGATCAACAGTTTCTGGCTGCCAAACTACCAGCAAATTTTTCATGTTCTTCCTCCATACTTTTTGCAAAGACCACCTGTGAAAATTGGTGACTGAATTTTTTTCATTATTATTACTTTCTGACCGAAAGCCTTGCAATTTTAGCTGCTCCATGTACGCAATGCATTATGTATTGAGCTGATTACCCCACTGATCATGTTAAATATTTCACTACCTTGTCATTTGCTAATAGCGTACAAGACCTTTATTTTCAGGGTTGTGAACCTCTTTAAGCCCCACAACTATAAACGACTTTTAGACTTAATCATCTAATGCTTCTTAATAGTGTAGAATATTACCCTTTATGGATCGTTATCATCTCTTGCTAGGTGCAGAGGCAAAGAGCACAGGGAAGTTGGCAGCATGGTTTACGTAGCCTTTTTGGCTATTCCACCACTTGCGTTCTTCAATTAACTGTCCCTCGCCGTCTTCACCATGAGGTCAAATATCTACCAACACCCCCACTTGTGGAACAAACATTCTCATGTCATTCATCCCTGCCGTTCTTTCACGACAATGTTCTCCATTTACTGAAACTTAATAGAGTTAACGTTGAAAGGTATGTTCTGACAGATGGGTACCTATCTTTGCATGTCACTTGCTTCTCCTATTTAGGTCATCTCACCTCGATTCTCGAAGAGATAAGTTTATAAAATGGGTCGTGATGGCCGGATGTCTGTCCGTCTGTCTGTCCGTCCGTCCATTAACTTTTTCCTATTTTTGCTACTCCTCCCTTATCACCTGGCTGATTGTTCTGAAACGTGACAAATGAATACAAGACAGTATCCCGCACAATTGCTCAGGCTTAGATTTTTCGATTTTGGATCATGAGGGCTCCCGGAGGGAATTCCCCCAAATCAGAGGACTGAAACTCAGCAGAGGACAGGTCTGAAAAAGGTTCAACAGATGACGGTCAGTCCACTCAGGGGGGGGGGGGCTATTTTTCTTGCATATTCTTAGGTAAAGCTTCTCTATTTAGGATGTTTAAGCTCTATCGTGAATCACATGAGGAATATGAAATCTTCCCAAACCTGCTCCCACATTACCACTCCAATACAACATATTGCTCTCTGGAATAATTCAATAAAATGACTCTTAATTGCAGGAAATGGAAGAGACATTGACTTAAAGCATGTTCTGACATTTGGACTCTCAACAGTTCTGTTTTCCCTTTACTATGCAGACAAAACAATGAGAAAGACAACTAAGAGTGTATTGCTGTCCAGGTTAGAGAAGTTAGGAAAAGAAAAAGCCAAGACTTCCTGAACTGGACGCAAACATGTTCACCGCCATTGTTATTGAAGGCAGGGTAGTTGTGCAGATAGTTAAGGGTGGCAGTGTGTCAACATTTGGACAACTGCCACCAAAACGCTACCAAATCGTTACTGTACCGCTAGGTGACAATGGCTGCAATAGTGTGGACGTAGTGTTTGACCAATACAAAAACAGGTCCATAAAATCTGCCGAACGAGACCTCCGGGGGATATCAGCTACACTATAAGTGGCCATCCAAAGTTCCAAAATGCCGATTCCACAACAATGGACCAAATACACTGGAAACCCATGGAACAAAAAAAATCTGTGCTCGTTTCTTTGTGAGATCTGGAGTGAGTTGGGTCAAGCAGACCGACAGCAAGGTCTTCACCTAGTACTTGGTGGAGGTTTTAAGGATGGGGAACAGTGTGTGGACATCACTAAAGGCAAGAGTGAATAATCCAGACCCTGGCATCTGACTATGAAGAGGCGGACACCAGAATGCTGCTGCACGACAGGCTTGGTACCTCAGAAACTGACACTTACAGTCACGTGAAAAAGTAAGCACACCCCATGTAAAGTTTTGACTTTTTCAACATATTTCAACATACAGCTATTTGATCTTCATTTCAATAATATTGATAGAGAAAGGTGATATAATATAACAAATATCATGAAACATTTACATTTTGTAGTCCATTGTATAATTTAAACAAACATAAATGCAAATTTCACATGTTGAAAAAGTAAGTACACCCCTACATTTATCACTACTTCAAATGCCTAAAATTAGAATCAGGTGCACCAGCTCAGGTGCAAATGATTAGAACATCGTTAGAGAGGATCTTGGAGGAACCTGTCTTATTTAAACCTCAGACATTTAGTTTGGTCTTTGTTGTTGAAGTGTGCGGCGTCACCATGCCTAGATCAAAAGAGCTCTCTGAGGCCTTTAGAAAGAAGGTTATAGATGCCTACGAGTCTGGGAAGGGATTTAAAAAGATCTCCAAACAATTTGAAATCGATCATTCGACTGTCCGGAAGATCATCTACAAGTGGAGAAGATTCCAAACAACTGCCAACTTGTTCAGGCCAGAACGCCCCAGCAAGTTCAGCCCGAGAGCAGACCGCAAGATGCTGAAAGAAGTCTCTAAGAACCCCAGAATGTCATCACGGGACCCGCAGGTAACTCTTGCCATTGTTGATGTCAAAGTGCACGAGTCTACCATTAGAAAGAGGCTGCACAAATTTGATCGACATGGGAGGTGTGCCAGGAGGAAACCTTTGCTGTCCAGAAAGAACATCAGGGCAAGACTAAAGTTTGCCAATGAACACCGAGGCAAAGACCAGCACTTCTGGAACAATGTGCTCTGGACAGATGCGTCAAAGGTAGAGCTATTTGGCCACAGTACCAGAAGACATTCTTGGCGAAAACCAAAGACCGCATTTGACGACAAGAACCTGATACCAACTGTAAGGCATGGTGGGAGAAATATTATGGTTTGGGGCAGCTTTGCTGCATCAAGGCCTGGGCAGCTCACCATCATAGAATCCACTTTGAATTCTTCATTGTACCAGAGGGTGCTTGAGGATAATGTTAGGCCATCTGTCGAAAAGTTGAAGTTCAACCGAAGGTGGACCTTGCAACATGACAATGACCCTAAACATACCAGTAAATCCACCAAGGAATGGCTGAAAATAAAGAAATGGAGGGTTCTGGAATGGCCAAGTCAAAGCCCGGATCTAAATCCCATCGAGATGTTGTGGGGGGATTTGAAACGAGCTGTGCGTGCAAGAAACCCCTCAAACATCGCACACCTGAAAGAATTCTGCATGGAGTGGGCAAAAATTTCTCCCAGTCGATGTCAGACTGGTAGACAGTTATAAGAAACGCCTACTTGAGGTTGTTTCTGCCAAAGGGGGCAATACCACCTAAGAGAGCCAAGGGTGTACTTACTTTTTCCACATGCGAAATTTGCATTTATGTTTATTTAAATTATACAATGGACTACAAAATGTAAATGTTTCATGATATTTGTTATATTATATCACCTTTATCTATCAATATTTTTGAAATGAAGATCAAATAGCTGTATGTTGAAATATGTTGAAAAAGTCAAAACTTTACATGGGGTGTACTTACTTTTTCACATGGCTGTATTATCCTGTCTCCAGATACTTGTGTTACCCATTTCAAGGACCGAGGATGCAAAGAGCTGTTGTTACAAACTGGGGTGAAAGACAAAATGAGGTATATACCTGCTCATTCCATGGTACAAAAGCTGAATCCACAAATGTGTGCTGCACTTCCGGTTTATCATGCACAGAGGAATTGGTAAGAAGGAATCATTTGGTATCCTCAGCAGCAGTCCAGAACACCAGCAAGGACTGGCAAAACCTGGACAGAAACCAGCTGTGAACAAGTTGACAAATGCAAATTGCGAGAAGTGTGTATACATTCTGTATACCAGTGTCCAGAAGACATGTGACACAGTCCAGTACTGTTTTGCCAAAAAAAAACAACCGAGAAATGAAGGGCTTACACTGACATCAGACAGCCTGGCTCTTCATATTAAACAGGATAACTATGAGACAATTGTGAGGAGGTGAGCTCTTCGGGAAAGGAAAAACTCCCAGATCCTATATCAGCAGTGGATGGGAAATATGAGATGATGAGGAAGCTATGAACACCCCATAATAACCCAATTCATGATGACCAACACCAGCATGATTAGGCATTGAGTTCTCTTCCATTTGCACTTCAATTATGCTGGATTGCCAGCAATATTGCGTAAAAGATTGTATTAAATCACACTGGTATGACATCATCACCCCCATTTCAGACATTTTTTGAGAGCCGACACCCATCACAGACATTGGCCTGCAGAAAAGAAAAGTTATTCCACAATCTGGAGTGGAAGCACCCTAAAAATGTTCCAGAAGGGTTGCCCGAACAGAATATGCCAGGAAACCTTGTATGTGCTGTGGGTTGAGGGAGACCTTTTTGTCACAGCTCGGCCTTGCCTCTGCGCTACTGCAGGTTAGGATTCGTAGTAATTGGGCTGCGATGCCGGCGATAACTCATCTCCTCGTCATCAACAAATGCCATTGGATCTTCAACCTCCACGAGCTAATTGCCAGCAAATGGGACCCAGTTTATTGTCCTTCCGATGGACAGCACCCTTTGTGATACAATTTGCTGGCAGGGAAGTGCCAATCCCACAGTTTATATTATTGAGTCAAATCTGAGCTTCTCTGTCGTGTGTCAGCCCAAAACTACATTGTTTGCCACCGTAGCACAAGTAACCATAGCTACGCAAACTGAACACTATATTGTGCATTGCATTATGGGTAAAAACATTGCCAACTTGTTAACTAAAGGTTTCTAGAATAATAAAGTGCGAATCCATGATTCATCCATTATGAAAATTGGAGAAAGACCTTGTTTCCATCCCTTTGTGCGATGCTGTGGATAATTACTGTCATTTTAAAGTAGTGTTTTGTTGCAACTATAATAACTCGGGCAAAAAATATCAGATAATTGACCAATTTAAATGTTTACATAGGATAAAGTTTTGTATGTTGACCACATCACAATTTACGAAGCAAGAGGCATTGCTTTGCACTAATTCGTTTAATTTGCGCAGCATTCTGCTTGGTATCAGATACTTATTTGATAAATTGTTGTTTTACAGTCAGTATCAGGTTCCTGAGATGCTGATTTTATGGAATTGTTCAATTGTGCTTACCTTGAGCTGGAATGTTGCAACTTCACAAAATGATTAATACCTAATAATAAACCTCATGCTCGGTAAAACAAGGCAAATTTACTCATTGATAAGTTCTTTAATATCCAACCTCTAACATGGTGTGGAGGTGTGATGCATCACCTCTGAGATGTCTAGTCTTTGTTTAATTCCCAACTCGACTATAGGCAGACTGGTTGTGTTTGGCAGGCAAGGCTTTGGAAACAAAACCAAAACAAAAGGAAACTACAGACTTGGCATTTAATATGGAATATTTTTTTTTTCTTGACTTGGGTTTACTTTCTTAACTCAGTATATCAATCTGGTGAGTTTCTTTTACACTTTGGTGATTTATTTGTTAAAAGAACCACGTAACTGATTGTCTTTCGCAGCAAGAAGTCAACAACAGGATTATATCACAGGTGGCGTGGCAAAATGAACGGACAGGTGCATTTTACGATTGGCTTCACAGTCGGGTATACAAGGGTTGTTGCGTTCTGTATTAGTGGAAAACAACTGCTGCACGTCTCCAAAAGTTATTGCCGCTTCCTCTGGAGATGGTCCGTCAACTCGACAATGCTGTTTGTCATGGAGTGGTGGCTTTACGAAATTACGGCATGAAAGAGCGTGCTATTGCTCGGCAGTATGGCATCACTCAAGGTCAGGTGTCAAAGATCCTGAAACGAAATGCTCAGAGGGGTGTCCCTACTCCAGTACAGAGGCCAGGACGTCCCCGCAGAACCACAAGGAGGGATGATCGCCAGCTGCACCGGTTAGTCCGCAATGGCCGTAACAAGTCAGCTAATCGGCTTAGGGCTGAGTGGCAGCAACTGACAAATGTGCCTGTATCCAGAAGGCTAGTCAACCAACGACTGGTTCAAGCAGGCTATCGTGCCAGGCGTCCCCTGGGAAAGCCACGCCTGACCAGACAACACCACCAGCGCCGATTGCAGTGGGCCAGAGAGCACCGTCAATGGCAGCCAGGACACTGGAATCACGTGACCTTCAGTGACGAGTCTAGATTTCTCGTCTATCGTCAAGATGGCCGCGTCCGAGTGCGCAGACAAGTGCATGAAGCCTACAACAAAGATTGTATAGTGCCAAGAGTCCAAGCTGGAGGTGGTGGGGTGACCGTTTGGGCTGCTTTTCATGCAGGGGGCAAAACTTACCTGGTTGTTCTGAATGGAAACCTGAACCAGTTCAAGTACAGGGCCATTCTGGAAGAAACATTGCTTCCATTTGCTCATGCAGCCTTTCGAGGAAACTTTGTCTTCCAAGATGACAATGCACGGCCTCATCGTGCTTGCATGGTCCAACACTTTCTTGCTGACCATGGTGTAGAGCATATGGAGTGGCCTGCCATGTCCCCGGATATGAATCCGATAGAGAACTTGTGGGCAGAATTAACGCGTCAAATCGACCACTTGGACCAGCAGCCGACCTCTGTGCGTGAATTGCAGCAGGCTATTGTCACTGCATGGCAAGCGATTCCTGTCAAAACCTTGGCAAATCTCGTGAACAGCATGCTTCAACGTGTACGTGCTCTCCTGAATGCTCGTGGGGGTTACACGAAGTACTGAACTGTAATTTTACTGTCCGTAATCCCAGTCGCAATTTAACTTGTCTTTTTGTTTAAAATTTTTTTGGCTAATGTGCAAAATAAAGACATACTTCTGGAAAACGTACAGAGTGTTTAACACAGTACTGTCCATGAATTGAGTTCGATATCAGTTTACATCACTTTCAAGGATCAATTTATTTGTTTCGAAATGTCAAATGTGGTTTTTGTTTCTTTTAAAGGTCACATTAACAAAATCTAGAATAATTTCAACATAATTCCAATTAACTTTTGGTTCTAAGACATCTTGAAAAGTAAGTTCACCCCCACAAAAAAAATATTCCATATTAAATGCCAAGTCTGTAGAAAGCATCTGAAAATGCAAAGCCTGTCCGTCCACGTCCGTTTGTATTCAGACATCTTCTTCTATTTCTTCCATATGCTCAACATAATGAAAACAGTTTTAAAAAAATACAAAATGAAAATTGATGGTTTTATGCAGCCTTGACCTTTGACCTTTTGATCAAAAAAAAAAAGCTTCTAGCTTTTGATTGGTGAACCAATTCAGTGACCTAATATGCAAATTCTTAAAATTTCAGGTCAATCGGGTTGAAAATTGACGATTTTATGTGAGGCTGACCTTTGACCTTTTGACCAAATTATTAATTTGTCTACTCCATACTCTCATAATGAAGCTTTGTTGAAAATTTGATGAAAAACTCAGATGGTAAATTTAAATTTCCGGCCAATTGGATGAAAATTGATGATTTTGTAGGTGACGCTGACCTTTAACCTTTTGACCTTGTGACAAAATTAATAAATTGCCTTCCCTGTTTCATCATAACTATTGAGATACCCGTGCTACGCATGGGTGGCAGGCTGGAAGCAAACAGGTAAGGCAGATACGGCGAATGCTAAAGCATGAAAACAATAAATTCCACATTCCTGAAGCACCCTCAGTCGCACGTCAGACATGGACAGCAAGTTCGTGAAGGATTTCAATGAAAAACGTACCCGTTCGCAAACAAACGGTTACGTTCACGCATAGAAACATCGATCGTGGGTCCGTGGCGAATCTGCATATGGCGATCTGCGAAGTTCACGTTTCGAAAGTAGAAACCATCACGGCATGGCGTCATTTACTTGAACTCAATATCTCTTTTTTCATTCCAAACAACATAACTCCAATCACAAATTAATCACAAAATAAACTTTTAACAACATTGTTAATGTTTCCTACATTGTATAAACTACCAAGCCAACAGTTAAAAGGATTTTGAGCCGATAGGTGTTACGGCCTTGGCAGGATCGATGGAGACAGCGATCTGTTGGCTTATACACCGCCCCAATAGCTATGTGGAATTCGCTCATGGAGAGATGAAACTCACGTCGTTTGTACTTTGGCCGAGGTCATTATTTACTTTTAATGATGTCTATATATGAATCAAAAATAAGATAATTGGTTTTGGGTCGTCCTTGCCGCATATCTCATGGGATTGTGAGTTGGAGAGATGACTGTGATGGCGGGTAGGGGGTTGGCATTCTCTCAAGCAGGGATTCAACCCATGTCCTTATAAAAGGTCTTTGTCCGAGGTCACCGAGTCCGATCAGTGCAGCCGATCGGTGCAGCGATCGGTGCAGCCGTTTGTGCGGCATCCGGGAAAATAACGTTATGCGGGCGTCCAAACCTGAAAATGCTGGAGGCCAAAGCTGAAATTGGAAAAACAATATACCCTATTTTACTCCAGGGGATCCCAGGATTACCCACCTAAAATATCGTTGCGATCGGTTCAGCCTTTTTTGCGGTACCTGTGAACGGACGGATGGACAGACAGACGGACGGACATTTGGTGAATTATAGTAAGATAAATCGTTGGTGAAAGACAGAGATTAGAGATGGCGATAGATGGATGGAGAGAGATATTTATGGCGCTTTTCCACTGTGGTACCGTACCGTACCGTACCATAACCAAAATCCGTTTTTTCGTTTTTCCATTGTCAAGCGAACCGTACCGTACCTAAGTACCCGTGCTACATTTGGTTCCTGCTATGGATAGGTACCAAGCGAGCCGATCCTGGTCCTCTGGGTGGAGCTAGCAATACTGCAGACCGTTGATTGGTCAATGGCAATCGTCACAGAACCATCACAATATGTTCATTCTTTGTTTGCACCGACCAACAAGGCCCAAATCTTCGTTGTCGGTCTTCATAATTGTCTGCAAAAGTTTCTTTCTCTTTTTAGTTGCCTCCTCTTTCAGGCGTCTTTCAGCTTCTTCTCAAACACGTCCGCTCTCTCTTTTTGCATTTCGCTAAAAAAAACTCATGTTCAGATAAAACCAAAACCCGACGAAGAAGTAAAACACAGCTTCAAGTTCCTCCATAGTTGCGGAGCTGTTTAAAGTTTAGTGTCGCAGGTAAAACTAGAACGGCACTCATTAGAGAGCATACCTCCGCCAGGTGAACAGTTTACGTTTTGTATCCCAGAGTTGACCAGAAAATCACAACACAGAATCACATTTAATCAAAATCATCCGTCCACAACTTTTAAAATCGAATCATCGGCATCAGTCAAGTTCTTGTCACAAGTCAAGTCAAGTTCTTGTCACAAGTCAAGTCAAGTTCTTGTCGCAACATCTTGTCGCGACATCATGTCGCATCAGTCTTCACCAAAATCTAATCATTTCGTCCTGGTCACATACGCTACGGCTCTGCCAAATTTCGTTCGAATCCGTCCACAACTTTTTGAGATATTTTGTTCACAGACAAACGGACAAACTGACAAACAGACAGGGGTGAAAACATAACCTCCATCCACCTTTGGTGACGGAAGTAATTACGTCACCATAGTGGTCGCGTTTTTTTTTTCGTCACTTCAGATAACTCCACCTATTTTCACCGTTCTGTTGTGTGATGGAAAAACGACACAGGGATTACCGTACCGTATCGAACCGTACCGTACCGTACTGTGCAGTGCCGTACCGAACCGAACCGTATCGAACCGTACCGTATCGAACCGTACCGTACCGTACCAAACCGAACCGAACCGTATCGAACCGTACCGTACCGTACTGTGCAGTGCCGTACCGTACCGAACCGTACCGTACCGTATCGAACCGTACCGTACTGTGCAGTGCCGTACCGTACCGAACCGAACCGTATCGAACCGTACCGTATCGAACCGTACCGTACCGAACCGTACCGTACCGAACCGTACCGTACCGTACCGTACCGTACCGTACCGAACCGAACCGTATCGAACCGTACCGTATCGAACCGTACCGTACCGTACCGAACCGTACCGTATCGAACCGTACCGTATCGAACCGTACCGTACCGTATCGAACCGTACCGTATCGAACCGTACCGTACCGAACCGTACCGTACCGTACCGTACCGTACCGAACCGAACCGTATCGAACCGTACCGTATCGAACCGTACCGTACCGAACCGTACCGTATCGAACCGTACCGTATCGAACCGTACCGTACCGTATCGAACCGTACCGTACCGTACCGAACCGTACCGTACCGAACCGTACCGTACCGAACCGTACCGTACCGTACCGTATCGAACCGTACCGTATCGAACCGTACCGTACCGTATCGAACCGTACCGTACCGAACCGTACCGTACCGAACCGTACCGTACCGAACCGAACCGTATCTAACTGTACCGTATCGAACCGTACCGTACCGTACCGTATCGAACCGTACCGTACCGAACCGTACCGAACCGTACCGTACCGAACCGTACCGTATCAAACCGTACCGTACCGTACTGTGCAGTGCCGTACCGGTACGAACCGTACCGTATCGAACCGTACCGTACCGTACCGTACCGTACCGAACCGTACCGTACAATAGAAAAGCGCCATTAGATTCCAAGGAACTGCCACACAATTTCTAGCTCTTGTGATAGGTGCAGGTGGATTTTGAACCTCCACCCGCAATTGCAAGCAGAGAGGACATCCAGCTTAAATGCCTCCAAAGGATGTTGCACTCGCTGCGGAGCATCAATGTGACAGTTTGTACTTTCGTTTGCCAATATCAACCAGACAAGACACATCAAAGGTGAGTATGCTGGATAGACAGATCAAAGGTGAATATGCACCTTCTTTGCTCTCCTGTCAGCTCATTACAATCTTTGTGTCACTTTAAATTCAAAGGCGAAAAACTTTGAATCCACAAACTAAAAATACGACGTCAAGAAAGTTTTCTTGACAGCGTTATTTCGAGAGTAAAATCTCAATACAAATTGTGAAGTCCTTTTAATTTTCAGGGAAATTTACATAAAATGCCATTGTTACCTCTTCCACGGAATGTTTCACCAAAAGGTTGTGTTTTCACCCCTATTTGTCTGTTTGTGTGTCCATCTGTTTGTCTGTCTGTTTGTCTGGCTGTGAGCAGGATATATCAACAAGTTATGGATGGATTTTAACGAAATTTGGTGGAGAGGTTGGGTGTGTGACAAGAACTCAATGGTTGAATGAAGATCCGGATTGGGATATGTTCTATCAGTGGGATACAAAAGGTCAATTGATCAGCTTGGCTGAAGTATGCAATCTACCAACTACTGGTCGCAGGGGACGGGGTTTTGCAATTACTTATGCGTGTCTGTGTATGTGTGTGTGTGTGTGTGTGTGTGTGTGTGTTTATGTGTGTCTGTATGTGTGTATATTTGTGTGTGTGTGTGTATGTGTTTATATGTGTGTGTGTGTGTGTGTGTGTGTGTGTGTGTGTGTGTGTGTGTGTGTGTGTGTGTGTATATGTGTGTGTATATGTTTGTCTGTGTGTTTGTGTGTGTGTGTGTGTATATGTATGTCTGTGTGTGTATGTGTGTATATGTGTGTGTATATATATATATGTGTGTGTGTGTGTGTACATGTGTGTACGTGTGTGTGTGTGTGTGTGCGTTTGTGTGTGTGTATGTGTGTGTATATATATGTGTGTGTGTATATGTGTGTGTGTGTGTGTGTGTTTGTCTCTGTGTGGGTGTGTGTGTGTGTGTGTGTCTGTGTATGTGTGTGTGTGTGTGTGTGTGTGTGTGTGTGTGTGTCTGTATATGTGTTTGTGTGTGTGTGTGTGTATATGTGTGTGTATATGTGTGTGTGTGTGTGTGTGTGCATATATGTGTGTGTGTGTGTGTGTGTGTCTGTATATGTGTTTGTGTGTGTGTGTGTGTATATGTGTGTGTATATGTGTGTGTGTGTGCATATGTGTGTGTGTGTGTGTGTGTGTGTGTGTGTGTGTGTGTGTGCAGAGTCGAGGCTCATGGAGAAGTCAAAACGTACTGAATGGATCAGGATGCAACAAAACAAAAGGAACAGTAGCAAGAGGGGGGAAACACCAACAGCACAGTTGAAGGACAAAATAGAGCAAAATAGCACCCAGTGCATGTCCTCCCTGAAACCCTCGGGGGCGTACCCGGTGCTTGCCCTCCCCAAACCCCTTGGGGCACACCCTGAGTGTGGCCTCCCAAACCCCCTCAGGGGCACATCTGGCATGTGGCCTCCCTAAACTCCTCGGGGGCACACCCGGTGTGCACCCTCCCTAAACACCTTCCTCCCTTCAAAAGCGATATTTTTTTTCACATATATTAACATGCACATAACTGAATATATGGTCTCGGACTAAATCTATAATAAGGTAGGTAAGCCTCAGCTCAGACTCAGCTTCAGTGCAGGAAATTCCAATAATCTTAAAGGCCTTGGTTTCCATGGCATCAAGTTGGCAAGATGTGAGGCAGGGGAGCCAGCCCATAGGGGAGAGAAGTATTCCATCAAGCTGTGGATGAAGGCCTAGTAAGTGGATATCGGATTAGTTGTTCAAGTGTGCCAAGAAAGGACATTGTACGATTGAGGATGCCAAGTTGAGAGAGCCGCACGTTGACTACGAGCAAAGAGGAAGTCGGTAACCAAGAGTGGGGTTGGCATTGGATGCCAGAGGCAGATGCTTTGGAGAGCAAGATGGGATGCCAGACCATATCGAAAGATCAAAATATGTTTAGAGAGATGGCCCTGATCTCATGTCTGGTGTTAAGGACCTCCATCCATTGTTGAGACAGCAGAAGCAGCATGTCCAGAGTAGAGTGACCTGGTCTGAAACCAAATTGGTGACTGGAGGTGAAGCTGTTGGAAAAAAAAGTAAGGATTCATATCAACTGTGATGATGGAATCCATGATCTTGGTGATCATAGGAAGTAAGCTAATAGGCCTGTAGTTAGGGGTATTGGTCTTCGCACCTTTTTATACAATGCAGTGTCGTTGACTGATTTCCAAGCTGATGAAATATGACCGAGGGCAAATTATAGGTTGAAAAGAATAGAAAGAGGATGTGCAAGATCAGCAGAGCAGGTTCTTAGGACACGGAGTTGTTGTAGTTGATATAGTCTGGTCCAGTTAGAAAGTAAGAGATAAGGGTTGCCAGAAACCTCTCCACCTTCTCAATTATTGCAATACACATAGTCCAGGAGCAGTTTGGTTGTCAGGGTAGGGTAGGTAGAGAGAAGGAGGGTTTTGGAACGAAATATTTGGAAGCAAACAGAATTGAGGCATTCGTACTTCTCACGAGCGGAGTTGGCTGTGGCGATATTTGAAGAGAGGTGCTGACGAAGCTCTCTGAGAATTGTCAGAGAGATGTTGACTCTCACCAGCATTTGATCAGATGAACCAATTGGAACAGAGGAAGAGCAGCAGATATTTTCTGGGAGGTTTGCCGTCACATTATCCAGAAGGGAGATTTTGTCATTCGGAGAAATTCGGGTTGGAAAGTTCACAGATTGAGTCAGTCCCATGGAGTTACTGAAGTTCTTCGCTGAAGTGCCATGGCTGGTGAAATAGGTGCTGACACCCAGCCAATTTGTGTGGTGCCAAATGAAATCACCACGTATGAGGAAGAGAGAGTTGGGAGTGGGGAAAAGTTGTTCCATGTTGTCTGAGAGATATGTACGGGAGGTGAAATTCTCACTGTTTAGAGTTTGGTACAACACAAAGAAACCAAGAGGTGGGACCAGAGGGGAAGTTGCAGCCAAAGGTCCTCTTGGTGGTTGGGAGGTCTCAAATCAGTAGAAGGGCATAGACCATGGGTCGAGCCCTTGTTTTGTTTACTTTCGTGACCCACCTCGCATATCTAACTGCATTTATAATACTAGGGCGTGCCCGTACGTGGGTGCAAAAAAACATGCGTGCAAACAACAACAACAAAAAAAAACTTTGAAACCACGTGGCAGTAACGACCACAGAACCCCCCCCCCCCTCTATTTACATGAAATGGTTTGGTCCATTCGCAAAGCCAAAGCGAACGACCACAGAACCCCCCCCCCCCCCCCCCTCTATTTACATGAAATGGTTTGGTCCATTCGCAAAGCCAAAGCGAACGGCTTGCGAGTACGGTGACCATACCTTGGGAACCACTTGTCCGATTAATTTCAAACCTTGAAAAGGCACATCCTCGGGTCCCCAGCAATATACCTGGCAAGTTTCAAGTATATCGGACCGGTAGTTGTCGAGAAACAGCGGTCACAGACAAACACACACACACACACACACACACACACACACAGACACACAGAGATTACTGGAATTATAGATAGATATTGTGTAAACATATTATTACAGAATTCATATCTGCAACTCGTCAAGCACAAAACTTGCACATATTTTCAAATTTTCAAAATGTGGAAGAAACACCCAAAATGTTGACGATATTTTGAATAAATATTGTCCAATCACAGCACGTGTAACATCAGCCAATCGCGCGCTACGTTTCAGACTGTACATATAGTACTGGCACAGCTGTCATGGCGACTTATATGTCATCAGATGCAGCCATGGAAGGCGAAGATTCTGATGTTAGTTCTTCGGGCTTTCGCTGCATTCATGTCATCAATACACACAGAAGAATGATTCCATTTTAAAATATTTTTTAAATAAGATTTAATAAGTGCTTTGATAACTAGTTTGATAGTTATTTTTTAATAAATGTTATTTTTTATAACATTCCAATTCATTTTTTAATAGGTGCTTTGATAACTAGTTTGATAGTAATTTTTTAATAAATGTTATTTTTTATAACATTCCAATTCATTTTTTAATAGGTGCTTTGATAACTAGTTTGATAGTTAATTTTTAATAAATGTTATTTTTTAAATAACATTCCAATTCATTTTTTAATAAGTGCTTTGATAACTAGTTTGATAGTTAATTTTTAATAAATGTTTTTTTTAATAACATTCCAATTCATTTTTTAATAAGTGCTTTGATAACTAGTTTGATAGTTAATTTTTAATAAACGTTATTTTTTTATAACATTCTAATTCATTTTTTAATAAGTGCTTTGATAACTAGTTTGATAGTTAATTTTTAATAAATGTTATTTTTTATAACATTCCAATTCATTTTTTAATAAGTGCTTTGATAACTAGTTTGATAGTTAATTTTTAATAAATGTTATTTTTTATAACATTCCAATTCATTTTTTAATAAGTGCTTTGATAACTAGTTTGAGAGTTAATTTTTAATAAATGTTATTTTTTATAACATTCCAATTCATTTTTTAATAAGTGCTGTGATTGGACAATATTTATTCAAAATCAAACCAGTTATATTAACTATAACTGGTTTGATAGTTAATTTTTAATAAATGTTATTTTTTATAACATTCCAATTCATTTTTTAATAAGTGCTTTGATAACTAGTTTGATAGTTAATTTTTAATAAATGTTATTTTTTATAACATTCCAATTCATTTTTCAATAAGTGCTTTGATAACTAGTTTGATAGTTAATTTTTAATAAATGTTATTTTTTAAATAACAATCCAATTCATTTTTTAATAAGTGCTTTGATGACTAGTTTGATAGTTAATTTTTAATAAATGTTATTTTTTATAACATTCCAATTCATTTTTTAATAAGTGCTTTGGTAACTAGCTTGATAGTTAATTTTTAATAAATGTTATTTTTTATAACATTCCAATTCATTTTTTAATAAGTGCTTTGATAACTAGTTTGATAGTTAATTTTTAATAAATGTTATTTTTTTATAACATTCTAATTCATTTTTTAATAAGTGCTTTGATAACTAGTTTGATAGTTAATTTTTAATAAATGTTATTTTTTATAACATTCCAATTCATTTTTTAATAAGTGCTTTGATAACTAGTTTGATAGTTAATTTTTAATAAATATTATTTTTTTATAACATTCTAATTCATTTTTTAATAAGTGCTTTGATAACTAGTTTGATAGTTAATTTTTAATAAATGTTATTTTTTATAGCATTCCAATTCATTTTTTAATAAGTGCTTTGATAACTAGTTTGATAGTTAATTTTTAATAAATATTATTTTTTTATAACATTCTAATTCATTTTTTAATAAGTGCTTTGATAACTCGTTTGATAGTTAATTTTTAATAAATGTTATTTTTTATAACATTCCAATTCATTTTTTAATAAGTGCTTTGATAACTAGTTTGAGAGTTAATTTTTAATAAATGTTATTTTTTATAACATTCCAATTCATTTTTTAATAAGTGCTTTGATAACTAGTTTGATAGTTAATTTTTAATAAATGTTATTTTTTATAACATTCCAATTCATTTTTTAATAAGTGCTTTGATAACTAGTTTGATAGTTAATTTTTAATAAATGTTATTTTTTATAACATTCCAATTCATTTTTCAATAAGTGCTTTGATAACTAGTTTGATAGTTAATTTTTAATAAATGTTATTTTTTATAACATTCCAATTCATTTTTTAATAAGTGCTTTGATAACTAGTTTGATAGTTAATTTTTAATAAATGTTATTTTTTAATAACATTCTAATTCATTTTTTAATAAGTGCTTTGATAACTCGTTTGATAGTTAATTTTTAATAAATGTTATTTTTTATAACATTCCAATTCATTTTTTAATAAGTGCTTTGATAACTAGTTTGATAGTTAATTTTTAATAAATGTTATTTTTTTATAACATTCTAATTCATTTTTTAATAAGTGCTTTGATAACTAGTTTGATAGTTAATTTTTAATAAATGTTATTTTTTATAACATTCCAATTCATTTTTTAATAAGTGCTTTGATAACTAGTTTGATAGTTAATTTTTAATAAATATTATTTTTTTATAACATTCTAATTCATTTTTTAATAAGTGCTTTGATAACTAGTTTGATAGTTAATTTTTAATAAATGTTATTTTTTATAGCATTCCAATTCATTTTTTAATAAGTGCTTTGATAACTAGTTTGAGAGTTAATTTTTAATAAATGTTATTTTTTATAACATTCCAATTCATTTTTTAATAAGTGCTTTGATAACTAGTTTGATAGTTAATTTTTAATAAATGTTATTTTTTATAACATTCCAAATCATTTTTTAATAAGTGCTTTGATAACTAGTTTGATAGTTAATTTTTAATAAATGTTATTTTTTATAACATTCCAATTCATTTTTCAATAAGTGCTTTGATAACTAGTTTGATAGTTAATTTTTAATAAATGTTATTTTTTATAACATTCCAATTCATTTTTAATAAGTGCTTTGATAACTAGTTTGACAGTTAATTTTTAATAAATGTTATTTTTTATAACATTCCAATTCATTTTTTAATAAGTGCTTTGAAAACTAGTTTGATAGTTAATTTTTAATAAATGTTATTTTTTATAACATTCCAATTCATTTTTAATAAGTGCTTTGATAACTAGTTTGATAGTTAATTTTTAATAAATGTTATTTTTTATAACATTCCAATTCATTTTTAATAAGTGCTTTGATAACTAGTTTGACAGTTAATTTTTAATAAATGTTATTTTTTATAACATTCCAATTCATTTTTTAATAAGTGCTTTGAAAACTAGTTTGATAGTTAATTTTTAATAAATGTTATTTTTTATAACATTCCAATTCATTTTTAATAAGTGCTTTGATAACTAGTTTGATAGTTAATTTTTAATAAATGTTATTTTTTATAACATTCCAATTCATTTTTAATAAGTGCTTTGATAACTAGTTTGACAGTTAATTTTTAATAAATGTTATTTTTTATAACATTCCAATTCATTTTTTAATAAGTGCTTTGATAACTAGTTTGATAGTAAAATTCAATTCACGAAGGATTTAATAAAAATCACTGTTTAATATTAAAATTAGAATGGCCATCTTCTGGAAAAAAATTATTGTATCATTTCCTTACTTTATATGACTGTGTGTGTGTGTGTGTGTGTGTGTGTGTGTGTGTGTGTGTGTGTGTGTGTGTGTGTGTGTGTGTGTGTGTGTGTGTGTGTGTGTGTGTGTGTGTGTGAGGCGGGTGTAGGACCTCGATCACACACACTCCTGGGCAGTTTCCCCATCTGTACATAGACTACATACTTTATATTTAGAATCCCATTCAGTTATACACAGCTATATAATAATAATAAACACAAGATGGCGCTATAGTTTTTGCTAATTAGCATAACTAATTAATGTGCAACTTTTTGCACTGACGAGTTGTGAATTCTTTATAAGTGATTTTTAAACAAAATATGTGCAAAATTTCAGCTAGATACCAGAGGTGGGTCACAAAAGTAAAAAAAAAACTGGACACATTTTGCTTGTTCGGCCCACTGCCCAGCAGTAAGAAATTGATTTATTGATGTAAAGTGCAACTCCACCGCCAGAGTGGAGTTCAGGCCTTCTAAATTGGAGAAGATAATAGCCGAGAAGAGACAGTATGGAGTCAGCGACGTCCTGTGGAAGGAAGAATTCTGTCCAACAGATGATTTCCGGTTTATCGCACCTTGCTCAGCTTGAAACCATTGGAAGTCAAGGCCCTCAATATTATTACAATCTCACGTGATGAATCTGAGTCTCTGGGTCTATCACTTTGAATAGATTGTGGTGAAGAAGAATACGTGGGATACTCCAGATGGAGAAAGAAGGAAAGTGAAGCATTTTCAAAGGAAAAAGGAAGATGCATTTATATTTAATGAAGATTCTGTTTGGAGATATTGAGAAAAGGGGGAAAAATGATGTAGTACAGGAAGTGCAGTTAGAAGGAAATTCAAGTAGAAAGACATTGTTGGGTAGTGGAAAGATAAAGCTTTTTTTGATTTGTTTTTATTTATTTTTGAAGTAAGGAGGTGAAATAGGATAATGTGGAATATGTAGAAGTAAAATATTTGGGAAGAAAAGAAACAAAATGATGAATCGAGAGGGATACAACATTTTCATAGCTGCTATCCAAGGAGCATCTAAAGTAGGCCTTGAACAACAAGAAAACTAATTTGACAAATACAGCACAACAAGATATGATTTAACATGGAAAATTGGACAGAAGCACAAACAGCAGAACAGGAATGAAGATATAACACAAAAACACGACGATTCTAATTCGGAAAACATAGCTTCAATGAAGTTGAAGCGGCAGCTGAAGATTCGACCAACATGTGAGTCCAGGTTTATAATAAGGGACTTCATAATCACAACCAAAATCAGGGAGTTCAAAATCACAATCAATATCAGGAAGTTCATAATCACAATCAATATCAGGAAGTTCATAATCACAACCAAAATCAGAAAGTTCAAAATCACAACCAAAATCAGGGAGTTCAAAATCACAATCAATATCAGGAAGTTCATAATCACAATCAATATCAGGAAGTTCATAATCACAATCAATATCAGGGAGTTCATAATCACAATCAATATCAGGAAGTTCATAATCACAAACAATATCAGGGAGTTCATAATCACAAACTAAATCAGGGAGTTCATAATCACAAACAATATCAGGGAGTTCATAATCACAAACTAAATCAGGGAGTTCATAATCACAATCAATATCAGGAAGTTCATAATCACAAACTAAATCAGGGAGTTCATAATCACAATCAATATCAGGGAGTTCATAATCACAAACTAAATCAGGGAGTTCATAATCACAATCAATATCAGGGAGTTCATAATCACAAACTAAATCAGGGAGTTCATAATTACAAACAATATCAGGGAGTTCATAATCACAAACAATACCAGGGAGTTCATAATCACAAACAATATCAGGGAGTTCATAATCACAAACAATATCAGGGAGTTCATAATCACAAACAATACCAGGGAGTTCATAATCACAAACTAAATCAGCGAGTTCATAATCACAAACACAATATCAGGGAGTTCATAATCACAAACAATACCAGGGAGTTCATAATCACAAACAATATCAGGGAGTTCATAATCACAACCAAAATCAGAAAGTTAAAAATCACAACCAAAATCAGGGAGTTCATAATCACAATCAATATCAGGAAGTTCATAATCACAATCAATATCAGGAAGTTCATAATCACAATCAATATCAGGAAGTTCATAATCACAATCAATATCAGGGATTTCATAATCACCAACTAAATCAGGGATTTCATAATCACAAACTAAATCAGGGATTTCATAATCACAAACACCATCAGGGAATTCATAATCACAAACAATATCAGGGAGTTCATAATCACAAACAATATCAGGGATTACATAATCACAAACACCATTAGGGAGTTCATAATCACAAACAATATCAGGGAGTTCATAATCAAAAACAATATCAGGGAGTTCATAATCACAAACTAAATCAGGGAGTTCATAATCACAAACACAATATCAGGGAGTTCATAATCACAAACAATACCAGGGAGTTCATAATCACAAACTAAATCAGCGAGTTCATAATCACAAACACAATATCAGGGAGTTCATAATCACAAACAATACCAGGGAGTTCATAATCACAAACAATATCAGGGAGTTCATAATTACAAACTAAATCAGGGAGTTCATAATCACAAACAATATCAGGGAGTTCATAATTACAAACTAAATCAGGGAGTTCATAATCACAAACTAAATCAGGGAGTTCATAATCACAAACAATATCAGGGAGTTCATAATTACAAACTAAATCAGGGAGTTCATAATCACAAACAATATCAGGGGAGTTCATAATCACAATCAATATCAGGGAGTTCATAATCACAATCAATATCAGGGAGTTCATAATCACAATCAATATCAGGGAGTTCATAATCACAATCAATATCAGGGAGTTCATAATCACAATCAATATCAGGGAGTTCATAATCACAATCAATATCAGGGAGTTCATAATCACAAGCAATATCAGGGAGTTCATAATCACAATCAATATCAGGGAGTTCATAATCACAATCAATATCAGGGAGTTCATAATCACAATCAAAATCAGGGAGTTCATAATCACAATCAATATCAGGGAGTTCATAATCACAAGCAATATCAGGGAGTTCATAATCACAATCAATATCAGGGAGTTCATAATCACAATCAATATCAGGGAGTTCATAATCACAAGCAATATCAGGGAGTTCATAATCACAATCAATATCAGGGAGTTCATAATCACAATCAAAATCAGGGAGTCCATAATCACAATCAATATCAGGGAGTTCATAATCACAATCAATATCAGGGAGTTCATAATCACAAGCAATATCAGGGAGTTCATAATCACAATCAATATCAGGGAGTTCATAATCACAATCAATATCAGGGAGTTCATAATCACAATCAATATCAGGGAGTTCATAATCACAAACAATACCAGGGAGCTCATAATCACAAACAATATCAGGGAGTTCATAATCACAAACACAATATCAGGGAGTTCATAATCACAATCAATATCAGGGAGTTCATAATCACAATCAATATCAGGGAGTTCATAATCACAAGCAATATCAGGGAGTTCATAATCACAATCAATATCAGGGAGTTCATAATCACAATCAATATCAGGGAGTTCATAATCACAATCAATATCAGGGAGTTCATAATCACAAACAATACCAGGGAGTTCATAATCACAAACAATATCAGGGAGTTCATAATCACAAACACAATATCAGGGAGTTCATAATCACAAACAATACCAGGGAGTTCATAATCACAAACTAAATCAGCGAGTTCATAATCACAAACACAATATCAGGGAGTTCATAATCACAAACAATACCAGGGAGTTCATAATCACAAACTAAATCAGTGAGTTCATAATCACAAACACAATATCAGGGAGTTCATAATCACAAACAATACCAGGGAGTTCATAATCACAAACAATATCAGGGAGTTCATAATTACAAACTAAATCAGGGAGTTCATAATCACAAACAATATCAGGGAGTTAATAATCACAATCAATATCAGGAAGTTCATAATCACAAACAATATCAGGGAGTTCATAATCACAAACTAAATCAGGGAGTTAATAATCACAATCAATATCAGGGAGTTCATAATCACAAACGAAATCAGGGAGTTCATAATCACAAACAATATCAGGGAGTTAATAATCACAATCAATATCAGGAAGTTCATAATCACAAACAATATCAGGGAGTTCATAATCACAAACTAAATCAGGGAGTTAATAATCACAACCAATATCAGGGAGTTAATAATCACAAACTCAATCAGGGAGTTCATAATCACAACCAGTATCAGGGAGTTCATAATCACAAACAATATCAGGGAGTTCATAATCACAAACAATATCAGGGAGTTCATAATCACAAACGAAATCAGGGAGTTCATAATTACAAACAATATCAGGGAGTTCATAATCACAAACAATATCAGGGAGTTCATAATCACAAACTCAATCAGGGAGTTCATAATCACAATCAATATCAGGGAGTTCATAATCACAATCAAAATCAGGGAGTTCATAATCACAAACAATATCAGGGAGTTCATAATCACAAACTAAATCAGGGAGTTCATAATCACAAACAATATCAGGGAGTTCATAATTACAAACTAAATCAGGGAGTTCATAATTACAAACTAAATCAGGGAGTTCATTATAACAAACATTTTTTAAATATGGATCTTGCGAACATCCAACCACAACGAGCTGTTACTTGGTTTATTATTTTTATTTATCATTACATTTTATTCATTCTTTTTGGGGGGAATTCTGTTCAACAGATGGATGGCTGCTTGGAGAATTTGGAGGCAAAAAATAGAGATGATCTAAAAACATGAATATATATATATATATATATATATATATATATATATATATATATATATATATATATATATATATATATATATATATGAATCTTACATTACGACATACAAACAATGAGAGGGATTTATTTCCAATTTAAGAAGACTCTGCTACAGTATTTGTGATTACTGCTTATAGCAATTACATACAAAAAAAAACAATTTGCTTAAATAAAAATAATTTCAACATGTGACATAGTCGTTGGGAATATTATAGTATTTCCCATTAATTGTTTAAGCCGCTGCATTCAAATTATAATGGCAATAGTTGTAATCGTAACCCCTTCCCTTAAGGTTTTTTAAATGAGATGCCTGCAGGGCTTTTACCAACGTTCTGGCAATAACATCCCAATTTGGGTATGCGGATGTCTTCTGATGCCTCAGGGAGATGGATGCTCCTGCCTTGCATAACCCCAGGTCACCTGTGGGCACGGTGTAGTACCTGTCAGCCCCCCTTACCAGGGTAACGGGCCACAGCCATGCGGTTTAAATGGCAGATATGGCTCTGCACATGTGGTGGATGAGAGTCCAGTCGACTCTAACAGTACGGGTGGAAGAGGATGAATTCCCCAACGGCCAAAAGAGGGACGGAGAGAAGTGGTGACCTCCCCCCCCCCCCCCCCCCCTCCGTCGATACCACACACTCACTTGTGTATACCAGCCATAGAAAGGCAATATGATGGCAACGCCATCATTGCCCGAGGAGACTCGACATCATCAATAACATCAGTTTTCAAGAGACGAGCTCCAGAAGTTTAGAATTCTAATCTTTAATATTGTTGCCTTCAGCCAGGTATGAAACCTAAGCCTCATGGATGTCGCTCCGTTGCCCACACCACCAAGGTACACTCATATCATCGGGACTTTGTCTGTACATATTTGTCCTGTACTGCAAAACAGCATGTACTTTATGAAGGTTACACATTGTACAATGCTGCCCCACTGGATTTGATGAAGTATTGTGGTGAAAGGTCTTAGATCTCCAAGTTTGAAACTGCACTTCGCCACCATACTGCTTTGTCTGTTAGGAATTGGTTCAAGTTATGAACAACATAGAAAACTTGCAGTGGCCAGCTCAGAGACCAGAATTAAACATTATCGAACCATTCTGGGAAATAAATCACTCAGAAATCACAGAGTGAAAAAAAAACACTTGGAAATCCTGGAACGCCACCTTGAGGACAGGGTCAATGGATCACAATCCACCTCTAAAGTTGCACTTGCTCTGAATGAGGAATGGCGGGCCTGACATTGACCAAAAATTTATGCCAAGTGTTGGTGGCACTGAAACCCTATGATAAATCGATGAAATCGTTGTGAATTAATAATCCGCCACTTACTGGCCTATGCTTTTGCTAATCTCGTGTTAATGACCTTCTTGAGGTTTTATAAACGAATACCTGAGTTTTTGTTTTTTTTAGAAATCGTTGCTCACAATCAGTCAAATTCATGCCATAATTGAAAACATCTTTACCCATCCCCTTCCCAAACATAAACCTTAATACTAAAAGAACTAGAACTGCCACTTTATAACTGCTGGTAGTGATGACCGGCTTCCTCCACTTTCCCGCTTTTGATACAACCACGCTTTCACATTTATTTTTTCTCCATCAATTTATTCCTAGATGGTGCTCAGTAACTTCCAGATGAAACTAATGCCGACAGATGGGACGGCCAGCTTAACGTCCATCAACTAATCCCGACAGAAGGGACGGCCAGCTTAACGTCCATCAACTAATGCCGACAGAAGGGACGGCTAGCTTAACGTCCATCAACCAATGCCGACAGATGGGGCGGCCAGGTTAACGCCCATCAACCAATGCCGAAAGATGGTACGGCCAGCTTAAGGTCCATCAACCAATGCCGACAGATGGGGCGGCCAGCTTAACGTCCACCAACCAATTCCTACAGACGGGACGGCCAGCTTAACGTCCATCAACTAATCCCGACAGAAGGGACGGCCAGCTTAACGTCCATCAACCAATGCCGACAGATGGGGCGGCCAGGTTAACGCCCATCAACCAATGCCGACAGATGGTACGGCCAGCTTAAGGTCCATCAACCAATGCCGACAGATGGGGCGGCCAGCTTAACGTCCACCAACCAATTCCTACAGACGGGACGGCCAGCTTAACGTCCATCAACTAATGCCGACAGACAGGACGGCCAGCTTAACGTCCACCAACCAATTCCTACAGATGGGACGGCCAGCTTAACATCCACCAACCAATGCTGACAGATGGGACGCCAAAACGCTCCTTTGGTGAAACTTTCCTGTCCATCGGTCTAAGCATTGCAGAGAAATTGAGAAAAAAAAAAACAAGAAGACGTCACGCGGAGCACGATACTTGCAAAATCCGCCCCTCTCCCCCCCAAAAGTTTCCATTGATACAGCAAATTGTCCATTTCATGAAGATTAAAATTTACGATCTTGATCAAAGCTCGGGTCAACAGGATGAAAAGTGACGATTTTTCAGATGAAAAATGATGATTTTAGAAGTTTGACCTTGAGTTGACCTTTGACCTTTTGACCTCAAAAACAGTTGGTTTCCCAATTCAGTGAGGCAATACACAAATGCTGTTCTATTTTCAAGTCAATCGGATGAAAATTTATGGGTTTTCAGATGAAAATTAATGATTTTGGAAATTTGACCTAGAGTTGACCTTTGACCTTTTGACCTCAAAAATAGTTGGTTTTCCTATTTAGTGACACAATTTGCAAATGCTGTTCAATTTCAAAGTCGATCAGATGAAAATTGATGGTTTTTTCAGATGATAATTTTTGATTTTGGAAGTTTGATCTTGAGTTGACCTTTGACCTTTTGACCTAAAAATAGCATGTTTCACAATTTAGTGACTCGATATGCAGATGCTGTTCAATTTTCAAGTCAATCGGTTGAAAATTGACGGCTTTTCAGATGAAAATTGATGATTTTTAAAAATTTGACCTTGAGTTGACCTTTGACCTTTTGACCTAAAAAATACTTCATTCCCCAATTTAGTGACTTAATATACAAATGCTATTCAATTTCCAAGTCAATCGGATTAAAAATGGCGATTTTAGAAATCTGACCTCCAGATGACCTTTGACCTTTGACCTCAAAATCAATAGGCTTCTCAATTTGGACGACCTATATAACTTGGTGAAGTTTCGTGACGATCGGTTTTGAATTGTGACCTGTAGGCCGGTGAAAATCAATAGGCTTTTGAATTGGGACGACCTATACAACTTGGTGAAGTTTCGTGACGATTGGTTTTGAGTTGTGACCTGTAGGCCGGTGACAAACAGACAGACAAACAAACAGACAGACAAACAGACAGACAGAACCACAAACGCAACCGACCAATATACTTGAAAAATCTTCGATTTTGCAAGTAATAATAAACCTGAAAAATCCCAGTGCTACAAACATGGGGAGACCTTGCAAAAATTCACAACAGCTCTACAGTAACTTATATGACATGAGTAATAGTGGGGCGGCTTAGCCCAAATATTCAAAAGAATTGTGCATTTTGTGATACAAGCACCAAATTTGGCACAAATGTACATTAATATGTTGCGAACATTTTCAGATATTGGGCCACTTGAAATTCCGTAATTTTTTTTTTCAATTTTTTTCAAATTTCGTAATTTCAAATTTTTCGGGTGACACCGTCACAATTTCGGTCTTCGAGGCCGGCCGATAGGCAAAGTGTGACCGGAAGGGACGAGGTTCTCCTGACCACGTGGCCCTCGATCTGGGAAGCGAGAGGTGTTCCATTAGTGGACGCGCCCCTCACGCCCGACTTTTGGGCGGCCCCGGCAGGCCGTTTGTTTTGACGTTCCGTGACAGGCCCCGCACCCCCACCTCCGGGCCGACCGGAAGCTTGTGCTGAGTACATCATACCTGAACAACTCAGTGAGGCAGAACACAGCAGTGCACACCAGGGTGACCCCTTCAGTGCATAAACCAATTAACCTGTCCACTGCAGGGCATATAAAAATGAAGTTATTTTCTGCATATAATAATAATATAAGTTCAGTTCTATATAACAATTTCTGTTATCACCACTACCACTACAACTACCACTACTACAAGCTTTGTCTGGAATTTTGTGGACTAACAGACAAACAGACATACAGACAAGCTGGGATCAAAACATTACCTCCTTCCACCATTGAGTGTAGAGGTAAACATCATGGAAATTATATCATGCCCTAGATTTAATTCATGCTTACCCGTGTATTTGCTTCACTGGTTCACAAGGTCTTTTGCATACATGTAATTCAGACTCTCGTCTTCATTGCTGACCACACAATGTTCGCAACATATTAATGTACATTTGTGCCAAATTTGGTGCTTGTATCACAAAATGCACAATTCTTTTGAATATTTGGGCTAAGCCGCCCCACTATATCGGCCGGCCTCGAAGACCGAAATTGTGACGGTGTCACCCGAAAAATTTGAAATTAGGAAATTTGAAAAAATTTGAAAAAAAAAATTACGGAATTTCAAGTGGCCCAATATCTGAAAATGTTCGCAACATATTAATGTACATTTGTGCCAAATTTGGTGCTTGTATCACAAAATGCACAACAGGTTTGCTATGCTGCTACACTATAAAGCGTTCCTACAACCAACCGTCATTATGCATAGCACCACATGGTTAGAGTACCTTTGGGGTACATGTACATCAGCGGATATTTGTAAGATTTTGTTCAGGTAACGTTTACCACTAGCTGCACAGATCCCCACTTTTCACTAAAAGTGGAAGCAGAATGTAAATTGGAGCTAAGATAAATCGGTGAGGCCGCCTAGTGTCCCGGTCCCTGTAGGCCTACTTGGGGGTTCTCCATATAAAATGCGATAGTGTCATATTTTCGTCAAAAATACTCGGAATTTTACCAAATTTGTTTTGGTTGAGTGTGAGTATACCTAGCGACTTCCAAATCTGAAATCAGAATTTAATTTAAGGTTGAAATGAGCCTGTGAGATCGCCCGGTGCGCAGTCTGCACGTCGTGTAGTGTGTTAATTAATTAATTCCCCACTCTCGATCTGAGGTAACTCGACCATATTTTATCCGATTTTCGCCGGGTTTGCGGTGGTCGAGTATTCAACTGCCTTAATGACTACCAAATCCGAAAGTCGAATTCAATTTCGAGTTGAAATGAGCCCGTACGGGCCGGCTGCATAAATCGCGCCGAGTGTACAGTATTATATAATTCCCCTCGCGACCTGAGGTAACTCTGTCAAATTTCATCTGATTTGCACTGGGTGTTAACACACTCTCGCGACAACCAAATCCGAAAACCGAATTCAAATCCGAGCTGAAACAAGGCCGTACGGCCAGCCTGCATGGATCGCGCCAAGTAAAAATTAAGGCACGGCCCTCGGCCAAGGTACAATTTCTTTATTCGACGATAACTGAAAAACTACAAATCCCACAAACTTCCAAATTACCTTATTCTTCTCTTCGTGGTATCTCTCAAAATCTCCAAGGGTATGCGAAGCTACGATGCTGGAAACCAATCAGTTACATTACATGGCCTGAGAATTTTTTTTGTTGCGTTTCTTCTTCTTCCAGCAATAACAACCTCTAGCTTCCAGACCATACAACCAATCATGTTGAAATTTTAAGCACTAATTTCCCTTGATGAGAGCTACATTACATTAAAGTTTGAAGTCAATGAATGCAGCAGTTCAAGAGATACAAGCTTTTTAAGATTCTCGTTCAATTATTCATTGCGGCCAAATCATGTGACCTATCAAAACTTCCCAAGTAATGTTTTAACTTCCCCACATGGAGAACATTTGGGTAAAGTTTCCACTCGATATCTTCAAAAATGAGGGAGGAGATAGGATTTAAAGTTTATGCTTAAAAACATCATAACTCTTAAACGATGCAACATACAACATGGTCATTTGGAAACGTTTTGTTCGTCATGGGCATGTGATTGTGCATACAAAGTTTGGGCTTGATCTGTTCAGCCGTTGCAGAGAAAAAGGGGGTTTTAGTGTTTTTCATGAAAAACAACATGGCGACCGAACCATGTGACGTATGATGTCGAAATATTTTGCATTCTGAATTTTTTTTCACTGATATGATGTAAAAAAAAAATCATATTGGTGGCATCAAGGGGTCAATTTGTGCAATTCTAACTTTGTACCGTTAGCACTTTTAATATCCAAAATAAACATGTTTTTTGTTCTCATTGCTGAGTTCTTTAGAATGAGCCATGACTCAATTTTTTCCATTGAGCCATTTCGGAGAAAAGAGGGGCAAAGTTGAAGGTGTTTTTCGAGATGGCGCCCATACCACGTGACCTATGACGTCATAATTAGCAGTAAAAAAAATCAACATGTCTATCCAATCACTTGGTGAAAATTTCGTGTCAATCGGACCAACAGCTGTTGAGAACGTTAATTATAAAGTTTTCTAACTTTGAAATTTGGGGGGGGGGGGGGTTAGAGAATAATAATAAACGAGGATAAACAATATATATTCCTCTGCATTTAAATGCACGGCCAGCTTAACATTTAAATGCAGAGGAAACCTAACTAGAACGGAACTTGGTAGAGTGTATACCTCCGCCAGGCTGAACAGCAGTGGCGGATTAACGCACGGGCACACTGGGCGCGTGCCCAGGGCCCTCAAATTCAATGAGGTCATGCAACCAATGCAACACGAGATCATGAGATGCGAGATAACGCAAGACCGTTCATGGTTCATATTCTTTCGAGATGAGACCGAGGGTAGGGTCTTACTTTGCTGGCAATACATCACTTAATTTGACAAAATTGTTGACCTTTGGCCAATCCTATGGCCTTTGACCTTTTCACCTTTTGATCTCAAAATCAATAGGCATTTTTTTCCTTACGGCCAACTATAGTATTTGGTGAGGTTTCGTAAAGATCAGTTTAAAATTGTGAATTGTAGGCGACAGACAGACAGACAGACAGACAGAATAACGCACAAGACGAACCAATGTACTTGAAAGATCTTCGATTTTGCAAGTAATAAAAACGTAGTCATGAACACACCAATGAAAGTGCTGGGTGTGTTCATAATTATCTATCAGCTAGTCCTATTCGTAGTAGATGTACCTATTCCTAATGTATCCTTTATTAACTCGATGTAACATTTGATGGAGTTTATGTATTGATGCATTTTCATGTATTCGTGTTTTTACCCAGCGCTCGCAAAGCGAAATGAAGGTTAAGCGATCGGTTGGATGTGTGCGCACATGTGGCATGTCTGCATTTTAAAAATTCATTTTCTCGGCAACCGTTGGTCTGATTGACACTAAATTTTCCCGAAGGAGCGCTCCCCCCCCCCCCTTCTGTTTTATTTTTGTATTCATAATTATGACATCATAGGTCACGTGGTACGGATGCCATCTTGGAAAAACGTTACACCTCCATATCTCTGAAACCGCTCCATGGAAAAATATGAAACAAGGCTCATTGTCAAGTACTCCCCATGGGGAATACGATATGTTAATGATGATGTAATTGGTATCTTAATTATAACGCCATAATTCGACAAGTATAACAATTCATCCAATCAGAATGATTTTTTTTCTCTGCAATCCTTGGTCCTATTGACACGAAATTTTCAACATGGGAGTGCTTCCAACGGTAGAATAATTTACGGTTTAAACGTCATATTTATCCCACAGTGAACAGTTTATGCTTTGTATCCCATGGAGCTGAAATATCAAGTTAATTGGATGAAAATTAAGGATTTTAGAAACTTGGCCTGTGTTGACCTTAAAAATACTTGATGGTTGAATTCAGTGAGCAGATATGCAAATCCTCTTCAAATTTCATGTCAATCGGATGAAAATTGAGGATTTTAGAAATTAGGCCTATGTTGACCTTTTGGCATATGTTGACCTCAAAAATACATGGTGGTTGAATTCAGTGACCAGATATGCAAATATTCTTAAAATTTCAAGTCAATCGGATTTGAGGATTTGAGAAATTTGGCCTATGTTGACTTTTTGGCCTATGTTGACCTAAAATAAAATTGGTGGTTGAATTCAGTGACCAGATATGCAAATCCTCTTCAAATTTCAAGTAAATCGGATGAAAATTGAGGATTTTAGAAATATGACAAAGTTGGCGACCTTTTGGCCTATGTTGACCTATTGACTTTTTGATCCCAAAAACAATAGGCTTCTTGCCAACGAACTCTAACCTTTGGTGAAGTTTCGTGAAGATCAGTTGAAAATTGTGACCTGTAGCCGACTGACATAGACATACAGACAGACAGGCAGACAAACACAGACAGACAGGGGTGAGAACATAACCTCCATCCACCTTCTCAGTGGTGGAGGTAACAAAATGTATGAATGAAAATGGCCACTTGTAATGACCGGCTTTCTGACAGCTGAGTCCCATGATTAATATGGACATGTGGCTTGTATAACAATGTCACCGTCAACATTTCAGCCTGTTTGGTCACTACTTTATGTTCATCAATTCGTGGTACTGTCTGAAAAATGACGCACTGGAAAGGTAATATTGGAAGCTTATGGCTGCATATGTGCAAGGCCCGGTAGATCCTTGTGAACCATGCTTTTCTAGGCAGTCATCTTTCGTTGTCAAAGCTCCATCATGTACATGAATGGAAAGTACTAGCTTGTGGTAGTTGTTGTTGTATAGCCCAGAACAGTTCTCTTGAACAAGCCAGCGGCATGGAGACAGCCGATTGATCTCGCAGTAGCAACCCAGAGATCCCCCACATCCAGCACGTTGCCATGATGATTCGAGGCAGCAGGGAAGAATGGGGAAGATTCCCCCCCCCCTACTTGAATTGGGGGGGTACAACCACCACGAAGAGGCGTCCCTGATAGTTGTGGGAGTTTGTAGCAGAGATGTACGCCGTAATAACGATCAAAAATGGCGGCATTTTAACCCAATTTAGCCAATGTAAGGCGCACGGAAAAACGCGAGCAAGCCTCATATAGGGAAAAACGCGAGCAAGCCCCATATCGTGAAACATTGACAACTGGAAGCATGAAGGGAATGTTGTTGTTTTTTTAAATTATCTTTTGAGTATGGTTTCTTTGATTCCTTTGCTTTTGTCCTTTTTATTTAAAATAATTTGACTCCTTTACTCAAGTTGTTTAATTCGCTTGGGAAATTAATTACCCGGGGGAACGGAAGTTGCAGGACTTGGGATTTGGGGAGCGGAAATTGCGCGGTTGAAGATGCATGTTTGCTGAGCATGCTGCACACTTTTATTTCCATTCCTTTCTATCTAATGTTCCGTTGCTCCTTTTCAGAAATAAACTGATTTACCAACAACTTGTGATGTGCGAGTGAGTTTGGAGTGTTACACCGACTCGTATTATGCATGCTCCCCTTCCTCTCTTTTATCGTTTCCCCACCTTGTTTGTGTTTTCCACTTACCTCCCCCACTCCTCCTTCCAACACGCACATGAACTCACACAAATACATATGACCCCTTAACCTCCATTCTCTTCCCTTTCTCGATTTAATTTCCCCAAAAAGTAACCTCTCTTGGTGCATCCATAATGTATCAATGGCCTCTAATGCTGTGCAAAGATGGGAAAATATGAGATGGCTGTCATGCTAGATGTCGAATGTGAGCTTTACCCACAGACTTCCTGTCAAAGTGCAGATAATAAGGTGCAGATGCAGGTATTTAAGTGATGTGATGCATCAGGGATAGGCAAGATTCATCAGCATTGCTGTCTCCCAGGCTTCTTTCATTAACGGGAAAAATATATATATATTGGAGGAATGCCTGCCCCCATCACATCCTGCACTCAATTACAAGGAATGCTCTGGTTCAATCTTCCTTTGTTTCATCCCCATCCTGTTGAGAAGATGAAAACAAAGCAACCACTTTCTTCGGCTGCACGTACCGTTTAAGTGGATTTAGCGTGTACAACGATCTCGAAATTAGAATCCAATGTGAAGGACCTCAGTGTTAACCATTTCTGACAATCTCTGAACTCCTTGTTCTCATTTTATCCCAAACTAAGCGTTGTGTTCCTTCGTAACGAGTGTCACTTGTCGCATTGGATGGCCAAGGCTTCACTCGAAACAGCACGAGGATCACCCAAAAAAAATTCGAAAAGCATTAGCGAAGAGGAAATGGGAGAGGATGTGCGGCCCACAAATGATCGGGAAGCAATAAATCTACGGGGAATTGAAAAGAAAAAATTATGCAGACAGCGTCATGGATGGGTCGTGTTAATTGGACAACTCCAGCCAAAAGATGATAAAACATTTTTCAAGTAACCTTTAAAATGAAGGTATAATTGCAGGCTTAAGTATAATTTTTTTCTGACAAATGAAGGGTGCGCAGGCTTAAGTATAATTTTTTTCTGACAAATGAAGGGTGCGCAGGCTTAAGTATAATTTTTTTCTGACAAAGGAAGGGTGCGCAGGCTTATGTATAATTGTTTTCTGACAAATGAAGGGTGCGCAGGCTTAAGTATAATTTTTTTCTGACAAATGAAGGGTGCGCAGGCTTAAGTATAAATTTTTTTCTGACAAATGAAGGGTGCGCAGGCTTAAGTATAATTTTTTTCTGACAAATGAAGGGTGCGCAGGCTTAAGTATAATTTTTTTCTGACAAATGAAGGGTGCGCAGGCTTAGGTATAATTTTTTTCTGACAAATGAAGGGTGCGCAGGCTTAAGTATAATTTTTTTCTGACAAATGAAGGGTGCGCAACTGAGACCGACTTAATGTAGATTCCCTCCCTTAGATCAGTCCTGGGCATCATAAAAGACATAATCATTCAAATTTTATATTCAAAAAGCAAAATCCTTTGGGTTTTTTTGTTGGCACATTTCTATTTGGTTAAGTATTTGGATAAGTGCAGGAGTTCCAAACAAACTTGGTTTTCCCAGGCCAAATTGCCATGAGACGTTGCCATGAAAATGGGTGTGCTTTGTTATGTAAAAAATGTTTTTAAAATTGCCTTGACACATTATATGCTCTGCAAATAGCTCTTAAAAACACCCTTAATGTCTCACAATAAATGCCAGTGTTGCAGATTGTGTTATCTCATGGTATAGATACACTGCATCACAAGAAAGGCGAAAGAGATAAGCAAGAGAAGCTAGACAATGAAAATATACAACTGCAAACGCATTATCAGGCCTACCACTTATCTTAGAAACCTCCTTTCTGGGAGAAAAAGCCGCTGCAACCACTTCTACCCACAAATGATCTTGTTCCTCTCACCAACAGGCAGAGCCTTTTTTTTTTTTAGCTCACCTGGAGCATAATTAGCATTGCATGGTGTCCGTCAGTCAGTCAGTCAGTTTGTAAACACTCAGATCTTCTTCTCTGAAACCACACAAACGATTTTGATGAAACTTGATCAAACCTTCATCACCTGTGATGGACTAAAGTTTGCTCACGGCGTTAAAAAGATAATCAGGCTTTTCCCCCTAAAATAGGTATTTACTTTTGTCTCCGTTACATATTTTGTGGATCATCGATGCCTCCAAGTGGTTCCTTGGTTATCTTATCCAGCCTATGTATGTCGTCCAGCTAATATGTCGATTAATTACGTACTGTTTGAACGTCGGTTGCATCCTGTCTATTAATTACGTACTGTTGGAATATACCTTTCGACCCTTGAGACTGCTGAGACCCCTTAGACCTGTGAAGACCCTTTAAGACCCCCCAAGACTCATAAGACCACCCAGAACCCCTAAAGACCTATGGGACCCAAAATACCCCGAAGTCTTTTAAATACCCCCAAAGACACAGAACACCCCCAAATACCCAGAGGACACAAAAGATCCAGAAGACCCAAAAGACCCCGATGACCCCTCATATTAAAAAAAAATACTATCGGACCTCAACTTTGCTGGTTCAACATTTGCAGACCTTACGTATTCATGGTTGGTTATCAAATTGTGAACTGTTTCTACATTCGCGGCCCTGTGCTTCACGTGTTCGCGGGTTTTTGGTCATATTTTAGGATTTTCGCAGGCGCAAAAAATATTTTGATCGGGAACCATGAGTGATTATTTCATTATTCTACCAGGTGAGTGCCCAGGGGTATTGCTCCTTTTTATTTTTTTTATTCTATAAGAGCAGGGTTCATGGAGGAGCAAGGTTAAATTGACAATAGGGAAAGCAGGACAACAATCGGGCACAATCAGCCAGGGAATGAATGGACAGGAAAAGCAGACAGAGAGGAGAGGTGAAAACACTGACACCAACAAGGAAGGTTTAGGAAGGGTTAATCGGGGTAATAAAGATCAGGGATAAGGATCAGGGATTACATAGGTTGTTGTGCACTGCCTGCCTGAAGTCGTGGAGGGAAGAACAGGAAAGAACAGCCTTTGGAAGGCGTTTCCATAGACGGGAGAAATGACGAGCAAAGGAGCTACCTTAAAATGTGCAGTCAGCTTGGATTTTGGAAGTTGAACCAGAAGTGGGTTCCTGGAAGAATGTGTACATCCTGGAATTGCTGTGGAGGTCAGATTGACTCTGAGACCAAAGGGAGAATATCGGAGAAAAGGCGGTAAAAAGGACGGAGCAATATGGAGACTCCGTAGCGTAATGTTTAGGGCATCTGCTCCGAGTCTGGGAGAACAGCAGTTCAAACCATAGCCAGGTCACATTAAAGACATTTAAAATGGTATGTGCTGCTTCCGAGCTTGGCACTCAGCATTTAAAAAAGATCACACATGGACACACAACCATACATTGACAATTGTTACGGATTCGTCACTTCCGTTGTGGTGGTTTGCATCCACTGTAAATATTTCTGATTCCATGTAATATTATTGTTTTCAAAAGGTTTATTGTTCATGAACTGTTTTCAAAAGGTAAAAAAAGTTAATATTAAAAGAAACAGAAAACCGGATCGGGAACCGGAAGACGAAGAAGAGGAGGAGAGAAAAAAGGGCGGAGCGAGTGAAGTCGGAGAAGAAGCGAGTCACTTCTTCGTCCTGAGCGAACGTTGTCGAGCAAGAGTCATGGGTGAACTTTGGGTTTCCTGGGAAAAGGGATTCCTGCGATAAAGTTGTTATTGCTGTGACTGACCAACCTGCGTGTCAGGTTTGGCGTTGGATTCCGAAGAATCATAGTCGGGTCATTGCGTCTCGAGAACGAGCCGTCGGCCATTTTGACTCGCATGCTTTGCTCATCTCGAAAGGTCGTTGCTTCGCGCCAGCCGTTTTCACCATTCAGACGTCTATCTGGGATGTGTGTGTGCAACACGGATTTTGAAGGCAAACCTGAGGTTCGCCGATTTGGAGCTGTAAAACAATCATACCAGAGGGTGTGATTTCCCAGTCGCATTGAGTGCGCCTTTTTGCAGCTTCTGGCCGCGTGACCCTTTTCGCCGCTTTGGCCGCGTGCGCCTTTGTGCAGTTTTGGCGGCGTGACTGGGCCTGTCACTGAACGGGATTCGGGTTTCGATTCAACCTCATTCTGACGATCGCTGGAGGGGATCAACTCTGAGCTCGAAGACGGGAATATAGAGGCATTGGGGAAGGTTCTTTTTCACTCACTTGGAGCACAGTGAGTTACTTTATACTAGCTGATGGTACCATCATAAGATATACATTGATTGTACTTTTGATTGCTATTATTGTTGTACTGTTATTCTTGTGTGATTTTTTAATACAATATTTGTTTGTTGGTAACAATTGGTGTGGTTTCACCATTTAGTTTTGACACAGAATAACACATTTTTCTGCCGTGACTCCTCTCGGGGCTCGGAGGTACACCGTGACCAGGGGGTCGGGGAAGAGCACGTAACAGAAATTTGGGGCTCATCCAATTGGCTCGGGGGCTCGAAATTGGGATCGTCGTCCGGGATAGAATTCCCTAGCATTCCCAAAATTCCCAAATTTGGAATTTTTCTCACATTCCCAAATTTTTCAAAAAAAATTGGAAATTTTTGTGTGAAGGTTAAAAGGTGCTAACTGATAGTCACCATGGTGTTTGACGCAGAACAGTTTGTGGCGTCGCCTAATGAGGCACAGTTCCAAGCGTTAAAAAAAGTCGGAACTCTTCATATTGGCCAGACATTTTAACTTGGAGGTCCGAGTTAATATGAAGAAAGCAGAGATGCAGACATTGGTGGTAGAATCTCTGGTGGGACAGGGAACATGGACAGAGGTAGCCTTGCATTGGTTACCCGAGGAAAAAGAAAATGTGGAGCCCCGGAAAATGGAGATGCAACTGCAGAGCCAGGAAAGGTTAAAAGCAGACGAAAGGAGAGCTTCTTTTTTTCTTTTTTCTTTTTTTATATACAAGATCGAGGCTCGTGAAAGAGCGAACATTAATCACACAGAAAGACAAACCGACACATAAAACATATAACATCGGGAGCGGTAGACAAGATGGGGAGAGAGGGGGAAGGACACAAACACAACATTTGAGAGCAGGGACCGAGAGACATGGAGACATCGAGAGATCTGTGAGAGGGAGAGGGCTTTGGGGGGGGGGCATGGGAAGGTGGGGGCATGGAAAGGGGGGGGGGTGGGAGAGGTATAAAACATATGGACACTGCCAGGACTTCCAGGAAAGAAGTTGGAATTTCAAACAAGGTGGATCTGGGGTGAATTCGTGGGGGTAGAAAAGATCAAGGTTTTGGATGGGGGAAGATAAGAGATGGTGGTGAACAGCTGTTTTAAAGACCTGGAGGGAGGAGTGGGATTGAAGGGAGTGAGGGAGTTTGCTCCAGAGGCGGGAGAAAAGAGGAATGAAAGAGTGAAGGTGAGCAGACAGCCGAGATTTCGGCAGTTTAACCATGAGAGGGTTGCTGGCAGATCTTGTGCGACCTGTAGGAATATTTGGGGGACAGAGCACAGAGAGAGCTGGGGGTGCAAGGCCGGAGAGAAGTCGGAAGAAGATTGAAAGACCACATACCTGCCTGCGGTGAGTGAGTGAAAGGCCCTGAGAGATAGCTTCATCGCGGGAGATTCCAATAATTCTGAAAGCTTTGGTTTCAACAGCGTGAAGCCGAGCTAGGTGTGAGGCAGGAGCACCGGCCCATAGGGGAGAACAGTATTCCATTGAGCTGCGGATGAAAGCCTTGTATGTGGTGAGGAGCTCAGGTGTGCCGAGGAAGGACTTCGCACGACGGAGGATGCCCAGTCGGCGACTGGCTTTGGAGGCCAGCTTGGAAATGTGGTTTTCCCAAGAAAGATCATGGCAGATAGTGAGACCCAAAAGCTTGAGCGACAGATCTTCTTGGAGAGGATTGTTGAGAAAGTAGATGGGAGGGTTGTCCAGTCGATCTTTTCGGAGAGACATAGTAAGAGTGTGAGATTTGTCAGGATTGAAAGACATGTTCCACTTGTTTGACCAGTCTGTGATTTTGTCCAAGTCTTCAGAGAGTGAGGAGGCTGCAGACTGCCGATCTGAGGGAAGAGGAATGGAGCGGCAGAGAGTGGAGTCATCAGCAAAGAGATAGAGAGGATTTTCCAGAGAGTCGGAGAGATCATTGATAAAGACCAGAAAAAGCACAGGGCCCAGAACACTGCCTTGGGGAACTCCAGCCTGAACAGGTAGGGGAGATGAGAGAAATCCATTCAGGGCCACACGTTGACTACGACCAGAGAGGAAGTCCGCAAGCCATGCATGGAGATTTCCATGGATACCATAGGAGGAGAGTTTGGTGAGCAGAGCTGGGTGCCAGACCATATCGAAGGCACGTGATATGTCAAGGGAGACAGCTCTGATTTCCTGTTTGGCATTGAGGACCTCCATCCATTGTTGAGACAGCAGAAGCAGCATGTCCAGAGTAGAGTGACCGGGTCTGAAACCAAATTGATGATCAGAGATCAAGCCATTGGAGAAGAGGAAAGATTTCATATCCGAGGCAATGATTGATTCCATGACTTTGCTGATAATTGGGAGCAGGCTGATTGGTCTGTAGTTGCAAGGATCTGTTTTTGCACCTTTTTTGTGTAAAGCGGTAATGTTTGCTGATTTCCAGGATGCTGGCAGATGACCTTGAGCAAAAGAGAGGGGGAAAAGAACAGAGAGAGGGTGAGATAGAGCGGCAGAGCAGGATTTTAGGACCCATGGGCAGATGCCGTCTGGTCCAGTTGCAGAATCAGAGTCGAGGTTAGACAAAAACTCCTCCACCTTGTCAGGAGAGAAGGACACAGAGTCCAGGAGCAGTTGGGTTCGACTGGGAAAGGTGGGAACAGAGAGAGATTGGTTTGGGACTAAAGATTTTGAGGCAAACACAGAGTTGAGGCATTCGGCTTTGTCACGTGCGATGTCAACTGTGTGGCCATTTGAGGTAAGGGAGGGGATGGAGGGGGAGCAAACACCAGAAACGGATTTGACCAGATGCCACCAGGATTTGGAGGAAGGAGACAGGTTTGAGAGTTCATTCTTCAGTGTGGAGAGATATTGCTTCCTGGCACTCCTGAGGGTAGACACACACTTGTTCCGAGCTTGGTGGAAGGAACTGAGATTGCCTTCAGTTGGATTAGCCTTCCAAGAGGCAAAGGCAAGTTGTTTCAGGGCAACTGCCTCACCACAAGATTCAGGGTACCATGGACGGGAGGAAGGGTAAGACAACTGAAGGCGAGATGGGATAAATCTGTGCATGAGAGAGAGCAGTTTGCTTTGGAAGAATTCCCATGAAGAATTGATGTCAGAGGCAGTGGAGATGGGAGACCAGTCCAGACGATTGATGGCTGCTTGAAGACCGTCCCAATCGGCCTGAGTGAAATGCCAGACTCGTCGACGCTGAGGAGGCTCTCTGAGAATGGCCAGAGAGATGTCCACTTTGACAAGCACATGATCAGAAGAACCGATTGGAGCAGAAGAAGAGCAGCAGACATGAGCAGGGAAGTTTGTCATAAGTCATATCCAAGTCTAGAAGAGAAGATACTCCATTGGCTGAGATCCGGGTCGGGAAATTGACAGCAAGAGAACTCGAGGAGAGAAGAGCAGAGCAGAGGAGAGGAGAGCTGAAGAAGAAAGAAGAGCAGGAGATTCCGGGTATCTTTCCATCCTGTACCGCGACTCGTGATATGAGTAGGAAGCGCTCTGAAGGGAAGCGAAAGGTACTGACGTCACACTTTGCACAGACACTTCTCGTCAAGTACCCTGAAACTAAGTGTCAGCACACACAAGTCAGGGATGGAGGCAATGTTGGCAAGCTCTTTGTAGGTGGACTGAACTTCAAAACAAAGGAAGATGTTCTGGACTCTGTCTTCGGCAAATATGGACCACTCTTGGAAGTGCGGCTGATAAAAGACAGGGAGACGCAAAAGTCGAGAGGATTTGGCTTTGTCATGTTTGAAAACACAAAGGACACCAAAGATGCAGAAAAGGATTTGAATGGCAAGGATTTGGATGGTCGGACCATAACAGTAGAGAAGGCATGCCATGGGCGTCGAAGGGGCTACGGAGGAAGAAAACGTGGAGGTAGTTTCAGGGGTGGCTATGGCTCCCGGGGTGGGAGTAGTAGTTTTGGTGGTGGCCGCAGTCGAGATTACTATGGAGGCTCCCAGAGTTACAGCAGCTCCCGAAGGGATGATTATCAGGGTAGTGGCCGAGACGGAGACCGCTATTCCCGTGACTACAGCGACAAGCGCTCCAACCGTGATTATTATGAAAGTGAGGAAGAGTTTGAAGCACTGAATGCTGCGGAGCAGCCGAGCCAAGATTCCTACACAGATTAACCGTGAACTCCACGTTCCTAAAGGCGTCCATGTTGTGAAAACTTCCAGGCCTCACCACCCAACCACCATGAAACCTGGCTCTCAACTCGGCCTCATTCAAAAAAGTGCTATAGATTTGCTTTGTTTTGGATTTTTGATCACAACCCCTTAACCTTCATTCAAAAAATGTTTTTGCCTGCAAAGAAAGTTTGAACATAGTGAAAACTTTCTTTCTTGAGGGGGGGGGGAAGTGTTATGGATTCGTCACTTCCGTTGTGGTGGCTTGCATCCACTGTAAATATTTCTGATTCCATGTACTATTATTGTTTTCAAAAGGTTTATTGTTCATGAACTGTTTTCAAAAGGTAAAAAAAGTTAATGTTAAAAGAAACAGGAAACCAGATCGGGAACCGGAAGACGAAGAAGAGTAGGAGAGAAAAAAGGGTGGAGCGAGTGAAGTTGGAGAAGAAGCGAGTCGCTTCTTCGTCCTGAGCGAACGTTGTCGCGCAAGAGTCACGGGTGAACTTTGGGTTTCCTGGGAAAAGGGATTCCTGCGATAAAGTTGTTATCACTGTGACTGATCAACCTGCGTGTCAGGTTTGGCGTTGGATTCCGAAGAATCATCGTCGGGTCGTTGCATCTCGAGAACGAGCCGTCGGCCATTTGACTCGCATGCTTTGCTCATCGCGAAAGGTTGTTGCTTCACGCCAGCCGTTTTCACCATTCAGACGTCTATCTGGGATGTGTGTGTGCAACGCAAATTTTGAAGGCAAACCTGAGGTTCACCGATTTGGAGCTGTAAAACAATCATACCAGAGGGTGTGATTTCCCAGTCGCCTTGAGTGCGCCTTTTCACAGCTTCTGGCCGCGCGACCCTTTTCGCCGCTTTGGCCACATGTGCCTTTGTGCAGTTTTGGCGGCGTGACTGAGCCTGTCACCTGAACGGGATTCAGGTTTCGATTCAACCTCGTTCTGACGATCGCTGGAGGGGATCAACTCTGAGCTCGAAGACGGGAATATAGAGACATTGGGGAATGTTCTTTTTCACTCACTTGGAGCACAGTGAGTTACCTTATACTAGCTGATGGTACTGTGGCGGACACAAAAGCCCACTGGCGTGGTGACATCATTCCACGCACCAAGTGGGCGGTGGCCACGCCCGAGGGGTAGGCGTGGCCTCATGATATACCCCGGGCGACCAGCCCGGAGGAGGAGTACAGTGTTACAGTGTAGTCTTACAATAAAGACGTTTATATGTTACCGCTTGTCCGCTTCCTCCTTGCTCACAAGCAGCGCGCGTAACGCCGCGCTTTACTGGTGACCCTCGACGTTGGATCTGCCGGAGCGATCCTTCCACACGCGACGCCATCGCCATGGCCGCCTTCGTCAAACTTCCGGAATTTTGGGAGGCTCAGGCCGAAGTCTGGTTCGTCCAGGCCGAAGCCCAATTTCAGCTTCGGCACCTCACCGGCGATGACACGCGCTACTGCCACGTCGTCGCCTCCCTCGGGCCCGGCACGGCCGCTCGAGTTGTGTCCGTCCTTCGCCACCCACCGGACGGCCACAAGTACGAGGCACTCAAGCGGCTACTCCTAGCCACGTTCAGCCTCACGGACGACGCACGGGCCGACCGCCTCCTGGATCTCCCCGAGCTCGGTGAGACGCGCCCGTCGGTCCGAATGGACCATATGCTGTCACTGTTGGGCGACGAAGCCCCCGGTTCGCTATTCCGGGCGCTTTTCCGTCGCCAACTTCCAGCGCAGGTTCGCCTCGCGTTGGCCGGGACCGGGCTAACGGAACCCCGAGCATTGGCGGCCGAGGCGGACAAGTACTTCGCCGCTTCGGACACGCGGGCGAGCGTTGGCGTGGCCGTCACGGCCTTCGACGCTGCTGTTCCACAGCATCATCTTCTACAGCACGCTGAGTTTCAGCAGCATGCTGATACGCACCTCGTGAACGCCGCCACGCCCCGCCCACCGCCGCGGCGAAAACCGCCACCGCGGGGAAACCCGTCGACTCCACCGGCCTGGCGGAGCCAGCCGCGCTCCTCCAGCTCCACCACCTGGTGCTGGTTCCACGCCAAGTTCGGCCACGAAGCTCGGCGGTGTCATCCGCCGTGCTCCTTCAACGGGTCGGGAAACGCCCGGGCCGGCGCTCAATTGTGGCGATGAGCGCCGGCCGTTCGAGCAGCCTGCTGTTCATAACGGACACCTTCTCCGGGCGCCGTTACCTGTGCGACACGGGAGCACAGGTGAGTGTCATTCCCGCCGGCACGTCAGACAAGCACGCCGCGGGTGGGGCCCCGCGCTGCTTGCCGCGAACGGGACTCCCATCCGTACGTACGGAAAACGCTGCCTCTCTCTGCGGTTTGGAGGGCAGGTTTTCCGATGGACGTTCGTCACCGCCGACGTGCCCATGGCACTGCTTGGCGCGGACTTCCTGTGCGCTAATGGGCTCCTGGTCGACGTCAAGCGCAGACGGCTTGTCCAGGCCGAGACGTTCAGCTCGCTCGCATGTGCGTTGCCCAGCTCAACGAGCGGCTTGCCAAGCGGCTTGCCGAACGATTCGGTTCCGGCCACGTTGGTCTGTACGCTTCCGGCAGCGGACGCATTCACCCGCCTCCTCGCCGGCTTCCCGGCCCTCACGCGGCCCACCTTCTCGGCGGGGGCCGTCAAGCACGGGGTGGCCCATCACATCCCCACCGTCGGGCCACCGGTCTACGCCCGGGCACGCCGCCTCGAGCCGACGAAGCTGGCGGTGGCAAAAGCGGAGTTCGCTACCCTGGAGCGGCTCGGCATCGTTCGGCGCTCAGAGAGCGCTTGGGCGTCGCCGCTGCACATCGTGCCGAAGCCCGGCGGGGGATGGCGACCGTGCGGGGACTATCGCCGTCTCAATGACGCCACGACTCCCGACCGCTACCCCGTCCCCCACATTCAGGACTTTTCCGCCCGTTTGGCGGGCAGGTCCTTCTTCTCGAAGGTGGACCTCATACGCGGCTACCATCAGGTCCCCGTCAGGCCGGAGGACGTCCCGAAGACGGCGGTCATCACGCCATTCGGACTCTTCGAGTTCCTGCGCATGCCCTTCGGTCTGAAGAATGCGGCTCAGGCGTTCCAGCGACTGATGGACAGCGTCCTGCGCGACTTGGATTTTGTCTACGTCTACCTGGACGATATCCTCGTCGCCAGCGCGTCCCGCGAAGAGCACCTACGCCACCTCCGCACGCTCTTCGAACGCCTGGGCCAGCATGGCCTGATTGTGAACCCCGCAAAGTGCCGGTTCGGCGCCGCCACAATCGATTTTCTGGGGCACCGTGTCACCAGGCACGGAGCCGTCCCCCTGCCGGCCAAGGTGGAGGCGGTGAAGGGGTTTCCGCGCCCCCGCACGATCAGAGGGCTGCAGGAGTTCCTGGGCATGGTGAACTTTTACCATCGGTTCCTGCCCCGTATCGCCCAGCTCCTGCGCCCCCTGCACGAAGCTCTCCGAGGTAAGCCGGGCAAAGGCGACGTTACCTGGACCGAGCAGATGGACACGGCGTTCACGGGCCCGAAGCTCGCCTTGGCTAATGCCACCATGCTCGCGCACCCGGCGCCCGATGCACCGATCGCCCTCACCACCGATGCCTCGGACTACGCGGTGGGCGCGGTGCACGAGCAATGGGTGCGTGGAGCTTGGCAACCGCTGGCGTTCTTTAGCCGGCAGCTTCACCCGCCCGAACGCCGTTACAGTACCTTCGACCGCGAGTTGCTCGGACTTCACTTGGCGGTCAGGCACTTCCGCCATCTGCTCGAGGGCCGGGCGTTCACTGCCTTCGTCGACCACAAGCCGCTGATCTTCGCGATGGGCAAGGTCACCGAGCCGTGGTCGGCCCGGCAGCAGCGTCACCTCTCGGCCGTGTCCGAGTACACGACGGACATCCAGCACGTCGCGGGGAAGGACAACCCGGTGGCGGATTGCCTTTCCCGGGCCGTCGCCCACGCAGTCCACCTCGGCATCGACTATGCCCGGATGGCCGCGGACCAGGCCGCTGACCCCGACGTCCAGGCCTTGCGGACCGCCGTCACGGGCCTCCGCGTCACCGAGGTGCCGTTCGACGGCGCGGGCGCGGCCCTCTTGTGCGACGTCTCCCTCGGGCGTCCTCGCCCCATTGTGCCCGCGGGCTGGCAGCGCCAGGTGTTTGACGCCATCCACGGCCTGTCCCACCCGGGCGCGAGGGCCTCCCAAAGGCTGATCGCCGACAAGTTCGTCTGGCATGGCCTCCGGAAGGCCGTCCGCGGCTGGGCCAGGACATGCCTCGCGTGCCAGCGCGCCAAGGTGCACCGGCACACCCAGGCCCCGTTGGCCCCGTTCACGGTGCCGGAACGCCGGTTTGACCACGTCCACGTGGACCTGGTGGGACCTCTGCCCCCCTCGCGGGGTTTCACCCACGTCCTCACCATGGTGGACCGCACCACCCGGTGGCCGGAGGCCGTGCCCTTGGCGTCGACAACGGCGGCCGATGTCGCGCAGGCTTTCATCGCCACCTGGGTCGCCCGGTTCGGCGCCCCCTCAGACATCTCATCCGACCGCGGCCCCCAGTTCACCTCAGAGCTTTGGGGGGCGGTTGCGCAGGGGCTCGGGGTCCGGCTGCACCGAACCACGGCCTACCCACCACCCCCAGGCTAACGGCCTGTGTGAGCGATTTCACCGCTCATTGAAGGCCGCGCTCCGGGCCACCCTCCGCGACGGCGGCTGGGTCGACAGGCTCCCCTGGGTCCTGCTGGGCCTCCGGACGGCGCCCAAGGAGGACCTGCGCGCATCCGCGGCGGAGTTGGTCTTCGGGCAACCGCTGCGGGTGCCGGGCGAGTTCCTCCCCGACTCCACGGCACCATGGTCCGCGGCACAGCAGCGCTCCGCTCTGCAAGAGACCGCCCAGAGGTTCGCCCCGGTGCCAAAGGCATGCCACGGGCACCCACCGACGCACGTCGCCCCGGAGCTTCGCACGGCGGAGTACGTCTTCGTCCGCCACGATGCCCATCGGACACCACTGCGGCCCCCGTACGACGGGCCTTTCCGCGTGCTGGAGACCGGGGCGAAGCACTTCACCCTGGACATCGGCGGTACTCCTGACCGCGTTTCGGTAGACCGCCTCAAGCCGGCCCACCTCGATGTGGACCATCCACCGCCAGTGGCCCGACCCCCACGTCGGGGCCGCCCTCCTGCGGGCGGACCCCCGGCACCGCCCAGCCCCGCCGCCACGCCGCCCCCCGGTCCTGCACCCATCCCAGGGGCAGCCAGGGGCATCCCACCTGGCATCCCTGCACCCCGGACGCCGCCGATCGCCAGGGGGCGCTTCGGCCGGGTCATTCGTCTGCCCCGCAAACTGGCCCTCCAGGTGCGCGGGAATTCTGGGGGGGCGCGTGTGGCGGACACAAAAGCCCACTGGCGTGGTGACATCATTCCACGCACCAAGTGGGCGGTGGCCACGCCCGAGGGGTAGGCGTGGCCTCATGATATACCCCGGGCGACCAGCCCGGAGGAGGAGTACAGTGTTACAGTGTAGTCTTACAATAAAGACGTTTATATGTTACCGCTTGTCCGCTTCCTCCTTGCTCACAAGCAGCGCGCGTAACGCCGCGCTTTAGTACCATCATAAGATATACATTGATTGTACTTTTGATTGCTATTATTGTTGTTCTGTTATTCTTGTGTGATTTTTAATACAATGTTTGTTTGTTGGTAACAATTGGTGTGGTTTCACAATTGATTTTTGACACAGAATAACACATTTTTCTGCCGTGACTCCTCTCGGGGCTCGGAGGTAAACCGTGACCAGTGGGTCAGGGAAGAGCACGTAACACAATACTAGACAAGCTTTTATGGGCCTAATGACCCCTCTCCTGCATTGAGGTTCCTTGTAAGGGGACATAAATAAAACAGAGAGACCACCTACCTGCTTGTGATATGAGAGCGACAGACCTTGTGCTTTGCCTCATCATGTGAGATTCCAATAATGATGAGAGCTTAGATTCCACATAATCCAGGAGAGACAGATATGAGGATGGGGTGCAATCACATAGAGGCAAGCAGTACTCCATTGATCTATGGACAAAGGCTTGTAGACTGCTCTGATTTCTCAAGGAAAAACTTGCAGCATCGATGGAGGATTCGCAGTCTGCGATGGATTTTGGAGGGCGGCATTGCTACATGGTCAGCCCACGAGAGGCAACGTCTGATGGTGACCCTAGACGTTCAAGAGGCTGAACTTATTCCAGTGGTTAATCATGGAAATACATAATTTGGTTAATTTGATGATCCTTCCAGGGTGACAGGGTGAGACATTGAGATTTTCCAGGATTGAAGGACATGTTGCATTAATCAGTCCAACATCAAATCAATTCCAGATCAGTAGAGAGTGTTGCAGCGACAGTGTTCCTAGCAGTGTGATGGGGGTACTGTATGACAAAATGTAGAGTCTTCTGCAAAAAGGTAGAGGGTGTTCTCCAGCGCATCAGAGATACCTTTTTATATGGATGAGGAATAAGTTTGGGCCTTAGCAACAACCTTGGAAAATGATCATAGGCTTGGACCGGGTCTTAAGTGCTGGAGAAGGTGTTCAATGGTATAATTCCTCCACATATAATTGAACCCTTATTATCAACAGAACTGTAAGCGGTGACTGAAGGCAAAATATGCATATCAAAAAAGGCAAAAAAAGAAAAAGAAAAAGGCACAAAACCTATATGCAAATGCAGGACAGAATATATAGCTAAAAACATAAAACACGAAGCAAAATAATGCAGGCTTGTAAGAAAAGTAGGGCATTGATGGTGAGAGATTTTAATTATAGGCAGACATCGACTGGTGCGAACAACACAGAAAAGGCATGATGGAAGGAGGATCTTTAAACCTTATTGGGGATCACTACTTAATGCAGTTTGCAGGGCATCCAACGCGCGGAAATGCAATTTTAGGTTTAATGCCAAGGAATGACCCCAAATTAATTGGGAAAAGAGAGAGTGGGAGAGCAATCCGGGTCCAGTGATCATTGTATTGTTAGAGCTGAACTTTTTATTTGAGCAAGTGTAACGGAAAAAAGCACTGTAAAGATGTTAGACTTTGGCGAAGGAAACTAACTTTGAAAGGATGCAAAGGGAATTGAGAGAAAATGAAAATCTTCCAAGCATGGAAAATCTGCAATTGAGAAATGTGAAATATTTAAAGAGCATTTGGAGAAAGTAACCCTAAATAATGCTTGTTGCATAAGTCGAAAAGTTGAATGTGAGAGACTGTGAATATTGTTGCGAATATGGCATTTGGCCTCCATATCCGCTTGTAAATATTCCCCTATTTCCCCAATACTCCCCAACTATCCCCAATCCCCCATTCCCTAGTCCCATTGCCTGTAAATAACACTCTGTAGAACCGACCTTCCCCTTTTTCCCCCATTAAATGTCGTGCCCAGGTCCACCGCATCTCACGTAGACAACTATAGGACATCTTGCTAGTTATTCTTAGTCTATGTCAGTTAAGGACTCGTTTCCATTAATTCTGACTCTTCGTTGCACCAGAATGTGATCGTATGGCACCAGTAGTGAGTTTAGGACCTCCCCTTACCTCCTCCCATCTTCCCCATGAAACAACAACAACAACAACAACAACTACAACAACAACTACAACAACAACTACAACAACAGAGGGGCGCGGCGCGGCGTGCGGGGAGTGTGCGTCCTCACTCCGGCTCGGTTAGCCGCCATTACCCATGTGCGCCGACGGGGTTACCAAGAAGGGGCTGCCTGTCGGCCCCTCGTCAAGGGCGGAGCCGGTAACCCCCCCGCACGCACCCAATGAGAAGCAACGGGCCGATTCCATCTGGGGCGGAGCTAACGAGCCGAGGGAGTGTCACTCCCCGCCGGATATACGCAGCGACTTACCGGACGTGACGTGAGATGCGCCCCCGACTGAAGAAGACAAGTCGCGACCTTCCAGCGCTGAGAGCGACCTCCCCGCATCATTGGACCGGACCGGGTCGATTCTGTCCTTGAGCCAAGAGTGCACCTTGAGCCATCGACTACCCGCTTTCCTTGCCATCAATCCCCGTGTGAGTCAGTTTTGTCCCGTTTATCTGTCGTCTGTCGGGGCTAATATAAGAGTGTGTCTAAGTGCCTGCCTTTCTATGCTGTCCCTCTTGTCGTTGTAATCTGACCTTCCGCCCTAATATAACCTCCTCTGGAGGTCTTGAGAACTGAACCCTTGGTGTCGTGTCATTTTAACCCAGCCGTTGTGTCCTTTTCCTCAATTGATTTAGCGTAGCGCGACTCGGCAACGTTCGAGTATAATCGGGTAACTTGTGCGGACACGGCGGCCATTCCGCTCGGCCCACCCTAACATCAAAGTCGTGTCTGTAACAATTGGTGTCAGGAGTGTCGGATTCGAACCTGGGACTAAATTTATTAGGCCCAAATTTTGGAACACCAATTGTACCACTAGGGTAACAATTGGTGTTGGGGAGGTAGAATTCGATCCGGAGCGCGTTTCCCGCGCTCGAAATTATAACGGCGAAATTTGATTTTGTTTTACGGAAATAAAAACCCGAATTTTGAAAGTCGCGCTATGGCGGATCAAGACAGCTGGGTTCCGGTAGGGGAGAGTGAGGCAGGGTCGGTCCAGGACCAAATTGAGGGACGTGAGGAGAGCGAAGCAGTGAGGGTAGCAGACGCACAAAATAGCGTCGTTGCGCCCGACGTAGCGGGAGCGCAAAATGGCGCCTCGCTGGTCACCGCGCCCGCGACCGTGGCAGCGCCCCTGGTGGATTCGAACCTTTTCCTCCTGCAAATGAGGGCCCTTATGGAACAAATGGGTGAGCAATTGGGAGACCAAATTAGAGGTTTGAAAAGCAGTATGGGACAAATGGGGAACCGGATGGAGGCTCAGAATGAGCAAATGGGGGTAATGGGAAACCAAATGGGGGTAATGGGAAACGAAATGGGGGTAATGAGGGACGAAGCGAGGGGTACCGGAGAGGGGTTAGACAGTAATTTTAAGGGATTAGACGAGAAATTTGGGAAATTAGACAATAGATTAGGGGAAATACAGGAGGGGTTAATGGGGGTAGAAAACAGAATGGCCGCTCAAGAGAATCAAATGGAAGGGATGCAAAAGGGGTTAGAGGGGTTAGAAAACAGTATGGAAGGCAAATTGAGGGACATGAGGGACCAAGCGGAAAGGGAAGTTAACCAAATGGGGCAGCAGATAGAGGGGGTCAGAATGGGGGTAGAAACCAAACTGGATGCTCACAGGGAGGAAATGGAGCAGATGAGGGTGGCATCTGGGCAGGAGATGCAAGTGATGGGAGAGGAGATCAGAAGAGGAGTGAGTGAGGAGGTCGGAGGAGTGCGCGAGGAGGTGAGGCACTGTAAGGAGCACATGGAGAAGGAGGTGAGAAAGGGGACTGTAAAGTTACAAGGGGGCATAGAGGACCTGACGCAGGAAGTAGAACAGCTGACGGAGGGACAAAAAGAACTAACGGACCAGGTAAAGAAGAACACAGCGGTAATAGGAGGGTTAAAAGCGACACAAAACGACCTAAAAAATGACTTGGTAGCGACGAAGAGGGAATGTCAGATGGTACGTGAGGGATTGACAACGAGGTTGGACGAGGTGATAGAGGTAATGGAGACGAAGGACCGGCAGGTGAGGACGCACATGGAAACGGTCAAGGTAGCCTTGGAGGACGAGCTTGAGGAGACGTACCGGGGAATAAAAGAGGTGAAGCAGAAACTAGAAGAAGTGGAAGAAGGGATGAGCGAAATTAAGAAGCGACGGAGAGGGGATAAGAAAGAGATAAAAGAGGAGGTAAAAGAATTGGTCCAAAGTCTGTGTTTGGATCGTGATGATGTGCTCATTAACCGGATGAGGGATTCGCAGGTGATGGAGGAGAAGCGAAGAGGAAGAGGACCCGGTTTAAGTGGTGACCAATATGGTCGTGCGTATGATGCGCCAGGGGATTTAAGAAGCTTGGGGGTCGAGATGGACCCGGGTGTTCGTGAGAGGCCGTTGGTGAGGTGTGCGACAGGTCTGGTGTGCGAAAAAGGAGGTGTGCGAGAAAGTCCGACTCTGGGGTGTGTGAGGAAAAAGTGCGTGCCAAGGAGTGAGGGTGCTGGCGAGAGTGAGTCGGTCGTAGCGCGTGTGCGAGGGAGCACATGGAAGCGCGGTGTGGTAAGTGTTACAGAGGGTGTGACGGGAGAGTGTGCGCAAGAAAGGTGTGTGACGGACAGGTGCATGGGGAAAGAGTGCGCTGTCAAAGGCAAGGAAGAATGCACACCTGTGGTGAGTGTTACAGAGGGTGTAACGGGAGAGTGTGCGCGAGAAAGGTGTGTGACGGACAGGTGCATGAGGAAAGAGTGCGCTGTCAAGAGTAAGGGTGAGTGCGCTGTCAAGAATGGAGGTGAGAGTAGGGAGAGTGACAAGGAGAGTGAGTTGGTTGTGACAGGTGAGCGAGGATGTACACCTGGGATGGAAGGATGCACACCTGGAATGGTAGAGCGTGAGTGGGAATGCACGCTGGAGTTGGTGGTGAGGCACGTGGTTGGGTGTGCGAATGAGAGCACACCTGTGATTGTCACAGAGGAGGTGACAGAGGAGGGGGCGCGAAGAGGTGTGTTGGTGAGGTGTGCGACCAACGAATGTGTGCCAAGGTGCTCGGTGGTCAGGTGTGTGACCAAGGCTGTGAGTGGAATGAGAGTACCGAGGTGTGTAAGGAAAGGTACGAGGAGCATGGAGACGGCTGGATGTGTGAGCAAGGAACGGGCTGCGGGGTGTAAGAATCCAGGTGAAGCATCGACGGTAACCAGGTTAGAGGTGAGGTCGACTTTTAGCCGAAGCGGGCCCTCGGTGCGTGCCGGGCCTCGCTTTGAACGGCCGCGTCCGTGCTCCACTAGGCGGAGCTGGCAGCCCGATAGAAAGGGTCGTCATGGCGACCACTTTTTGGTGAGACGTGCCGGCAGGTCGAGAGCGGGACATTGGATGGCTCCGTGCCGAGATGGTGCGTGGGATCTCGGCACGGGTAAGCCCCCTTCCCTGCAGCGAATGCCGGACGCATCCAGCCGCTGGCACGGAACAACCCGCATTCATTGCTCGGCTTTACGAAGCCGGGCTTTGGACGGGAATTGGCGCACCGAGAGGCAGTAGTGAGTAGACTGGGTGATGAGGTTAGTGTTTTGGACCCAAAATTAGAGAAAAACAAAATTTGATGATTGGCAAAGGAGTGGCAGTAATGATTGGCAGATGATGGGTAGTGATTGGCAAATTTTTAATTTGTTGAAATTTGATGTGCAAAATTGGTAGTGAGCGATGGGCCCGGTGGGTAAGGCTGGCATCCCTGCCGCCCTTCCCATAGTGGGGCAAAGGAGCAATAGCTTATGGGGTGTATGGCAGTGAAAACTAGCCCGGGTGGGTTAGGATATTGATAGGGAACTAGCGAAGATGACAGTAGGTAACGTTAAGTTAGTTAGTGACTGATACCTGTAGTGGGGACGCAGGTAGATTAGTCTGGATGATAATGACGAGGGAGCGCAATAGTTTAAAGGGACGACTGGGAAGCGCAAGTTTCAGAAGGGAGTAGTTAGCTGAGATGATGCCGTGGGTGTGAGAATTGAACAGGTGTGATTGCACAGGTGTGCAACTGGACAGGTGTGTGGAGCAGTGTATGAGTAGTGAGTGTGTTGATCAGCGCGAATGCGCTTGGGGAGAGAAGGGTGCAGGTGGCACCAGGTGTGAGAGCACAGGTGTGCAGGTACAGGTGTGTGGAGAGAGTTGGAGTAAGTGGTACGGAGTGGTGTGCATGGTGCGAAGGTGTGGATGGGGGAAGAGTGGACCCCTTTCACGAGTACCCGGGGCGGGTAGTGTAAGTGTTAGGTAGAGGGTATAGGTAAATTGTGGTTGGATATTGGCATTTGTGGTGCGGTTGCAGAATGGTATTGTGGATGGGTGCATTAGTGTTGTGGAAATGGCTGGGCGTGTAGCCTGTTAGTGTGTGTAGTTGGTTGGGCACTCCACCACTGTGAGGATGTCGGCCAGGTGAGGCCGCAGGTGGGCTCTGGGAGCCGGTAGTTGTGAGTGGGTGCCTGAGGATCCCGGGTGTGGATCGGGCAGCCCAGTGCCAGAGAGGGCACCGAGTGGGGAGAGCGCCAGAGGGCCTTCCCCAGGTAGTTAGGTTAGGGTAAGGAGCAGGTAAGCTCGGAGGCAACTGCAGTGGTGGAGGTGTGCAGGTGGGTAGACCTGTTGGGAGAGCTACACGTCGCGGCCCAGAAATTGTGCGAGGGCACCGGGAGATGAATCGGGGGAGTGAGACCCCAAATTGAAAAGCACCACAGTTTGGCCAATGGGAATTGGTTTTTAGAACCCATAGTGTAAGAGGGCCAATGGGTTGGCAGGAGAAAGACCCCGGGTAGTGTAAAGTTGTTAAAGTCATTTAGGAAATAGTTAGGATTGATGAACCTGTCGCACCATACGCAGCCACTTACCTGTGGTGATGATGACTCCACACCTGTGTTCCTTTGTTCTGTGTTGCAGGAAATGAGAATTGCTGTGAGGATTTGTGAGACGCATCACGACGTGGATGAGACATTGGGGTGATTCCATCTCTCCCTCCCTAGGAGGGACTGATGATGAATTGGTGATAGCAAATTATGATGTTGAGTTGAAAATGGCAAATTTGATTGGTTAGGAGGGAGAGAAGACGAATTTGGTTTATGGGAGGAACGGGGAAGACAGTAGGGACGTTTGTTGATTGGTAAAGTAGATGTTTATGGGTAGTGTTGTGTTTTGTGGATGCAGTAAGGGGTAAGGGAGGGGCCATGTAGGTTACCTGGTGGGGGGGGGGGGCGTACGGTAGGAACGTACCTGTCTCACCTGGTTCCCATGTGCCCCCAGTGTGCATTACCTTACATTGCGTGCACTTTTGCGCCCTTACCACCTTACTCACTTGTCTGCTTCTTTTGTCTCCCACCTCCGAGGATCTGGCTTTGGGGCAGAGAGAGAGGAGAGAGAGAGGTGCTGGCTACGCAGTTGTGGGCCTGCACTTTCGCTGCTTGCTGCCTGGATCGATACACCATATGGACCGCAATGTTTGTGGCCACCCACAATGGACCGCAGTTCTTTTGCGGCCAAGCACCACCCATTGATGGACCTCTGGGTCAACGTGGCACCTATGCCAAACAGGTGAACCACTAATAGTTGGCCCCCTGACGGCCACAATAAAGAAATGGACGCGGTTGGCGCCTTTCTTTATTTTTGAAAGAAGTACGAAGGCCAAGTGCACCACATGAAGGCAAGACCAGCGGCAGAACATCGGCCGGCTGCGACACCACCGGTGATTTATAAACACTTTATTGGTGCACCGGATGGTGCTGACTGTGTGATGGGGTGGTGCTTTTGGTGCTGGGAAGGGGTGCTCTGCACATTATTAAAGGCCGTAAGGCCACAGAGCACTCGTGGGTTGGTGTATCGATGCTGGCATGCGTGCTCTCTCTATGCATAACATCTGCATGTGTTCCTCCAAAAACAGGTCCTGGATCGTAGTGTAAATATCAGCGTAGTCTTGTAAATAATGCTCCCTACCGGCTGTATGTTTAGTTTGCGAATTCTTTCCGGATTCGGTTATCCTGTGGGTGTGTTTCTGTGAGGAGAAGGGTGCAACGTCGCAGGGGGACATATTTACTCATTTGTGAATATCTGTAAAACTGTCGCACTCAGGGTAGAGTTAATAGTAGAGGGAACTACATCTGCGTGCCACACTAAAGTAGGTAAAAATTTATCGGGTCGGGACGCCCCGAGGGTAGAGAAGGGTGCAATGTTGCGAATATGGCATTTGGCCTCCATATCCGCTTGTAAATATTCCCCTATTTCCCCAATACTCCCCAACTATCCCCAATCCCCCATTCCCTAGTCCCATTGCCTGTAAATAACACTCTGTAGAACCGACCTTCCCCTTTTTCCCCCATTAAATGTCGTGCCCAGGTCCACCGCATCTCACGTAGACAACTATAGGACATCTTGCTAGTTATTCTTAGTCTATGTCAGTTAAGGACTCGTTTCCATTAATTCTGACTCTTCGTTGCACCAGAATGTGATCGTATGGCACCAGTAGTGAGTTTAGGACCTCCCCTTACCTCCTCCCATCTTCCCCATGAAACAACAACAACAACAACAACAACAACTACAACAACAACTACAACAACAACTACAACAACAGAGGGGCGCGGCGCGGCGTGCGGGGAGTGTGCGTCCTCACTCCGGCTCGGTTAGCCGCCATTACCCATGTGCGCCGACGGGGTTACCAAGAAGGGGCTGCCTGTCGGCCCCTCGTCAAGGGCGGAGCCGGTAACCCCCCCGCACGCACCCAATGAGAAGCAACGGGCCGATTCCATCTGGGGCGGAGCTAACGAGCCGAGGGCGTGTCACTCCCCGCCGGATATACGCAGCGACTTACCGGACGTGACGTGAGATGCGCCCCCGACTGAAGAAGACAAGTCGCGACCTTCCAGCGCTGAGAGCGACCTCCCCGCATCATTGGACCGGACCGGGTCGATTCTGTCCTTGAGCCAAGAGTGCACCTTGAGCCATCGACTACCCGCTTTCCTTGCCATCAATCCCCGTGTGAGTCAGTTTTGTCCCGTTTATCTGTCGTCTGTCGGGGCTAATATAAGAGTGTGTCTAAGTGCCTGCCTTTCTATGCTGTCCCTCTTGTCGTTGTAATCTGACCTTCCGCCCTAATATAACCTCCTCCGGAGGTCTTGAGAACTGATCCCTTGGTGTCGTGTCATTTTAACCCAGCCGTTGTGTCCTTTTCCTCAATTGATTTAGCGTAGCGCGACTCGGCAACGTTCGAGTATAATCGGGTAACTTGTGCGGACACGGCGGCCATTCCGCTCGGCCCACCCTAACATCAAAGTCGTGTCTGTAACAATATATTGCCTGAGGCTTGAAAGCTAGTTCAGAAATAGGCCAACTGAAGGTAACAGCATTTGTTATAATTGGGCTTGTGACTGTTTATGATCTACCATTTGAAACACAATGTCAATTTATGTGTTTGTACAAAGGGTACGAGCTAGGCTTTAAACGCCAATTTTTTTTAACGCAAATTTGTGTTCACTGCAGTCTATTTTTGAGGATAAAACAAACTCCAAAAACATTTTACATAAAAGGGTAATTATGTGTCCCTTCTATTGGAGTTGTAGACGGTGGCTCGCAAACTGAGTCTCAAGGGAGATGTACAGAAGCGGTTTTTTTTTAAATAACAATAAATACAAGGCTCAGGGAGGTGAAATTCGCTGAATGTGATGTGCAACAAACAACACAACATGCATTTTAAGGCCATTTTCCCTGCGAGAGCAGGGGTTAGCATTGCGGTCCCCATGACAATCTTCTCCATTTTGCCCTATTTTCAGCATCTCTCCTTGTTAAACCCCTTGCCCGCATTTCTTCTTCCACCATCTTTAGCCAAGTCTTTCTCGGTCTTCCGCGTCCTCTACTTCCTTCTACATTCATTTCCATCACTCTTCTCAACCAGTCACTTTCATCCTTCCTCAACACATGACCAAACCATCTCAACCTGTTCCTCTTCACAACATCAATCACAGGCTCTATTCCCATCATTTTTCGCAATTCATAATTTGTCTTCCTCTCTCTCACTGATACTCCACACATCCATCGAACCATTCGCATTTCCACCCTTTCCAACCTTCGTTGCTGCTCTATGTTCATTACCCATGTCTCGCTCCCATAAATCATAACACTTCTCACACATGCAGCACACACCTTTCCCTTCAGCTTCAACGACACTCCCCTCCTCATCAGCAGGCCACTCAGTTCCCGAAACTTCTTCCATGCACATCTCATTCGAGCAACTGTTGCCGAGTCTGATCCACCTTCTCCATTCAGCATGTCTCCTAGGTAGCAAAATGTTTTCACACCTTCCAGCTTCATGCCGTCTCCAAGATCCAACTCAACATTTCATCCATCTGCAGCTCCCTCTGTGCACACCTTACATTTTTATGTAGCTGCCACACTGGTTAATGACCCTCTCAGACCACTACATTTTTGATGAACCCACTCAGCGCACATTGTACATTGAATGGAGTTCACTCCGACACCCTTCCTGCACACAGCACAGGGCCACTTCCCAGTTCTTTCCACCTCACCACATGCTTTACCACTTGCCATCACCTTCGTCTTTCCGATATTCACCTTCAGACCTTTTGTCTCCATACATTCCTTCTACTTGTTCATCTTTTCCTTCAGTCCATCCATACTTTCCGCAATCAACACCAGATCATCTGCATACAACAACTCCCATGGTAAACCCTCCTTTACGTTCTGAGCCAGCACCTCCATCACAGCTACAAAGAGTAGTGGACTTAGTACCGACGCCTGATGCACTCCCACCTTCACCTCAAACTCACCACTGTTCCCGTCCTTCGTCCTTACAGCTGTGCGTGCTCCTTTGTACATTGCCATCACTACTCTAATCAACCATTCCTCCACTCCTAACTTCCTCATTGCCCATGTCAATACTTTGCGTGGAACCCTATCGAATGCTTTCTCCAGATCAACAAACCCAAGAAACAACTTCGTCCTCTTCTCCATGTACTTCTCCTGCAACTGCCTCACAATAAAAAGTGTGTCTGTCGTTCCTCTTCCTGGCATAAATCCAAACTGCATTTCGTCAATCTTCACTTTCTTCCTTATCCTCCTCTTCAACACCCTTTCCAATACCTTCATTCCATACTCCAATAACTTTAACGCTCGGTACGAGCCACACTCTAGAGGGTCACCTTTCCCCTTGTATAGAGGGGCGAGGGTACTCAGTTCCCAAGCCACTGGAATGCGGCCTTCTTTCACCGTCAGATTACAGATCTCTGTCATTCTCTTCACACCCCAACTTCCTGCTGCCTTCAACATATCTCCCACAACTCCCGTCGGCCCTCTCGCTTTTATCGCTTCATTGCTTTTATCGCTTCCTCAACTTCCTTCTCAGTTAGCTTCTCTGCCGGTCCTAAAACTGGGTTACTCTCTATGTTGCCATCCCATTCATTCTCTGTATTCAACAGCATTTCCATATATCTTTTCCATCTTCCTTTAATTCCATCTGGGTCCACAACGATTTGTCCCACTTCATCCTTCAAGCAACTCACCCCCGTCACATCACACCTCTCTTTCGCTATCTGCTTTGCAATCCTGAATACCGCTCTCTGACCCACTTCTGAATCCAAGCGTTCTCTGAACATTTTCCTACATGCCTCCTGCGCCTTTGCTACCTCTTTCTTTGCAGCCTTCTTGGCTGCCTTATATCTTTCATGCTCTGCTGTTTCTGCTCCCGTACCCTTCGCCTTCTGCCACTCCTTGAACTTCTTCCTCTTCTCATCAATACTCTTTCCAACGTCATCATCCCACCACCATGTTTCCGAGTGCCTCGGTGGTCCTTTTGTCCATCCACATACCTCACCAACGGCTCCCAACAGACTAGCTTTCATTGACATCCAAACACTTTCAAGCTCAACCACATCATCCTCTACCCTACTCAGCCTCTCTTTTAATGCCTCCCTTACTGTCACCTCTTTCAACCTCCACACCTTCCTTCTCGGTTGGTACTTCACCCACCGAGCTCTCCTTGCACCTTTCACCCTTATATCGCAGACAACCAAGTGGTGCTGTGAAACAGCCTCCTCCCCCGGGATCACCTTTATGTCCTGGAGGTGCCCCCTATCTCGCCTACGCACCATCAGGTAGTCAACGGTTGTCGTCGACCCACCTGACGTGTATGTAACAAGCTTATTATCCTCTTTCTGGAACTGAGTATTACAAGTCAACAAATCAGCTCCATCAGCAAACTCCAAAATCCTTTCACCTTCTCCATTTCTCACACCATATCCGTAACCCCCATGAACTCCCTCAAAACCATCCATACTCCTTCCCACATGTCCATTTAGGTCTCCTCCTACCACAACAACTTCCTCATCTTTCACGTTTTCCATCAGCTTCTCCATTGCACACCAGAACTTGTCCTTCTCTTCATCGCTCCGACCAACCTGCGGAGCATATCCCGAGATGAAGTTCACCAAGAGCTTTCCAATCATCATTTTCACCATCATCAACCTATCACTCACTCTAGTCACACTCACCACACTGTCTACAAACTCCTCAGAAAACAGGACACCAACACCATTCACGCCCTCCAGGCATCCTTGCCACACAAACTTGTATTTCTGTCCCTGCCTACCCTTCACCATTCTCACACCACTTCCCTTCCATCTCGTCTCTTGCACACAACATGTCTACTCTTCTTCTGACCAATACTTCCACCACTTCTCCTGATCTCCCTGTCATTGTCCCTACATTCCATGTCCCAAACCTCAGAAACCGATCTCCACTTCGGGCTGTACCCTGCCCATATGTAGTTGTAATTGTCATGGTTCTCTTTTTGAGGCAATGTTTGTATGGCCGGATGCCCTTCCTGACGCCAACCCTCTTCGTCGTCTCTTACGACATGCAGGGATACGGTGTACCTATTCTAATCCAGGGTACACACTGGGAAGGTGCACTGAATGTGATGTGCAACATGTGCAAAGTAAAACGAGTGTTCATTTAGGTCTGTGTGATATCTAACAAATAAAAAAGACATAAGCACACCTGACACTAGGCCGAGGCTTCAGACTTTGGCACACTTAAACTTCTAAATCATTTGTTGAAGGCCAACTTCAGGAGGATGAGTCCTATAGGGTCTGGTTCTCATTCGCCACAAGCAGGTTGGAGGGTTGGAGGGTCTCAGTGTCTCTCTCATACTTACCCGCAGGATTTTCTACAATCTCTGCTCTTTTCACCTACCTCTCCTGCCCAGCCCACCTTGATTCTTCCAAAATTGTACAGTTCTTCAGTGCATCCGTGTCCACCATTATCCTCTTCACCCATCAGTGAACTTCTTTATCTTCTGTAGTTCAAGTGTTCCATAAGCCTGAACTTCTGGATGTACAAAAATAGATATAATACTGTCAAATAATTGTCACCAGATTCCCTGCAATAGTTGGTGCACAATTGCCACTGGAGCAATGGAGGCTAACAAATATGAGGCTAAAAAATAGACTTTTCAAACACAAATAACCACCATCGAATATCCAACTGAAGCATTGATTGCCTCGACAACAGAACTGCGTGAAACCAAAAAGGGAAACATCAAGTACAAACACAGTGCAAGCTTTTAACCTCCACGTAATTACGGACACCAAAGTTGTGAATGCTGTTGCATCTTCCATTATCCTTCGCCTTACGCGCAGGTATTCAAAAATTGGGGAACCTGATCATACTATCTGGTACATACCTATGCAGGTATATCAAATGCATTTGCATTCGCATACCGGGAGCAATTTTTCGCACTTTCCAAGGAGCCCTCGCCATTTTTATGATGTATATGAAGAGCGTGCCGTTCAAATGGCACACACAGCTGCTTATACACTGGTAGTTTGCTCACATTGCTCAAATCACTTTTCAATCCGTCTGCGACAGCCTTGACAGGGTATCCACAGGGCATAAAAAGTGTTTATTTATTGTTTGCCTTCTTCACACTGCACACTATTTCAATTTTGGTGACCACAAACCATGCTGTAAAAAATCTATTTAGACACGTGCAATTTTATCCCTTTGTGCAGGCTGAGAGTGTTTTCAAAAGGAATTGAAGAAACATTTGCAATAAAAAATGCACATGTGGAGAGGAAAACAAGTTTCACAGTGGGATGACAAGATAACTCGGTGGTCGCACGCTTGAACTTGCCTCGTCTCGTTTAGTGCCTTGATTACTGGAGGCCACATAGAGCCCAAGGTTCACTTGACCTTCTCGGCTATCACTTGTTATTTTCCGAAGGTCCTAAGGACCTTTTGTCATGTTGAACAACAAAGAAGAAGCTCATTAGTTTATATATGGTACGAGCTAAAGTACCCGGCGTTGCCCGGGGAAATTCAATGACATATGTATTTAAATATTTCCTGCACAACAAATTGTGGAATGCTGGTCTTGGGGTTTTATATGAATTACCGATCTTGGGCATTGCAAAATGCGCTTGGACCGCTTTCCCTTCTTTTAACTTATTTATATTAATTGTATTTTTTAAATACAACAAATCACTACAACCTCAACATATGATCTTCACAAAACATATTACTCGATCGCTTCCGTGAAAACCTGAGGCAGTGTATAAGCAACATACTCACTCGACGCCTGAACACAAGGGTGTTATAATAAGCCTGTGCAAAGTAATCTTTTTAGCTGCGTCGCAGACGCTGCTCATAGAGTGCACTCTGCTGTTGTTGTTGTTCTTCTTGTTCTTCTTCTTCTTCTTCTTGTTCTTGCAGAGAAGACAAAACCTCAAAGCTCCACCCATTCTGGGAACCATAGCTCCACCCATTCTGGAAGAGGCTTCATATAAACAAATATCCACCATTTTATTAACTCGCATAGCTTTGAGGCCTGTTTTGTAGGCCCGTGGTGTCTTCCTCTCTCACACAGTTTTATTTCAAATCAAATTTGATATATCATTTCATTTTTCACAGTCGCTAACATGGTTTTAGACTCGGTTGAAAAAAAACGGGAAGAAAATCCGAATGAAAGTTGCCCTTTATAGACCGAAATGAATTCTCAAAGGCCTGTAACTTCAAGTCCATTGAGATATATATATTTTAAATCGCGGCATGGTCAGTCATACACTGCCCGAAATAACAGACGGGAAAATGCCGAGATATATATATTTTGTTTAAATCGCGGCATGGTCAGTCATACACCGCCCGAAATAACAGACGGGAAAATGCCGAGATATATTAAAAATTCGTCCATTTGATGACAATCGTCACGATGAAATATTTAATTTATACGTCGTCACAATAATGTGAAGAGAGGAGCATAGCTTCGTTCACATGTCGCCACATACGGGAAATTGCCGAGATATATATTTTTTAAATCGCGGCATGGTCAGTCATACACCGCCTGAAATAACAGATGGGAAAATGCCGAGATATATTAAAAATTCGTCCATTTGATGACAATCGTCACGATGAAATATTTAATTTATACGTCGTCACAATAATGTGGAGAGAGGAGCATAGCTTCGTTCACGTGTCGCCACATACGGGAAATTGCCGAGATATATATTTTTTAAATCGCGGCATGGTCAGTCATACACCGCCTGAAATAACAGACGGGAAAATGCCGAGATATATTAAAAATTCGTCCATTTGATGACAATCGTCACGATGAAATATTTAATTTATACGTCGTCACAATAATGTGGAGAGAGGAGCATAGCTTCGTTCACGTGTCGCCACACACGGGAAATTGCCGAGATATATATTTTTTAAATCGCGGCATGGTCAGTCATACACCGCCTGAAATAACAGACGGGAAAATGCCGAGATATATTAAAAATTCGTCGCCACACACGGGAAATTGCCGAGATATATTTTCACTTTGCACAAAAATAACATCAAGTAATCGAATCAATAGGAATGTCCTGTGCCTATAACATCGACGTTATAGGCACAGCTGCATCTAGGCATTGTGTAACATCGACGCGGCTTTTGTTTTAATTAAAACTTTTTGTACTTGTTTAATAACAGGTGCACGTGTAAGGGCCACAAAAAAACAAAATACATCTTAGTAATTAAATGTGTGTTCTTGACAACAAATCACGATAATCTCAACATACGATCTTCACAATACATATTAATCGATTTCTCCTGGAAATAAAAAAAACTAGGTAGTATATAAGCACAACACCTGGTCGAGGCCTGAAGGCCAATTTTATCTGAGGTTAATTTTTTAATCCAAGCATAGCCCTCGACCAAGGAGCGATCTTACCTATCGTGCAGCCTGGGCAATTGCCTAGGGCCTTGTGTGGGGGTGGGGGGTGGGGCGGAGTGCCTTGACAGCCTGTGTGGTGATGTAGTGTATATCCGACTGAAGAATCCATCAATTACATCACTCAGTCTATAGAATGAACAATCTGATAGTGTTTTCATCTACTGGATTTCAATTTTCTCCTAAAGCAAAAAATTCCAACAACAACTAGTTCCAGATGCCTACCTTACCTTCGGAAATGAGCTATTACACATTGAACTTGTATTTTTTTTATACAATAGCTTGTACTTTTTATTTATAAAAATACAATAGCTTGGATATTTTTTTAATGATGCGGACATGTCACACATAATCTAACTAGCTCGTGCTATTCGATGGTCATAAACCTTTTTTTAATGACGTCAGATTGAGAGTCACTTCAGATTGAGAGTCGCAGAGTCGCTTTGAGCCAGGAATATGAAGAGAAGGTGGGAGAGACAGGAGGGGATGGGGGCGAGACTCTATTAGATATACTCACATGGCTCGGTGCGCCTCACCGCACGTCACTTCAGAGGGATAGGCATCCTTGACCAGGCTTGCTTTCTCAGGGAATGGGGGATGGCGGGAATGGTGGCTGTGGGTGTGTGGTGGTGATGGTGGATTGGAGGTTTTGGGGGTCGGTGGGGATGGGAATGGGGGATTGTGGAGGGGGGATGGGGTGGATGTTGGGTGGAGAGGGGGGGCGGATGGTGGGGGAGGTCGGTCAAATATATTTTGTGCTCTAATTGAATATATACGGTAAATCAGAAATCAGAACCCAACACATATAAATAAAAAGGAAATGAGCGGAAATTAATATTTATTTTAAATTATCAGTTAGAGTGGGAAGGGAAGGTCAATACAAATTTATCAAAAACTGGAATGGAAATTCGAACTGCCAGCCTCACGGAGCAGATGTGCACCCAGTACACCACCTCCCTTAGACTTCCAGCCGAGTTTTTACGTGGTATATTTTATTTTGCCCATATCTCCATCTCGATCTCGATTAATCAAGTCAAAGTAACAAAAAAGTAGCGCTGATGAATAGAGGTAAGTCCCGAATGTGTTTCTTAGGTTAGCTTTAAATATATAAACAAGGTGGAATTTGTTAAAGAAAATATGAAGAAGAAGTAGACGTTTTGGTCACAAATATATGTATGTATGTATGTATGTATATATATATATATATATATATATATATATATATATATATATATATATATATATATATATATATATATATATATATATATATATATATATATATATATATATATACAGTCACGAGAAAAAGTAAGTACACCCCATGTAAAGTTTTGACTTTTTCAAAATATTTCAACAAACAGCTATTTGATCTTCATTTCAACAATATTGATAGATAAAGGTGATATAATATAACAAATATCATGAAACATTTACATTTTGTAGTCCATTGTATAATTTAAATAAACATAAATGCAAATTTCGCATGTGGAAAAAGTAAGTACACCCTTGGCTCTAATAGGTGGTATTGCCCCCTTTGGCAGAAACAACCTCAAGGATGCGTTTCAGCCATTTCTTTCTTTTCAGCCATTCCTTGGTGGATTTACTGGTACTAGGACGTGCCCGTACGTGGGTGCCCGTTCCTTGGCAAAAAAAAATAAAAAATTTTTTTCCCAAATTAAAATCAAGTTTACCTCCCTGTCTTTGCTAGCCATGACATTCGATGCCATTGACCATTGCCACTCCTACGCCACGGTGAGGCGACAGGGTAGGATTTGTAGGAGACCTGAAAGTGCAGTGTCAGTATGTATTCCATGTTCGAATTGTTTTAGTTTTAAAATAGTTAAAAAAAAAAAAGGTTTGCAAAGCATATCAACAAATTGAAACAGAATTGAAACAGAGCAGAATTCGTTATTATTATTATATTACTACAAATTATTACAAATTCGTTATTATTATTATATTACTACAAATTATTACAAATTATTACATTACAAATTTTATTCGTTAATGTTAATTCCCTGCCATCACCCTCTGCCATCACCCTCTGCCATCACCCTCCCATCACCCTGCCATCACCCTCCCATCACCCTCCCATCACCCTCCCATCACCCTCTGCCATCACCCTCTGCCATCACCCTCTGCCATCACCCTCTGCCAGCACCCTCTGCCATCACCCTCTGCCATCACCCTGCCATCACCCTCTGCCATCACCCTCTGCCATCACCCTCTGCCATCACCCTCTGCCATCACCCTCTGCCATCACCCTGCCATCACCCTCCCATCACCCTCCCATCACCCTGCCCCATCACCCTGCCCCATCACCCTCCCATCACCCTCCCATCACCCTCCCACCACCCTCTGCCATCACCCTCTGCCATCACCCTCTGCCATCACCCTCTGCCATCACCCTGCCATCACCCTCTGCCATCACCCTCTACCATCACCCTCTACCATCACCCTCTACCATCACCCTCTGCCATCACCCTCTGCCATCACCCTCTGCCATCACCCTCTGCCATCACCCTCCCATCACCCTGCCATCACCCTCCCATCACCCTGCCATCACCCTCCCATCACCCTGCCCCATCACCCTGCCCCATCACCCTGCCCCATCACCCTCCCATCTCCCTCCCAAACAAAGAATAATAAAAATTGTCTACATGTACATTGTAGACACCTTTATGTCGTTAGCACCTCTTCATAAACAACATTGCAGAGGAAACGGCGCTTCTTCTTTGTTTCCTCGTCCTGGGCAAGAATGTGGAGGCTGCTGGATCTGCCAACCCTACAGGCCGCCACGTAGAACTGACAATGGCTGAAGAAGTCTCTTGGGCAGAAGATCCCAACATGGTGTAGCGACTGCCAAAATAAGTTGTGCACTTTTTTTGATGAATTCTTTTCGAAACAATTTTTCTTCAATCAATAAATAAATAATAAGAATTGTCCACATGTACACACCTGTATGTCGTTAGCAGCTCTTCATAAACAACATTGCTGAGGAAACGGCACTTCTCCAGGAGATCCTAACATGGTGTACGACTGCCAAAAGAAGTTGTGAACTTTTTTTTATGAATTCGTTTCGAAACAATTTTTCTTCAATAAATAAATAATAATAAAAATTGTCTACATGTACATTGTACACACCTTTATGTCGTTAGCACCTCTTCATAAACAGCATTGCAGAGGAAACGGCGCTTCTTCTTTGTTTCCTCGTCCTGGGCAAGAATGCGGAGGCTGCTGGATCTGCCAACCCTACAGGCCGCCACGTAGAACTGACAATGGCTGAAGAAGTCTCTTGGGCAGAAGATCCCAACATGGTGTAGCGACTGCCAAAAGAAGTTGTGCACTTATTTTGATGAATTATTTTCGAAACATTCAATCAATAAATAAATAATAAGAATTGTCCACATGTACACACCTGTATGTCGTTAGCAGCTCTTCATAAACAACATTGCTGAGGAAACGGCACTTCTCCAGGAGATCCTAACATGGTGTATGACTGCCAAGAAAAGTTGTGCATTATTTTTGATGAATTCTTTTCGAAACAATTGTTCTTCAATAAATAAATAATAATAAAAATTGTCTACATGTACATTGTACACACCTTTATGTCGTTAGCACCTCTTCATAAACAACGTTGCTGAGGAAACGGCGCTTCTTCTTTGTTTCCTCGTCCAGGGCAAGAATGCGGAGGCTGCTGGATCTGCCAACCCTACTGGCCGCCACGTAGAAATGACCATGGCTGAAGAAGTCTCGTGTGCAGAAGATCCCAACATGGTGTAGCGACTGTCCTTGGGATTTATTCACAGTCATGGCAAAGCAGGGTCGTACCGGAAACTGCCGACGCCGCAGAGTGAACGGGAACATGTTGTCAGATGGACTCAAGGTTATGCGTGGAATGAGCAATGTGCGTCCAGAATTGACACCCATCACAGATTGTGCAACCAACAGATTTGGAAGGATCTGAAGTATGATGTACCTTGAGCCATTGCAGTGCCCGCTTTGCTGGTCGAAGTTTCGCAGCAGCATGATTACCATACCCACCTTGAGAGAGATTCGATGTGGCGGCATACCAGATGGACAGAGGGTGTTCAGGAACTCAGGCGGATACAAATGATCACCCTCAGATTCCGCTGTATCGACGCTACAGCAAACATGTTCCTCCCCTGGAAATATGGTCGTCATGTAGGCATTTACCTGATCGACTTCGGAATTGGTCGGACATAGTATAACACGCTCGCATAGCCACTTGGGGTTGCTAATGTTGTTATGCAAGTCTTCGTACACCCAAGTGACAATATCCTGAAGTTTTTCACCTGGAAGAATGAGCGGTTCCCTGAGCTCAATAGCAAATTCACCCTCTGCTGGATGGACAGGAATCTTCCCTTCACCCAGATCCAGCAGGAATTTTGCAAAAGCAGATTCGTCCTGTTGTTCTCCAGCACCCTGCATGATCCTCATGTTTACTCTGAGACGAAGTATCTGCACTTTTCTCCACAGGTATGAGCTCTTGAAGCACCTTCCAACTATGTCAATACGGCTACCGTGTGGCACAACAGTAAGGATCTGCCTCCAGTCACCACTGAAAAGCATTGTAATGCCGCCAAATGGTTCCTCTGAGCCCCGAAGCCACTGGAATGTTCGATCTGCTGCCTCCAATGCTCGACGATCCATCATTGAAACCTCATCCACCACCATTAGATTAGTCATGCGTATGAGTGCTGCAGTGGTGTCATTTTCACTGATGTTGCAAGTGGACTCATCAGTGAGAATGAGAGGACACTTGGTCCTACTATGGAAGGTGGCCCCTTTAGGCAGCAGCGTAGCTGCAATACCACTTGCAGCAGTTGCAAGAGCCACTTTGCCCATTGCTCGCACTTTGTTGAGTATATGAGACAATGTGAATGTTTTCCCAGTCCCACCACTTGCATCAACTGCAAGCATGCAGCCATGTCCGTGTTCCACACTCCGCATCACTTTATCGACAACAACGCGCTGCTCGTCATTAAGAAGGCACTCTGTCTGAGCGATGTGAGCCTCAAGTTCTCCTATATTGTGCACTGTTTCGTGCTCGATGACGCGCGGAATGCGAGACTGGAAATGAACTGGTTCAGGCTCAGGAAGGCCAAAGGTCTTACTGAGCGAAAAGCCGTGGCACTCAACTTTGTTCCTCAGCTCTAGTAGCACTGCACTCACAATGCGTCCATTTGGTTCATTCACACCTGCTGCACGCATGAAGTCCTCGCACAGCACATACTTGTGCCTTTCCCAGAACTGCACGTGGTTGCCTCTGAGAACGAAAATGAGCATGTTGGCAAATACTTCGCGGACTGCAGGGCCAAATGCAATATTTGCAGCCTCTTCCATAACAGAATCCACCTCCTGGTCATTGTCAACGATGCCATATGCAATGCAGGCTGCCAGATAGGTCTCCATGACCCTACCACCAACATGACGGAGATCCTGAAAGCATGTGGGGCCAGGCACACGGTACAGTAGCATGCGGAGATAGTACAACTCGGCAGTATGTGAGTTGACGGGAATAATGGGGAGCCGCCCAACTGTATCAGCCTTACGGTTATCCTGGAAACTCAGCCTTCTCTTCCGCAATTGAAACCTTTTCCTCAAGTAGGTGAAGTGTTGGAATACATCTGGATATAGAACATGACGCATGTGTGGATGGAGATTCATGGCTTCGAAAAAGGCGGTGAGGGTTGTTGCAGGGGGTCCTGACTCTGCCACGTTCTGTACGGCACCTTCGTCATTGAACGTGATCACCTGCTCATCCTGTAGATGGAGTGCCAGCATCTCGACTGGTGGGTACTTGCGTTGAATGGGGAAATCGTATATGCGCCAGTATCCCTCAGATGCGGTGATGTAACGCCCTAGTTCGTAGCGTGCCACTTCATCATGTCGTAATGCCTCTCGCATCCTCTCATGAGGCTCCAGTCTGACCAGGCACTGGTCCGGGCCCTTTTCAAGGTATTTGTACAGGTACTTGACACAGGTGACAGCACAGACGATCTCAAGGTTGATGTGAGCATCGTACCTGAGGACAATATATGGATTGTAAGGCACAACCCATGCATTGTTAACTAATACGTTAGCACCGCCTCGTATTGTCTTCATGATGGGATCACCAGGTGCTGCTTCTGCCCGTCTTCTGTACAGGGGATAGGAGTCATCAGAGAAGCTTGTCGTTTGTCGTAGGGCTTTGGGATAGTCCTTTGTGCACTTCCGGTCTGCCATGCAAGGGCTCAAGATGTTCCATTCCCCACATGGGCCGTGAATCATGTGTGATGTCACGATACGGTGTAGTTCCGGATTTGTGAGTCTGTCAGGAATCTCAGCAGAGACCACGCGATCGACATCTGCTGGTGTTCTGGGCTTGTCGCGAGGTACAACGGTCAGGAGCATGTGTATATGGGGAAGGTGACGCTTTTGCGTTTCCTTCACCATCACGTAAGCGTCCACATGCCCCAAGATGTCATGCTTGAGGATGTCAGCGAGGAGTGCTTCCACCTTCATATGAAACACCCGGGCGATGATATCAGGTCTTGCATTGGGTGGCTGACCCTCAAAAACCGATTCTTTAATTTCTGGCCACTTTGGGTTGCAGGTGAATGTTAGGAAAAAGTCTGGTTTTCCCTTGACTCGGACTAAAGCCATTGCATCCTGAAACTCTTTGGCATACCAACGTGGCGACCCATAAATTGACGGTGGCAGAATGGTGAGGCGTCCAGGTAGCACCTCAGCATCACTGTTCAACGCATCAACGATGATCTTATACTTTTCTGCCTTAATTGACTTCTGGTTGCAGCGAATCCAATTGAGACGGTGTGACTCAATTTTTGCCATCATGTCGCATACGTACTGCTGTGTCAACTTTCCACCACGAAGCAGGAGATTGAAGTGATGAGTAGGATCACGTACTTGTAGATGGTAGCGGTAGAAAGTTGTTGGCGTTGTCCCTGCCAACTCAGTGTGGTACCCCTGAGAGCCGCAGGGTAGCAGAAGTATGTATGATAGTGGGTCATACGCTGGATGCATGGCATCTATTGTCTGTAAACCCCCTCCTCTGAGGTGAACAGCGACTGCCAGCCTTCCAAACTGCTCTGTTGTCATTGCCCCTGGAGCAATGACAGCCACATCGCTGTCTGGTGAGGGAAGGTTGACGGTACCATGATGAAGGTCTCGGCGCCGCGTGCGACCTGTTAACACAATATTCAGTTCATTGGCGCTATCATTATGAACCACATACTCAATGGCAGATTTGAATTGCTGGACGTATGGGTTGCACTCATGAATGGCCTGTTGTGCTCTTAGCAAAAACTGCTCATTCAGGCCACTGTTCGAGGTGTGGGCACGACGATAATCCAGCTCATGGGCTGGATCGTGAAAGTAGATCTGAGCAAAGCGTGGGGTACAACCCAGATCGGCAAGAGGAGCACCAATGTAATGGTAAACCTTACCTTGTATGCGCACTCCAGGATTGAAGCCAGGCATACGTATCTCTCGGACACCGATACTTGCCATTGCCAGCGCGTTGTTGTTCTGTTTCGCGTGCTTCACAAAGGCCTGGTTAAGGAAAAGGTTTTTAATAGCATCTGGAGGTTGTGATGGAATTGAACCGGGTTTTGGATTCGTAGGATCATGCATAAGATCGACCTTGCCGTGGTTGCAGCAAAATCCTCTTCTCTCCTCATTCCACACCAAAGCAGCACAATGCGAGCATTTAGTGCATTGAAATATTGAGGTCCTGCTCAGCGCGTGCCTGTACTCACCATGAAGTACCTCTCGGAAGAAATCGGTATCATCGTATCGAGCAAGGTTGCGATTGTCATGGTGAGCCTGCTCTAGTCTCACACGGTGTACATCCTGATGGCGCAGGGCATCCCTTACTTGCCGGTCTTCTCGCTGGTGAGGGATTTCTTCTGCACGACGCCTTGTCTCGCGTCCAGTGTTGTCTGCCAAGCGAGCAGTCCGTTCCTCATCCGTTTCTTCTGCACGACGACTTGTTATGCGTCGAGTGTTGTCTGCCAAGCGAGCAGTCCGTTCTTCATCCGTTTCTTCTGCACGACGCCTTGTCTCGCGTCCAGTGTTGTCTGCCAAGCGAGCAGTCCGTTCCTCATCCGTTTCTTCTGCACGACGACTTGTTATGCGTCGAGTGTTGTCTGCCAAGCGAGCAGTCCGTTCTTCATCCGTTTCTTCTGCACGACGCCTTGTCTCGCGTCCAGTGTTGTCTGCCAAGCGAGCAGTCCGTTCTTCATCCGTTTCTTCTGCACGACGACTTGTTATGCGTCGAGTGTTGTCTGCCAAGCGAGCAGTCCGTTCTTCATCCGTTTCTTCTGCACGACGCCTTGTCTCGCGTCCAGTGTTGTCTGCCAAGCGAGCAGTCCGTTCTTCATCCGTTTCTTCTGCACGACGACTTGTTATGCGTCGAGTGTTGTCTGCCAAGCGAGCAGTCCGTTCTTCATCCGTTTCTTCTGCACGACGCCTTGTCTCGCGTCCAGTGTTGTCTGCCAAGCGAGCAGTCCGTTCTTCATCCGTTTCTTCTGCACGACGACTTGTTATGCGTCGAGTGTTGTCTGCCAAGCGAGCAGTCCGTTCTTCATCCGTTTCTTCTGCACGACGCCTTGTCTCGCGTCCAGTGTTGTCTGCCAAGCGAGCAGTCCGTTCTTCATCCGTTTCTTCTGCACGACGACTTGTTATGCGTCGAGTGTTGTCTGCCAAGCGAGCAGTCCGTTCTTCATCCGTTTCTTCTGCACGACGCCTTGTCTCGCGTCCAGTGTTGTCTGCCAAGCGAGCAGTCCGTTCTTCATCCGTTTCTTCTGCACGACGACTTGTTATGCGTCGAGTGTTGTCTGCCAAGCGAGCAGTCCGTTCTTCATCCGTTTCTTCTGCACGACGCCTTGTCTCGCGTCCAGTGTTGTCTGCCAAGTGAGCAGTCCGTTCTTCATCCGTTTCTTCTGCACGACGACTTGTTATGCGTCGAGTGTTGTCTGCCAAGCGAGCAGTCCGTTCTTCATCCGTTTCTTCTGCACGACGCCTTGTCTCGCGTCCAGTGTTGTCTGCCAAGCGAGCAGTCCGTTCTTCATCCGTTTCTTCTGCACGACGACTTGTTATGCGTCGAGTGTTGTCTGCCAAGCGAGCAGTCCGTACCTCATCCGTTTCTTCTGCACGACGACTTGTTATGCGTCGAGTGTTGTCTGCCAAGCGAGCAGTCCGTACCTCATCCGTTTCTTCTGCACGACGACTTGTTATGCGTCGAGTGTTGTCTGCCAAGCGAGCAGTCTGTTCTTCATCCGTTTCAGCTGCACGACGACTTGTCACGCGCGTAACGTCGCGTGTCAGGCGAGCAGCTCGTTCTTCGACAGATTCCATTGCGCGTGCACGCCGTGCAGCTTCGTTCCTTCGTTCTCGTAAACGACGACTCGATTGGGGCATTGTCTTTATCTACAATCTATCTATAAGATAGACAGTAAGTATATAGACGGTAAGTATAATATAGATATGATAGAATAGATAGATCTAACAATAAGACAGTGGGAAGATACAATCGAGACAGTAAGTCGGCACTTTCGTAAGGCCGGAAGTGAAGTCCTCACTGTCCGGAAGTTCGCATGTCGCAGTTACGATTATTCGCCATTTAGTGTTAATTCAATTAGCGCCAACGTATTTTGGCTTTTTGCAATTTAATCGCAAGTAATCAAGCAATTCAATTTAAAAAATGAAAAGGAAAAGCATTAATAGGCTACGCAACAACGGGTTCTGTGATTGGCTGCCGGAAGTGCAGTCTTTACGATTATTCGCCATCTATCGCAATTCGCAATTCGCAAAAGCATTAATAGGCTACGCAACAACGGGTTCTGTGATTGGCTGCCGGAAGTGCAGTCGTTACGATTATTCGCCATCTATCGCAATTCGCAATTCGCAAAAGCATTAATAGGCTACGCAACAACGGGTTCTGTGATTGGCTGCCGGAAGTGCAGTCTTTACGATTAGTTAATTAGTTTTAAAACATAGTTTAACGCCAACATAGCGGCAACATAGTTTGCCGACGTGAAATAAATGAATACGCTCTCAAATGTGCCGTCTGAGGCAGAGTGTGTTCGGCACACGCGATAACTCGCTGCTCTCTGATTGGTTGAATCGTTTTTTGGACATAGCTCGGTAAGTACTTGTCCGATTAATATGAAACCTTGAAAAGGCACATCCTCGGGTCCCCAGCAATATACCTGGCAAGTTTAAAGTATATCGGACCCGTGGTTGTCGAGAAACAGCGGTCACAGACAAACATACAAACACACATACACACATACACACATACACACATACACACATACACACATACACACAGAGATTAATGGAATTATAGATAGATGTTTAGGGTCATTGTCATGTTGCAAGGTCCACCTTCGGTTGAGCTTCAACTTTCCGACATATGGCCTCACATTATCCTCAAGCACCCTCTGGTACAATGAAGAATTTATAGTGGATTCTATGATGGTGAGCTGCCTAGGCCCTGATGCAGCAAAGCTGCCCCAAACCGTAATATTTCCACCACAATGCTTTACAGTTGGTATCAGGTTCTTGTGGTTAAATGCTCTCTTTGGATTTCGCCAAACATGTCTTCTGGTACTGTGGCCAAATAGCTCCACCTTTGACTCATCTGTCCAGAGCACAATGTTCCAGGAGTGCTGGTCTTTGCCTAGGTGTTCATTGGCAAACTTTCGTCTTGCCCTGATGTTTTTCTGGACAGCTAAGGTTTCCTCCTGGCACACCTCCCATGTAGATAAAATTTGTGCAGCCTCTTTCTAATCGTAGCCTTGTGCACTTTGACATCAACAGTGGCAAGAGCTACCTGTAGGTCATGTGATGACATTCTGGGGTTCTTAGAGACTTCTTTCGGCATCTTGCGGTCTGCTCTCGGGCTGAACCTGCTGGGGCGGCCTGACCTGAACAAGTTGGCAGTTGTTTGCAATCTTCTCCACTTGTAGATGATCTTCCGGACAGTCGAATGATTGATTTCAAGTTGTTTGGAGATCTTTTTAAATCCCTTCCCAGACTCGTAGGCATCTATAACCTTCTTTCTGAAGGCCTCAGGGAGCTCTTTTGATCTAGGCATGGTGACGCTGCACACTTCAACAACAAAGAGCAAACCAAACTGAATGTCTGAGGTTTAAATAAGACAGGTTCCTCCAAGATCCTCTCTAACGATGTTCTAATCATTTGCACCTGAGCTGGTGCACCTGATTCTAATTTTAGATATTTGAAGTAGTGATAAATGTAGGGGTGTACTTACTTTTTCCACATGCCAAATTTGCATTTATGTTTATTTAAATTATACAATGGACTACAAAATGTAAATGTTTCATGATATTTGTTATATTATATCACCTTTGTCTATCAATATTGTGGAAATGAAGATCAAATAGCTGTATGTTGAAATTTGTTGAAAAAGTCAAAACTTTACATGGGGTGTACTTACTTTTTCACGTGACTGTATATATGTATACATAACCACATACCTTTGCTCCATTATAATAAAAAAGATACCATTGAAACTTGAAGACGTCTATTAATTACATATTATTGAAACGTGAGTATGTCCATTAATTACAGGTCTTTTGGGTCTTTGGGGTATTTAAGGGTATTTTGGGGCTTTGGGGTCTTTGGGGTGTTTTGGGTCTTTGGGGTCTTCTGGGTCCTCTGGGTCTTTAAGGATCCTTTGGGTATTTTGGGTATTTTGAGTATTCAGGGTGTTTTGGGTCTTCAGGGTGTTTTGGGTCTTCAGGGTGTTTTGGGTCTTCAAGATATTTTTGGTCCACTGGAGCTTTAAGGATATATTGGGTCTTTTGGGTGTTTAAGGGTCTTTGGGGTGTTTTGGGGTCTTTGGGCTGTTTTGGGTCTTTGGGGTGTTTTGAGTTTTCAGGGTCTTTTGGCTCCTCCTGGTCTTTAAGGGTCTTTGGGGGTATTTTGGGTCTTCGTGGTGTTTTGAGTCTTTGGGGTCTTTTGGGTCTTCAGGGTCTTTTGGGACCTCTGGATTTTTAAGGGTCTTTTGAGTCTTCGGGGTGTTTTGGGTCTTTGGGGTCTTTCAGGATCTTGGTGGTCTTAAGGCTCTTGGGGGGTACTTAAAGGGTCGCCAAAGGTCTGAGGAGTCTCAGCAGTCTAAAAGGTCAAAAGGAATATTCCAACAGAACATTATTTTTTTATTTTTTTATTTTTTTTTGTATACTGAATCGAGGCTCGTGAAAGAGCTGACATTTACTTCACAAACAAATCAACCAGACAAACAAAATATATAAAAAGAGGGAGCGGAAGACAAGAGAAGGGGAAGCACACAAACACTTGAGAGCACACAACATTTAAGAGCAGGGAGATGTGTGGGAGTGAGAGGGCTTGGGCGGAGGAGGCGTGGGAAGGGGGGGGGTGTTGTGGGGAGAAGTATAAAACACAAGGACACCAAGGACTTCCAGGACAGAAGTTGGTATTTTTTAAAAGTGGAATTGGGGTGAAATTACCGGGGATAGAAAAGATCAAGGTTTTGGATGGGGGAAGATAAGAGATGGTGGTGAACAGCTGTTTAAAAGACCTGGAGGGGGTTTTTTTTTTTGTTTTTTTTTTTTGTATACAAGATCGAGGCTCGTGAAAGAGCTAACATTAATCACACAGAAAGACAAACCGACACATAAAACATATAACATCGGGAGCGGTAGACAAGATGGGGAGAGAGGGGGAAGGACACAAACACAACATTTGAGAGCAGGGACCGAGAGACATGGAGACATCGAGAGATCTGAGAGAGGGCGAGGGCTTTGGGGGGGGGGGGCACGGGAAGGGGGCGGTGGGAGAGGTATAAAACATATGGACACTGCCAGGACTTCCAGGAAAGAAGTTGGAATTTCAAACAAGGTGGATCTGGGGTGAATTAGCGGGGGTAGAAAAGATCAAGGTATTGGATGGGGGAAGATAAGAGATGGTGGTGAACAGCTGTTTTAAAGACCAGGAGGGAGGAGTGGGATTGAAGGGAGTGAGGGAGTTTGTTCCAGAGGCGGGAGAAAAGAGGAATGAAAGAGTGAAGGTGAGCAGAGAGCCGAGATTTCGGCAGTTTAACCATCAGAGGGTTGCTGGCAGATCTTGTGCGACCTGTAGGAATATTTGGGGGACAGAGCACAGAGAGAGCTGGGGGTGCAAGGCCGGGAGAGGAGTCGGTAGAAGACAGAAAGACCACCTACCTGCCTGTGGTGAGTGAGTGAAAGGCCCTCAGAGATAGCTTCATCGCGGGAGATTCCAATAATTCTGAAAGCTTTGGTTTCAACAGCGTGAAGCCGAGCTAGGTGTGAGGCAGGAGCACCGGCCCATAGGGGAGAACAGTATTCCATTGAGCTGCGGATGAAAGCCTTGTATGTGGTGAGGAGCTCAGGTGTGCCGAGGAAGGACTTCGCACGACGGAGGATGCCCAGTCGGCGACTGGCTTTGGAGGCCAGCTTGGAAATGTGGTTTTCCCAAGAAAGATCATGGCAGATAGTGAGACCCAAAAGCTTGAGCGACAGAACTTCTTGGAGAGGATTGTTGAGAAAGTAGATGGGAGGGTTGTCCAGTTGATCTTTTAGGAGAGACATAGTAAGAGTGTGAGATTTGTCAGGATTGAAAGACATGTTCCACTTGTTTGACCAGTCTGTGATTTTGTCCAAGTCTTCAGAGAGTGAGGAGGCTGCAGACTGCCGATCTGAGGGAAGAGGAATTGGAGCGGCAGAGAGTGGAGTCATCAGCAAAGAGATAGAGAGGATTTTCAAGAGAGTCAGAGAGATCATTGATGAAGACCAGAAAAGCACGGGGCCCAGAACACTGCCTTGGGGAACTCCAGCCTGAACAGGAAGAGGAGATGAGAGAAACCCATTCAGGGCCACACGTTGACGACGACTAGAGAGGAAGTCCGCCAGCCATGCGTGGAGATTTCCATGGATACCAAAGGAGGAGAGTTTTGTGAGCAGAGCGGGGTGCCAGACCGTGTCTAAGGCACGTGATATGTCGAGGGAGACAGCTCTAATTTCCTGTTTGGCATTGAGGACCTCCATCCATTGTTGAGACAGCAGAAGCAGCATGTCCAGAGTAGAGTGACCTGGTCTGAAACCAAATTGATGATCAGAGATCAAGCCATTGGAGAAGAGGAAAGATTTCATATCCGAAGCAATGATGGATTCCATGACTTTGCTGATAATTGGGAGAAGGCTGATTGGTCTGTAGTTGCTAGGATCTATTTTTGCACCTTTTTTGTGCAAAGCGGTGATGTTGGCTGATTTCCAAGCAGATGGCAGTTGACCTTGAGCAAAAGAGAGGGTGAAGAGAACAGAGAGAGGGTGAGATAGAGCAGCAGAGCAGGATTTTAGGACCTGTGGGCTGATGCCGTCGGGTCCAGTTGCAGAATCAGAGTCGAGGGTTGACAGAAACTTTTCCACCTTGTCAGGAGGAAAGGACACGGAGTCCAGGAGCAGCAGGGTACGACTGGGTATGGTGGGTACAGAGAGGGATGGGTTTGGGACACAAGATTTAGAGGCAAACACAGAGTTGAGGCATTCAGATTTTTCACGTGCGGAGTCAGCTGTGTAGCCGTTTGAGGTAAGGGAGGGGATGGAGGGGGAACAAACACCAGAAACGGATTTGACCAGACGCCACCAGGATTTGGAAGAGGGAGACAGATAAGAGAGTTCGGTCTTGAGAACGGAGAGATATTGTTTCCTGGCTCTCCTGAGGGTGGACAAACACTTGTTTCGGGCTTTGTGAAAGGAAATGAGATTTCCTTCCGTTGGATTTGCTTTCCAGGAAACGAAGGCAAGTTGTTTCTGGGCAACAGCCTCACCACAAGATTCCGTGTACCATGGACGGGAGGAAGGGTATGACAACTGAAGACGAGATGGGATAAATCTGTGCATGAGAGAGAGCAATTTACTTTGGAAGAATTCCCAGGATGAGTTGATGTCAGAGGTGGTAGAGATGGGAGACCAGTCCAGATGATTGATGGCTGCTTGAAGACCGTGCCAGTTGGCCTGAGTGAAATGCCAGACTCGTCGACGCTGAGCAGGCTCCCTGAGGATGGTCAGAGAGATGTCCACTTTAACAAAGTGGAGTGGGATTGAAGAGAGTGAGGGAGTTTGTTCCAGAGGCGGGAGAAAAGAGGAATGAAGGAGTGAAGGTGAGCAGAGAGTCTTGATTTTGGCAGTTTAACCATAAGAGGGTTGCAGGCAGATCTTGTGCGACCTGTAGGAATATTTGTGGGACAGAGCCCAGAGAGAGCTGGGGGGGCAAGGCCAGAGAGGAGTCGGTAGAAGACGGAAAGACCACCAACCTGCCTGTGGTGAGTGAGTGAGAGGCCCTTGGAGTTAGCTTCATCGCGGGAGATTCCAATGATTCTGAATGCTTTGGTTTCAACAGTGTGAAGACGAGCTAGGTGTGAGGCAGGAGCACCAGCCCAGAGGGGAGAGCAGTATTCCATTGAGCTGCGGATGAAAGCCTTGTATGTGGTGAGGAGCTCAGGTGTGCCAAGGAAGGACTTCGCCCGACGGAGGATGCCCAGTCGGCGACTGGCTTTGGAGGCCAGATTTGAAATGTGGTTTTCCCAGGAAAGATCATGGCAGATAGTGAGACCCAAAAGCTTGAGTGACAGACTTCTTGGAGAGGATTATTCAGAAAGTGGATGGGAGGGTTGTCCAGTCGGTCTTTTCGGAGAGACATCGTTAATTCGTTAACATCGTTAATAATTAAGAGTTCATGGACTGTGTTTTGTGGTGTTATTTTTATTTGAAGAAGAAAACGTTTTGGTCACAAATATACAAACATAAATAACCATATACGTTTGCTCTATTGTGAAAAGATACTGTATATCCATTGAGTATGAGAATATTATATACAGTTAGTGCACAGAGCAAAATGTTTAAACACACAACCCAAAGAAACAATCTTAGACACTCCGAGTGAATCGTTTCTTCAGAGGGGGTAGGCATCTTTGACCATTTCGGTGTCTTTTGGGTCTTCATGGTGTTTTGGGTCTTCATGGCCATTTGGGTCTTCAGGGTCTTATAGATCATCTGGGCCTTTAAGGGTATTTTGGGTCTTTGAGGTGTTTTGGGTCTTCAGGGTATTTTGGGTCTTTGGTGTCTTCAGAGGCTTTTGAGTCTTGAGGGTCTTTGGTGTCTTTTGGGTCTTTGGGGTATTTTGGTTCTTCTTGCTCTTTAAGGGTATTTGGGTCTTTGGGGTCTTTTAGGTCTTCTGGGTATTTTTGGTCTATGGGGTCTTTTGGGTCTTTGGGGTCTTTTTGGTCTTTGGGGTCTTTTGCGTCTTTTTGGTATTTGGGGTCTTTGGGGTCTTCAGGGTGTTTTGGGTATTTGGGGTGTTTTGGTTCGTCGGGGTGTTTTGTGTCTTCGGGGCGTTTTGGGTCTTCGGGGTGTTTTGGGTCTTCGGGTTGTTTTGGGTCTTCGGGGTGTTTCGGGTCTTCGGGGTGTTTTGGGTCTTCGGGGTGTTTTGGGTATTCGGGGTGTTTTGGGTCTTCGGGGTGTTTTGGGTCTTCGGGGTGTTTTGGGTCTTCGGGGTGTTTGGGGTATTTTTGGTTTTTGGGTATTTGGGGTCTTTTTGAGCCTCAGGGCCTTGAAGGGGATTTGGGGATTTGGGGTGTTTTGGGTATTTGGGGTCTTTGGGGATCTTCAGGGTATTTTGGGTCTTCAGGGGTCTTGATGGTCTGAAGGGTTTTGGGGCAATTAAAGGGTCGTCAAAGGTCTGAGGGGTCTCAGCAGTCTTAAAGCAATTAAGAGGGTTAATTAAAAGGATGGAAAAAATGTTTGAAGAAGAAGAAGGCGTTTTCATCGCATATAAACATAACGACATAACGACATAACCATATACGTTTGCTCTATTATAATAAGATTTTTAAAAGGAGAAACTCAGTCTCTGTGAGACCGAGAAACCACAGGAATGCAGTGTGAATGCATGATAACACACCTGATCATATGCATTGGCCCACATGAGGCTTGGCCAGCGCAAGCAGCAACCCATACTAGCCCAGATGGCAGCCATGCTCAAATCTCAAATCCTCCTCTGCCATTCTTGCTTCCCTTTTGTCTGCATTATTCAGTCTGCCCCTATCCTTTTGGGATGTACTTTCGGCCTGGAAGACAGCAAACATCACTCCTGTCTAAAGTAAGGGTGCAAAAACGGATCCTATCAACAACATACAAGAGAGCTTACTTTCCTTTATGTACAAGCAAAGTCATTGAATCCATCATTGCTGCTATAATGCCAAATCTTTCCTGTTTTCAAACAGCCTGATCTCTGACCATCAGTGTGGACTCCCTCCCAGTCATTCAGCTCGGGGCAGCTGCTGATTCTCTCTCAGCGATGGTTGGAGGCACCGAATCTCAATCAAGATGTCAGCACAATCTCCTTGGTCATTCCCAGGCACGAACACAGTCTAGCATCCTGATTTGTCTGCCATGTTATCTGCTTGTGGCAGACAGGGCTGCCTTCATTCATGGATTTCTGACTTCCTCCGCTAACTCAGTCAACATGTCGCTATCAATGGAACCATCTTCACCCCTCTCCCAGTGGAAGTTGGAGTTCACGAAAGCAGTGTCTTGGAGCCAGCCTTGTTCTTCATCAAAACAAATGACATATCTGATGCTGTGGAAATATCACTCTTCTTTTTGGCGGACCACTTCACATTGTGTCGTACAGTACCCCCATCCCACTGGAAACACATCACCACATTGGGCTGCCCTTCATAGCCATAGAGAATATGCCATGTCGCCATTTTGGGACAGGTGATCAGAGCAGACCTCCTGCTAATGTATCTCAGTTATAATTTGCTATTATTTCGCTACATATCGAACCTAATCTCATTTCTATAGGCATTTGTTTTTTTTTGTATCCAGAATCAAGGCTCATGGAAAAGGAAGAACAGATAATGGATCAGTACCCAACAGAATAAAGGAACAGCAAAAAGAGAAGGGGGAATACAAACAGCAGGGCCGAGGACCGAAATAGACGGAGATGGACAACGAGGGATGCAGGTAAGGATGAGGGGTATGAGAGAATGCAGGGGGTGGATAAGATGGAAACAGAAGTAAACTCTCAGAAAGGAAAAACTGGGAGCAAAGGAGGTGGTTTATCAGGGGGATAGATCATAGTTTTGGAAGAAGATGATCTTAAATGGTGGTGAATAGCTGTCTTGAAGACCTGGAGGAAAGATGGTGATTGAAGAGGATGGTGAAGTTGGCTCCACAGGTGGGGAAAAAGAGGAGGAAATGAGTGGAGGTGAGCAGTGATTCTGTATTTTGGGATTTTCACTAGAAGGGGGTTGCTGCTGGATCGCATGTGCATGCCCATGCAGGAACCTGGGGAGTGGGAGGACAAAGCATGGAGAGGGCAGAGGGTGCAAGACCAGAGAGGAGGGTGAAGAAGATAGAGAGACCACCGATCTGTCAGCGATGGCGAAGTGATAGAGGCCCATAGACTCAGCGTCATTATTGAAGACTCCGATGATCTTGAAGGCCTTGGCTTCCACGGTGTTAACCTGAGCAAGGAGTGAGGCAGGGGCAGCAGCCCAAAGGATGGAGCAGTACTCCATCAAACAGTGCCTGAAGGCCTTGTAGATGGATAAGAGTTCAGTTGTGCCAGGATTGACTTTGTAGAATGCAGGATGCCCAGTCGGCGACTGGCTTTGAAGGACAACTTTGAAATGTGATTTGCCCAAGAGAGACCATAGCTGAGAGTGAGACCGAAAAGTTTGAGGGACTGAACTTCTACAAGAGGGTTGTTAAGAAAGTAGATGGAATAGTTTGCCAGATGATCCTTTTGGATGTGAGTGTGTAGAAGAGAGAAAGAGTGAGTGTGTGTGATTTCTCAGAATTGAAAGACATATGCCAAGTGTTTGACCAGCTTATAATTTTGTCAAGGTGAAGAGATGGAAGAGACTCCTGCTGCCTGTCTTTCTGAATGGTGAGGGATGTCATGGCAGAGCTTGGAGTCATCAGCAAAAGAGATAGAGCGGATTTTCTAGACAGTCAGTGAGATCATTGATGAAGATTAGGAATAGGATAGGGCCAAGAACACTGCCTTGGGGCACTCCAGCCACATGTGCCTTTATACCCCTTCCTTCCTCAGGTGGACCTCTTGTTCCTCATAGGATATCTTATACAACCTTCAATTGTGGCTGAGAAATATAATTATATCTGCCTTTTGTCCTTGGCAATTGATAAACTTGAGGTGGTATTCAATTAATTTGTCCAGATGTTTCTCACTTATACCACTGCAGTCTGCAGACCACACCATACCAGTCTAAGGAAGGTATCATTGCGTACCTGACAAGCTCTCAATATGTATAATTGCTGAACTACTCCACAAACTTCATTGAGATCTACAAATCCACGGCTAAACATGGACAACGTATCCTTTCAGTAAACATTGATCTCAGCAATCTCGATTTAATGCTTTGCGCAGTGCGGCCTCCTGCCTAAAGTCACTTCTCTTCACCCACTGGACCCAAAGCAACACCGTGGAAACTAAACCGCAGCACTGCACTACGGAAATGAAGTGGATTGGCTGAAAAACCCCTCCAGAGTTTTCACCAGGGTAATTATGCTTGGGAATACACAGCTGTGGCTGCAAATTAGAAGCACAAGCTGTTTTCATTTAGTGTGAATGCTGCTCAGGCAAAGTGCAACTTAACAGGGTAGATAAGTTTAGAACTTGGAGAAGAACATGTGCGCACCTTCATCTACATCTCAAAGTTATTCATCACAGCACGATTTGTTAAAAATACACATTTTGTGGCCATCTGCTTTCATGATTTCATTGGAATCTTGTTACCTTTCAGAGAAGTTGATATAGAGAACATTATTAAATTAGGAGAAAACAGACATTGTATGGTAGAAGCATAAAGAGGCCACACATCGGTTTGGACCAAGCGAAACCAGCAACACCTGATCCTTGAACTCTCTTTTGGAAACCAGGCAGGTTAATTCATTTTGCCTCATGTGGCACTGCGGTTATCTTAGGTCTATCTTTCATTAACAAGAAGACAGTGAAGGAACCCACACCAGAAAAGCCTATTTGGAAACCAGAAAGTTATTGAGCATGAGAAGAGATCTGCAGGAAGTTCCACGTTCAGGTGGGACTGTGGTTGAGCTTGCTTAGCAATGGCTGAATTTTTAGTGAGCAAGCTTCTAGAAAGTTCCTATTAGTTAGGTTTCGCTTACAAATCAGAAAGCAATAATTATTTGGTTTGTGGTTACTTCCCGCTTACTTGTTTAAGGTTACACACCAACAACTGGAATTCCGACAGGAGAGCTGAATAAAGAAGATTGTCAACATCGATCAGTGAGTTTCCGTCATTCCCATCACATTACTGCAGGTTTGATGTCATCGGAAACCCAAAATTTAAATAACAACTTGTATGACATCATTGTGCGTGAAGCAGACATCATTGACAAAAAAAAAAATTCTCCATTTCATTCTGTATCCAAAAAAGCAACTTCCAGTAGTATGTCTTTTTTATCCTACTAAACTAGAGAGGGGAAGTATTTTATTAGGATGCAGAGAAAAAAGGTAAGAAGGTTAGTGAGGGAATTTATCATTGCTGTCATTTCTTGTTGTGGCATTGACTGCGGCCCTATAACTCCATACTTTTTATTACATTCACATGTAGTTGGCAGTAATACTCCAACAAGATTCTTCACGGCATGAGACCATTACATGACTTGTCTGTCTGTCACTGCATATCAATCTTCTCACTTTCTTTCCAAATAGGAGATTGTTAGGCCTTGCAATAAGGATGCAGTGTAACTAGGATGTAGCCTCACTGACCCAGGAGACAAATGACTCAAGAGCCGAAAACAAAGAGTAGTAGTAAACAAGAATCTGTAAGGGGAAAACCACGATAAGTTTGCCACAGGGTTCAGTTCCCAGTCGATATTTGTTTCAATTTTAAAATCACCTGTCTGACAGGATGGACCAGAGTTAGCACACATATTATGATTCCTGGAGGGAGATGTTAACTGTTTAGTCTGGTGTCTGTGATGTCCCATTTTTTTTGAAAGAAAAAAGTTTGTATTCATTTTGAGGCAGGATTGCGAGAGCTACCCATTGGCTAATATTACAAGTTGCCAAACCGGGAACAATCAACAACCTCCGATTGCAGCCCTCCATATTTTTTTTTACTATTTTTATCTGCATGATTGAGGCTTCTGGAGGAGCTGGAGCAGAACGGAAGGGAACAACATGGAAAAGGGGGAAACATGAACAACAGAGTATTTTTTAGCTGTTATAAGACCCTAAACTAAGTATACAAAATATACACAGGAGTGAGCACTCAATATGAAGAACAATCGACACACACAGAGAACATAAAATCTAAGGCAGCACAGCCGAATCCGGAATGATTTATTTAGCTTTTTTGGAAGCAGATCTCTCGAAGGACCAAGAGAAGCGATCACGACCAGGAAACTGCAAAATTTTGGATCCAACTGTCAGGACTGCTTGTTTTGCAGGCAGGGTGTTGCCATCACTCAGATGCATGTGGAGGTGGGGACCCATCTGCTGGTGGACGTTAGACTAATTGTGATTGCTGGTGGACGTTTAGTTACATACATACAGTGCATTCAGAAAGTATTCAGACCCCTTCACTTTTTTCACATTTTGTTATGTTGCAGCCTTATGCTGAAATCGTTTAAATTCATTTTTTCCCTCATCAATCTACACTCATACCCCATAATGACAAAGAGAAAACAGGATTTTAGAAAGTTTTGCAAATTTATTAAAAAGAAAAAACTGAAATATCACATTGACATAAGTATTCATACCCTTTGCTGTGACACATGAAATTTAGCTCAGGTGCCTCCCATTTCTCTTGATCATCTTGGAGATGTTTCTACACCTTGAATGGAGTCCACCTGTGGTAAATTCAATTGATTGGACATGATTTGGAAAGGCACACACCTGTCTATATCAGGTCTCACAGCTGACAATGCATATCAGAGCAAAAACCAAGCCATGAGGTCGAAGGAACTGCCTGCAGAGCTCAGAGACAGGATTGTGTCGAGGTACAGATCTGGGGAAGCCTACAAAAAGAATTCTGCTGCATTGAAGGTTCCCAAGAGCACAGTGGCCTCCATAATTCTAAAATGGAAGAAGTTTGGAACAACCAGGACTCTTCCTAGAGCTGGCCGCCCGGCCAAACTGAGCAATCGGGGGAGAAGGGCCTTGGTAAGAGAGGTGACCAAGAACCCGATGGTCACTCTGGCTGAGCTCCAGAGATCCTGTGTGGAGATGGGAGAAACTTCCAGAAGGACAACCATCACTGCAACACTCCACCGATCTGGGCATTATGGCAGAGTGGCCAGACGGAAGCCTCTCCTCAGTGAAAGACACATGAAAGTCCGCTTAGAGTTTGCAAAAAAGCACCTGAAGGACTCAGACTGTGAGAAACACGATTCTGTGGGCTTTCATGTGTCTTTCACTGAGCAGAGGCTTCTGTCTTGCCATACATATATCTATATGTATAAAACACAGTTTGTGTGTGTGTGTGTGTGTGTGTGTGTGTGTGTGTGTGTGTGTGTGTGTGTGTGTGTGTGTGTGTGTGTGAATGTTACCGATAGACTCCTAAACGGAGAGGCTCACGTACTTGATATTTGGCACAGACATGGCCATTGAGCCTGGGACGAACATGGCTGACCTAAAAATTTATTTCATAATATGTTTTTACCATATTTTTTATCTCAGCGCGAAATATTATGACCGGAATCTGACCGGAAGCAGAGCAGCGCGCTGATTCGCTCAGAGCGATCACGTGATGTTCGTTGCCGCCATTAACTCAGTTACGCGTTCGCACGTATTTCAGAGCGATTGCGTTTTTGCCGGGTACTTCTGCATGATTAGCATTTAGCATGATTTAGCATGTTTCACATAGATTTGTTTTCAGCGAGCAGAAGTACCCGGCATTGTACGAATAATATATCGATAGTGCCGTGTAGGGCGGAGTGATGCCGCTGTGGGAGGGACCGAGCAAGGTCGCTGTGGGCGGGACCGAGCGAGGTTGCTGTGGGCGGGCCGAGCGAGGCAGCTATGGGCGGGGCCGAGAGAGGTTGCTGTGGGCGGGGCCGAGCGAGGCAGCTATGGGCGGGGCCGAGAGAGGTTGCTGTGGGCGGGGCCGAGCGAGGTCTGCGTTAGTGTTTTGCCGTTGCCGTTGCCTGGTATAAAAAGATAGTGCTTGATGCTCTCTGCGTCAAGATACGGACTTGATGTCCGTATCTTTACAACAGACATTCCAATGATGATGATGATAAATGTAATACCACTCAAGGAAGGCCCACGACTCAAGAGAGTGGAAAAAAACAATAAAATGAACAAAAATACGGGGAAGGAGAAGCAACCCCCCCCCCCCCCCCTTCACATGCCTCCCCCCCAAAGCCCTCTCCCTCCCACAGATCTCTCGATGTCTCCATGTCTCTCGGTTCCTGCTCTCAAATGTTGTGATTGTGTCCTTCCCCCTCTCTCCCCATCTTGTCTACCGCTCCCGATGTTATTTGTTTTATGTGTCTGTTTGTCTTTCTGTGTGATTAATGTTCGCTCTTTCACGAGCCTCGATCTTGTATACAAAAAAAAAAAAAAAAAAAAAAACTCAGAAGAATGACAGAAAATCATTTCCCTTAAATGTACCGTGTTCACCAACTAGCACGACCAGATACAGGACACCAAAATAATTTCCCTTACACATATCGTGTCCACCAACCAGCAAGACCATACCACTTACCTCTGGATCAAACTGTATTGCAAATATTCAAACGGTTTTTACATGCTGCCGTCTCCTAGCAACCAATTAAATTAAAAAAAAAAATTGTAGCTTCACTTTTCACGGAGTATGAGCGTTCTATATATTTTCAATTCAGTGCGCCCGACTCGCTCACGTACTTGATTTGTGGCATAGACATGGCCATTGGGCCTTCACGGTGTAATTTGTGCGAGGCTTTTGTCCGAGTGAGCTTGAGTCGAGAGGGCGAATGTACGGGTTGGGAATGTACGGGTCTCCCTTCCCCCGCCCGGCAACGCCGGTACTGGAGGGCGTCACAGGATCGGTGAGTCTCCAAATCCGCTTCGTGCTGTTGCGAAGATTCAGGACGATGTCGCGATTGTTGTGCTGCTCTCCAACCATGAGAACTGCAACGTCATTGTTGACTGGCCCTCCCCTTCCCTCCCCCTTCCCCCCTCCCCCTCCCTTCCCCCTCCACCCTACCCCCTACCCCTTCCCCTCCCCCCTCCCCCTCCGCTGCCCCTCCCCTCCCCCTCCCCTCCCCTCCCCTCCCCCCTCCCCCCACCCACCCCTCTCCTCTCCCATCCTTCCCCCTCCCCCCCTCTTCTCCCCTCCCTCCCCCTCCCCTCCCCCCTCTTCTCCCTCACGTTTATACACGGAATACCGGGTACTTCCCCCCCCCCTATTCTCCCCTCCCCCCCGTTCCCCTCCCCTCATCTTCCCCCTCCCCTCCCCCGCCCGGCAATGCCGGGTACTTCTGCTAGTATATATATTATATTATATATATATATATTGTTACAGACACGACTTTGATGTTAAGGTGGGCCGAGCGGAATGGCCGTCGTGTCCGCACAAATTACCCGACTATACTCGACGTTGACGAAGTCGCGCTACGCTGGCTCAATAAGAAAAAGAAGACACCCGGCTGGGTTATAATGACACAATACGACACCAGGGGTTCAGTTCTCAAGACCTCCGGAGGAGGTTATATTAAGGCGGAAGGTTAGATTACAACTACAAGAGGGACAGCATAGAAAGACAGGCACTTAGACACACTCTTATATTAACCCTAGACAGACGACAGATAAACGGGACAACGCTGACTCACACGGGGTTTGATGGCTAGGAAAGGCAGATAGCGATGGCTCAAGGTGCACTCTTGGCTCAAAGCAGGGTACACGGTTCGGTCCAGAGATGCGGGGAGGTCTCGTCGCAGCGCTCAGAGGTGACGTTCTTTCTCAGGCCTCCCCAAACTCAGGCGCATCTGTTTCAGCGCTCGCAGGTCCGTCTTTTTCCAGCTGGGGGCGAATCTGACGTCACATCCGGCGCGTGGCCGCGTATATCCGGCGGGGAGTGACACGCCCTCGGCTCGTTAGCTCCGCCTCGTGGAATCGGCACGTTGCTTCTCATTGGGTGCGTGCGGGGGGGGTTACTGGCTCCGCCCCCGACGAGGAGCTGACAGCCAGCCCCTTCGGGGTAACCCCGTGGAGCGCATGGTCTGGAGCTAATCGAGCCGGTGTGAGGACGCATCCTCCCCCGCTCCGCCGCCATCCCCTCTGTTGTTGTTGTAATTGTTGTTGTAGTTGTTGTTATTGTTGTTGTAGTTGTTGTTATTGTTGTTGTTTGGGGAAGAAGATGGGAGGAGGTATGGGAAAGGTCCTAAACTCACTACTGATGCCATATAATCACATTCTGGTGCAACGAAGAGTCATAATTAATGGAAACGAGGCCTTAACTGACATAGATTAAGAATAACTAGGAAGATGTCCGAAAGTTGTCTACGTGTGGTGCGGTGGACCTGGGCACGACATTTAATGGGGGAATAAGGGGAAGGTCGGCTCTACTGATTGTTATTTACATGCAATGGGACTAGGGAATGGGGGATCGGGGAAAGTTGGGGAGTATTGGAGAAAATAGGGGAATATTTACAAGCGGATATGGAGGCCAAATTCCATATTCGCAACATTGCACCCTTCTCTACCCTCGGGGCGTCCCGACCCGATAAATTTTTACCTACTTTAGTGTGGCACGCAATGTAGTTCCCTCTACTATTAACTCTACCCTGAGTGCGACAGTTTTACAGATATTCACAAATGAGTAAATATGTCCCCCTGCGACGTTGCACCCTTCTCCTCACAGAAACACACCCACAGGATAACCGAATCCGGAAAGAATTCTCAAACTAAACATACAGCCGGTAGGGAGCATTATTTACAAGACTACGCTGCTATTTACACTACGATCCAGGACCTGTTTTTGGAGGAACACATGCAGATGTTATGCATAGAGAGAGCGCGCTTGCCAACATCGATACACCAACCCACGAGTGCTCTGTGGCCGACGGCCTTTAATAACGTGCAGAGCACCCTTCCCGAGCATCAACAGCACCACCCCACCACCAATCGGTGCAGTCACCATTGTTCATTGGAATAAAAATAAATTCGACAACCCCTAACCCTGCAGGTGTCTCTTGCTCTTCTTGTGGTGCACTTGGTGTTAGTTAACAGTGGTTCACCTTTATGGCATAGGTGCCACGTTGACCCATAGGTCCATCCCCGGGTGGTGCTTGGCCGCAAACGAACTGCGGTCCATTGTGGGTGGCCACAAACATTGCGGTCCATATGGTGTATCGATCCCGGCAGCAAACAGCGAAAGTGCAGGCCCACAACTGCGCAGCCAGCACCTCTCTTTCCTCTCTCTCTACCCCAAAGCCAGATCCTCGGAGGTGGGAGACAAAAGAAGCAGACAAGTGAGTAAGGTGGTAAGGGCGCAAAAGTGCACGCAATATAAGGTAATGCACACTGGGGGCACATGGGAACCAGGTGAGACAGGTACGTTCCTATCGTACGCCCCACCCCCACCAGGTAACCTACATGGCCCCTCCCTTACCCCTTACTGTATCCACAAAACACAACACTACCCATAAACATCTACTTTACAAATCAACAAACATCCCTACTGTCTTCCCCGTTCCTCCCATAAACCAAATTCGTCTTCTCTCCCTCCTAACCAATCAAATTTGCCATTTTCAACTCTCATCAAAATTTGCCATCTCCAACTGCACATCAAAATTTGCCATTACCAATTCATCATCAGTCCCCCCTAGGGAGGGAGAGATGGAATCACCCCAATGTCTCATCCACGTCGTGATGCGTCTCACAAATCCACACAGCGATTCATCTCCTGCAACAAAACAAAGAAAACACAGGTGTGGAGTCATCATCATCACCACAGGTAAGTGGCTGCGTATGGTGCGACAGGTTCATCAATCCTAACTATTTCCTAAATGACTTTAACAACTTTACACTACCCGGGGTCTTTCTCCGGCCAAACCATTGGCCCTCTTACACTATGGGTTCTAAAAAACCAATTCCCATTGGCCAAACTGTGGTGCTTTTCAATTTGGGGTCTCACTCCCCCGATTCATCTCCCGGTGCCCTCGTACAATTTCTGGGCTGCGACGTGTACCTCTCCCAGTGGGTCTACCCACCTGCACACCTCCACCACTGTAGTTGCCTCCGAGCTTACCTGCTCCTTACCCTAACCTATCTACCTGGGGAAGGCCCTCTGGCGCTCTCCCCACTCCGTGCCCTCTCTGGCACTGGGCTACCCGGGTCCATCCTCCGGATCCTCGGGCCCCATCCACAACTCTACCGGCTCCCAGAGCCCACCTGCGGCCTCACCTGGCCGACATCCTCACAGTGGTGGAGTGCCCAACCAACTACACACACTAACAGGCTACACGCCCCGCCATTTCCACAACACTAATGCACCCATTCACAACACCATTCTGCAACCGCACCACAGATGCCAATATCCAACCACAATTTACCTGTACCCTCTACCTAACACTTACACTACCCGCCCCGGGTATCCGTGATGGGGGTCCACTCTTCCCCCATTCACACCTTCGCACCATGCACACCACTCCGTACCACTTACTCCAACTCTCTCCACACACCTGTACCTGCACACCTGTGCTCTCACACCTGGTGCCACCTGCACCCTTCTCTCCCCAAGCGCATTCGCGCTGATCCACACACTCACTACTCATACACTGCTCCACACACCTGTCCAGTTGCACACCTGTGCAATCACACCTGTTCAATTCTCACAAACACGGCATCATCTCAGCTAACTACTCCCTTCTGAAACTTGCGCTTCCCAGTCGTCCCTTTAAACTATTGCGCTCCCTCGTCATTATCATCCATACTAATCTACCTGCGTCCCCACTACAGGTATCAGTCACTAACTAAACTTAACGTTACCTAAGGTCATCTTCTCTAGATCCCTACACACCATATCCTAACCCACCCGGGCTAGTTTTCACTGCCATACACCCCATAAGCTATTGCTCCTTTGCCCCCCCCCCTGTGAGGGATGGTGGATTTGCCATCCCACCACATCGGGGGTCTCTCACTATCAATTTTGTTCGTCCAGATTCCACAAGTCAAAAATTTTCTATTTACTGCCAATTCTATTCACTTTTCTAAATTTTGTATCAAATCACTACTATCACTATCACCATCACCCGTCTACTTATTAGGTCCTCTCGGTGCGCCAATTCCTGTCCAAAGTCCGGCTTCGTAAAGCCAAGCAATGGATGCTGGTTGTTTTGTGCCAGCGGCTGGATGCGTCCGGCACTCGGTGCAGGGACGGGGGCTTACCCGGGCCGAGATCCCACGCATCACCTCGGCGTGGAGCCATCCAATGTCCCGATCTCGACCTGCCGGCACGTCTCAACACAACGTGGTCGCCATAACGACCCTTCCTATCGGGCTGCCAGCTCCGCCTAGTGGAGCACGGACGCGGCCGTCCAAAGCGAGGCCCAGCACGCACCGAGGGCCCGATTCGGCTATAAGTCGTTCTAAACTCTATCCCGTCTAACGTCGATGCTTCACCTGGACGCTTACACCCCGCAGCCCGTTCCTTGCTCACACATCCAGCCGTGCTCATGCTCCTCGTACCCTTCCTTACACCCCCAGGTACCCTCATTCCACTCACAGCCTTGGTCACACACCTGACCACCGAACACTTTGGCACACATTCGTTGGTCGCACACCTCACCAATACACCGCTTCGCGCCCCCTCCTCGGTCACCTCCTCTGTGACAATCACAGGTGTGCCCTCATTCGCACACCCAACCACGTGCCTCACCACCAACTCCAGCGTGCATTCCCACTCACGCTCTACCATTCCAGGTGTGCATCCTTCCATCCCAGGTGTACATCCTCGCTCACCTGTCACAACTAACTCACGCTCCTTGTCACTCTCACTACTTTCACCTCCATTCCTGACAGCGCACTCACCCTTACTCTTGACAGCACACTCTTTCCCCATGCACCTGTCCGTCACACACCTTTCTCGCGCACACTCTCCCGTTACACCCTCTGTAACACTCACCACAGGTGGACACTCTTCCTTACTTCTGACAGCGCACTCTTTCCTCATGCACCTGTCCGTCACACACCTTTCTCGCGCACACTCTTGCGCACACTCTCCCGTCACACCCTCTGTAACACTCACCACACCGCGCTTCCATGTGCTCCCTCGCACACGCGCTACGACCGACTCATTCTCGCCAGCACCCTCACTCCTTGGCACGCACTTTTTCCTCACACACCCCAGAGTCGGACTTTCTCGCACACCTCCTCTTTCGCACACCAGACCTGTCGCACACTTCACCAACGGCCTCTCACGAACACCCGGGTCCATCTCGACCCCCAAGCTTCTTAAATCCCCCGGCGCATCATACGCACGACCATATTGGTCACCACTTACACCGGGTCCTCTTCCTCTTCGCTTCTCCTCCATCACCTGCGAATCCCTCATCCGGTTAATGAGCACATCACGATCCAAACACAGACTTTGGACCAATTCTTTTATCTCCTCTTTTATCTCTTTGTTATCCCCTCTCCGTCGCTTCTTAATTTCGCTCACCCCTTCTTCCACTTCTTCTAATTTGTGCCTCACCTCTTTTATTCCCCGGTACGTCTCCTCAAGCTCATCCTCTAAGGCTACCTTGACCGTTTCCAGGTGCGTCCTCACCTGCCGGTCCTTCGTCTCCATTACCTCTATCACCTCGTCCAACCTCGTTGTCAGTCCCTCACGTACCATCTGACATTCCCTCTTTGTCGCTATCAAGTCGTTTTTTATGTCGTTTTGTGTCGCTTTTAACCCTCCTAATACCGCAGTGTTCCTTTGAACCTGCTCCACTAACTCCGTCTGTCCCACCGTCAGCTGCTCCACCTCCTGCGTCAGGTCCTCTATGCCCCCTTGTAACTTTACAGTCGCCTTTCTCACCTCCTTTTCCATGTGCTCCTCACAGTGCCTCACCTCCTCGCGCACTCCTCCGACCTCCTCACTCACTCCTCTTCTGATCTCCTCTCCCATCACTTGCATCTCCTGCCCAGATGCCACCCTCATCTGCTCCATTTCCTCCCTGTGAGCATCCAGTTTGGTTTCTACCCCCATTCTGACCCCCTCTATCTGCTGCTCCATTTGTTTAACTTCCCTTTCCGCTTGGTCCCTCATGTCCCTCAATTTGCCTTCCATACTGTTTTCTAACCCCTCTAACCCATTTTTCACTCCCTCTATCTGATTCTCCTGGGCAGCCATTCTATTTTCTACCCCCATTAACCCATTTTTCACTTCTTTTATCCCGTTGTCTAACCCCTCAAAATTATTGTCTATCTTCCCAAATTTCTTGTCTAACTCCTCAAAATTATTGTCTAACCCCTCACTGGTACCCCTCGCTTCGTCCCTCATTACCCCCATTTGCTCACTCTGAGCCCTCGCTTCGTCCCTCATTACCCCCAATTGCTCACTCTGAGCATCCATCCGGTTCCCCATTACCCCCATTTGGTTTTCCAATCGCTCACTATTCTTTTCCATAAGGGCCGTCATTTGTATAAAAAAAAGTTCCAATCTTCCCAGCGGCGCTACTTCGGTCGCGGGCACGGTGACCAGCGAGGCGCCATTTTGCGCGCCCGCTTCTTCGTGCGTGACGGCGCTATTTTGCGAACCTGCCGCCCTCACTGCTTCGCTCTCCTCCTGTCCCTCATTTTGGTCCTGGATCGACCCTACCTCACTCTCCTTTACCGGACCCCAGCTGTCTTGATCCGCCATAGCGCGACTTGCAAAATTCGAGTTTCGTAAAACAAATCCAATTTTTTTTTTTTTCGTTATAATTTCGTCGAGCGCAGTACGCGCTCCGAATCGATTTTCCCTCCCAAAATTTGGGCCTAATAAATTTAGTCCCGGGTTCGAATTCCACTCCTCGACACCAATTGTTACTCTAATAGTACAATTGGTGTTCCAAAATTTGGGCTAAATAAATTTAGTCCCAGGTTCGAATCCAACTCCTGACAACCAATTGTTACAGACACGACTTTGATGTTAAGGTGGGCCGAGCGGAATGGCCGTCGTGTCCGCACAAATTACCCGACTATACTCGACGTTGACGAAGTCGCGCTACGCTGGCTCAATAAGAAAAAGAAGACACCCGGCTGGGTTATAATGACACAATACGACACCAGGGGTTCAGTTCTCAAGACCTCCGGAGGAGGTTATATTAAGGCGGAAGGTTAGATTACAACTACAAGAGGGACAGCATAGAAAGACAGGCACTTAGACACACTCTTATATTAACCCTAGACAGACGACAGATAAACGGGACAACGCTGACTCACACGGGGTTTGATGGCTAGGAAAGGCAGATAGCGATGGCTCAAGGTGCACTCTTGGCTCAAAGCAGGGTACACGGTTCGGTCCAGAGATGCGGGGAGGTCTCGTCGCAGCGCTCAGAGGTGACGTTCTTTCTCAGGCCTCCCCAAACTCAGGCGCATCTGTTTCAGCGCTCGCAGGTCCGTCTTTTTCCAGCTGGGGGCGAATCTGACGTCACATCCGGCGCGTGGCCGCGTATATCCGGCGGGGAGTGACACGCCCTCGGCTCGTTAGCTCCGCCTCGTGGAATCGGCACGTTGCTTCTCATTGGGTGCGTGCGGGGGGGGTTACTGGCTCCGCCCCCGACGAGGAGCTGACAGCCAGCCCCTTCGGGGTAACCCCGTGGAGCGCATGGTCTGGAGCTAATCGAGCCGGTGTGAGGACGCATCCTCCCCCGCTCCGCCGCCATCCCCTCTGTTGTTGTTGTAATTGTTGTTGTAGTTGTTGTTATTGTTGTTGTAGTTGTTGTTATTGTTGTTGTTTGGGGAAGAAGATGGGAGGAGGTATGGGAAAGGTCCTAAACTCACTACTGATGCCATATAATCACATTCTGGTGCAACGAAGAGTCATAATTAATGGAAACGAGGCCTTAACTGACATAGATTAAGAATAACTAGGAAGATGTCCGAAAGTTGTCTACGTGTGGTGCGGTGGACCTGGGCACGACATTTAATGGGGGAATAAGGGGAAGGTCGGCTCTACTGATTGTTATTTACATGCAATGGGACTAGGGAATGGGGGATCGGGGAAAGTTGGGGAGTATTGGAGAAAATAGGGGAATATTTACAAGCGGATATGGAGGCCAAATTCCATATTCGCAACAATATATATATATATATATATATATATATATATATATATATATATATATATATATATATATATATACACAGACTTGGCATTTAATATGGAATATTTTGTTTTTTCTTGACGGGTTTACTTTCTTAACTCAGTATATCAATCTGGTGAGTTTCTTTTACACTTTGGTGATTTATTTGTTAAAAGAACTATGTCACTGATTGTCTGTCGCAGCAAGAAGTCAACAACAGGATTATATCACAGGTGGCGTATCAAAATGTACGGACAGGTGCATTTGATTATTGGCTTCACAGTCGGGTATACAAGGGTTGTTGCGTTCTGTATTAGTGGAAAACAACTGCTGCACGTCTCCAAAAGTTATTGCCGCTTCCTCTGGAGATGGTCCGTCAACTCGACAATGCTGTTTGTCATGAAGTGGTGGCTTTACGAAATTACGGCATGAAACAGCGTGCTATTGCTCGGCAGTATGGCATCACTCAAGGTCAGGTGTCAAAGATCCTGAAATGAAATGCTCAGAGGGGTGTCCCTACTCCAATACCGAGGCCAGGACGTCCCCGCAGAACCACAAGAAGGGATGATCGCCAGCTGCACCGACCGGTTAGTCCGCAATGGCCATACCAAGTCAGCTAATCGGCTTAGGGCTGAGTGGCAGCAACTGACAAATGTGCCTGTATCCAGAAGGCTAGTCAACCAACGACTGGTTCAAGCAGGCTATCGTGCCAGGCGTCCCCAGAGAAAGCCACGCCTGACCAGACAACACCGCCAGTGCCGATTGCAGTGGGCCAGAGAGCACCGTTAATGGCAGCCAGGACACTGGAATCACGTGATCTTCAGTGACGAGTCTAGATTTCTGGTATATCGTCAAGATAGCCGTGTCCGAGTGCGCAGACAAGTGCATGAAGCCTACAACAAAGATTGTATAGTGCCAAGAGTCCAAGCTGGAGGTGGTGGGGTGACCGTTTGGGCTGCTTTTCATGCAGGGGGCAAAACTGACCTGGTTGTTCTGAATGGAAACCTGAACCAGTTCAAGTACAGGGTCATTCTGGAAGAAACATTGCTTCCATTTGCTCATGCAGCCTTTCGAGGAAACTGTCTTCCAAGACGACAATGCACGGCCTCATCGTGCTCGCATGATCCAACACTTTCTTGCTGACCGTGGTGTAGAGCATATGGAGTGGCCTGCCATGTCCCCGGATATGAATCCCATAGAGAACTTGTGGGCAGAATTAACGCGTCAAATCGACCACTTGGACCAGCAGCCGACCTCTGTGCATGAATTGCAGCAGGCTATTGTCACTGCATGGCAAGCGATTCCTGTCCAAACCTTGGCAAATCTCACGAACAGCATGCCTCAACGTGTACGTGATCTCCTGAATGCTCGTGGGGGTTACACGAAGTACTGAACTGTAATTTTACTGTCCGTAATCCCAGTCGTTATTTAGGTTTTGTTTTTGTTAAAAAATTTTTTGGCTAAGTGCAAAATAAAGAGATACTTCTGGAAAACGTACAGAAGTTTAACACAGTACTGTCCATGAATTGAGTTCGATATCAGTTTACATCACTTTCAAGGATCAATTTATTTGTTTTGAAATGTCAAATGTGGTTTTTCTTTCTTTTAAAGGTCACATTAACAAAATCTAGAATAATTTCAACATAATTCCAATGAACTTTTGGTTCTAAGACATCTTGAAAAGTAAGTTCACCCCCACAAAAAAAACATTCCATATTAAATGCCAAGTCTGTATATATATGTATGTATGTATATATATATATATATATATATATATATATATATATATATATATATATATATATATATATATATATATATATATATATTGTTACAGACGCGGTTTTGGATGTTAGTTTACCGAGCGGTTTGGTATGACCGCGTCTGCACAGTTTACCCGATTATACTCGAACGTTGGCCAAATCGCGCTATGCTAAATCAATTAAGGAAAGGACACAACGGCTGGGTTAGATGACACGACACCAGGGGTACAGTTCTCAAGACCTCCGGAGGAGGTTATAATATTTGTATGCGGAACGTTCAGATTACAAGGACAAGAGGGACAGCATAGGAAGGTGGGCACTTAATCACGGTCTTATAGTAGCCCCGACAGACCACAGATAAACAGGACAAGACTGACTCACACAGGGATTGATGGCAAGGAAGGGCAGGTAGTCGATGGATAGCACAAGGTGCACCTTGGCTCAGGGACAGGATAAAGCGCGGTCCAACAGATGCAGGGAGGTATCGTCGTGCTGGAGGTGGCGTCTGGTTCTCTTCAAGCTGGGGGCGCATCTGACGTCACCTCCGGTAAGTGGCTGCGTATATCCAGCGGGGAGTGACACGCCCTCGGCTCGTTAGCTCCGCCCCAGATGGAATCGGCCCGCCGCTTCTTATTGGGTGCGGGGGGGTTACCGGGCTCCGCCCTTGACGAGGAGCTGACAGTCAGCCCCTTCGTGGTAACCCCGTCGGAGCACATGGGCAATGGCGGCTAACTAAGCCGGAGTGAGGACGCACACTCCCCGCGCGCTGTTGTTGTAGTTGTTGTTGTTGTTGTAGTTTCATGAGGAAGATGGGAGGAGGTATGGGGAGGTCCTAAACTCACTACTGGTGCCATACAATCACATTCTGGTGCAACGAAGAGTCAGAATTAATGGAAACGAGTCCTTAACTGACATAGACTAAGAATAACTAGCAAGATGTCCTATAGTTGTCTACGTGAGATGCGGTGAACCTGGGCACGACATTTAATGGGGGAAAAAGGGGAAGGTCGGTTCTACAGAGTGTTGTTTACAGACAATGGGACTAGGGAATGGGGGATTGGGGATAGTTGGGGAGTATTGGGGAAATAGGGGAATATTTACAAGTGGATATGGATGGAGGCCAAATCCCATATCCGCAACATTGCACCCTTCTCTACCTCGGGGCGTCCCGACCCGATAAATCTTTACCTACTTTAGTGTGGCACTCAGATGTAGTTCCCTCTACTATTAACTCTACCCTGAGTGCGACAGTTTTACAGATGTTCACAAATGAGTAAATATGTCCCCCTGCGACGTTGCACCCTTCTCCTCACAGAAACACACCCACAGGATAACCGAATCGCGGAAAGAATTCTCAAACTAAACATACAGCTGGTAGGGAGCATTATTTACACAAGACTACGCTGATATTTACACTACGATCCAGGACCTGTTTTTGGAGGAACACATGCAGATGTTATGCATAGAGAGAGCACGCATGCCAGCATCGATACACCAACCCACGAGTGCTCTGTGGCCTTACGGCCTTTAATAATGTGCAGAGCACCCCATCCAAGCACCAAAAGCACCACCCCATAACACAGTCAGCACCATCCGGTGCACCAATAAAGTGTTCAACAATCACCGGTGGTGTCGCAGCCGGCCGATGTTCTGCCGCTGGTCTTGCCTTCATGTGGTGCACTTGGCCTTCTTGCTTCTTTAAAAATAAAGAAAGGCGCCAACCGCGTCCATTTCTAAATTGTGGCCGTCAGGGGGCCAACTATTAGTGGTTCACCTGTATGGCATAGGTGCCACGTTGACCCATAGGTCCATCACGGGTGGTGCTTGCCCGCAAAAGAACTGCGGTCCATTGTGGGTGGCCACAAAAATTGCGGTCCATATGGTGTATCGATCCCGGCAGTAAGCAGCGAAAGTGCAGGCCCACAACTGCGGAGCCAGCACCTCTCTCTCCTCTCTCTCTGCCCCAAAGCCAGATCCTCGGAGGTGGGAGACAAAAGAAGAAGACAAGTGAGTAAGGTGGTAAGGGCGCAAAAGTGCACGCAATACAAGGTAATGCACACTAGGGGCACATGGGAACCAGGTGAGACAGGTACGTTCCTACCGTACGCCCCTCCCCCCACCAGGTAACCTACATTGCCCCTCCCTTACCCCTTACTGTATCCACAAAACACAACACTACCCATAAACATCTACTTTACAAATCAACAAACGTCCCTACTGTCTTCCCCGTTCCTCCCATAAACCAAATTCGTCTTCTCTCCCTCCTAACCAATCAAATTTGCCATTTTCAACTCTCATCAAAATTTGCCATCACCAATTCATCATCAGTCCCTCCTAGGGAGGGAGAGATGGAATCACCCCAATGTCTCATCCACGTCGTGATGCGTCTCACAAATCCAACAGCAATTCTCCTTTCCTGCACACAGAACAAAGAAAACACAGGTGTGGAGTCATCATCACCACAGGTAAGTGGCTGCGTATGGTGCGACAGGTTCATCAATCCTAACTATTTCCTAAATGACTTTAACAACTTTACATTACCCGGGGTCTTTCTCCTGCCAAACCATTGGCCCTCTTACACTATGGGTTCTAAAAACCAATTCCCATTGACCAAACTGTGGTGCTTTTCAATTTGGGGCCTCACTCCCCCGATTCATCTCTCGGTGCCCTCGCACAATTTCTGGGCTGCGACGTGTAGCTCTCCTAGCCCGTCTACCCACCTGCACACCTCCACCACTGTAGTTGCCTCCGAGCTTACCTGCTCCTTACCCTAACCTATCTACCTGGGGAAGGCCCTCTGGCGCTCTCCCCACTCGGTGCCCTCTCTGGCACTGGGCTACCCGGGTCCGTCCTCCGGATCCTCGGGCCCCATCCACAACTACCGGCTCCCAGAGCCCACCTGCGGCCTCACCTGGCCGACATCCTCACAGTGGTGGAGTGCCCAACCAACTACACACACTAACAGGCTACACGCCCAGCCATTTCCACAACACTAATGCACCCATCCACAATACCATTCTGCAACCGCACCACAAATGCCAATATCCAACCACAATTTACCTATACCCTCTACCTAACGCTTACACTACCCGCCCCGGGTACTCGTGAAAGGGGTCCACTCTTCCCCCATCCACACCTTCGCACCATGCACACCACTCCGTACCACTTACTCCAACTCTCTCCACACCACTCATTCTCTGCTCCATATATTCCACACACCTGTACTTGCACACCTGTGCTCTCACACCTGGTGCCACCTGCACCCTTCTCTCCCCAAGCGCATTCGCGCTGATCCACAACACTCACTACTCATACACTGCTCCATACACCTGTCCAGTTCTCACACAGCATCATCTCATCTAGCTACTCCCCTCTGAAACTTGCGCTTCCCAGTCGTCCCTTTAAACTATTGCGCTCCCTCATCATTATCATCCACACTAATCTACCTGCGTCCCCACTACAGGTATCAGTCACTAACTAAACTTAACGTTACCTAATGTCATCTTCGCTAGATCCCTATCAATATCCTAACCCACCCGGGCTAGTTTTCACTGCCATACACCCCATAAGGTAGTGCGCATTTGCCCCACTATGGGAAGGGTGGCAGGGATGCCACCCTTACCCACCGGGCCCATCGCTCACTACCAATTTTGCACATCAAATTTCAACAAATCAAAAATTTGCCAATCACTACCCATCATCTGCCAATCATTACTGCCAATCCTTTGCCAATCATCAAATTTTGTTTTTCTTTCTAATTTCGGGGCCAAAACACTATCCTCATCACCCGTCTACTCACTAATGCCTCTCGGTGCGCCAATTCCTGTCCAAAGCCCGGCTTCGTAAAGCCGAGCAATGAATGCGGGTTGTTTGGTGCCAGCGGCTGGATACGTCCCGCATTCGGGGCAGGGACGGGGGCTTACCCGGCCCGAGACCCCACGCACCATCTCGGCACGGAGCCATCCCATGGCTCGATCTCGACCTGCCGGAATGCCTCAACAAAAAGTGGTCGCCATGACGACCCTTCCTATCCAGCCGCCCGCTCCGCCTAGTGGAGCACGGACGCGGCCGTTCAAAGCGAGGCCCAGCACGCACCGAGGGCCCGATTCGGCTAAAAGTCGCTCTAACCTCTAACCCGGTTACCTTCGATGCCTCACCTGCATGCTTACACCCCGCAGCCCGTTCCTTGCTCACACATCCAGCCGTTTCCATGCTCCTCGTACCTTTCCTTACACACCTCGGTACACTCATTCCACTCCCAGCCTTGGTCACACACCTGACCACCGAACACCTTGGCACACATTCGCCACTCGCACACCTCACCAACACACCTCTTCGCGCCCCCTCTTCGGTCACCTCCTCTGTGACAATCACAGGTGTGCTCTCATTCGCACACCCAACCACGTGCCTCACTACCAATTCCAGCGTGCATTCCCACTCACGCTCTACCATTCCAGGTGTGCATCCTTTCTCACCTGTCACAACCAACTCACGCTCCTTGTCACTCTCACTACTCTCACCTCCATTCTTGACAGCGCACTCTTTCCTCATGCACCTGTCCGTTACACACCTTTCTCGCGCACACTCTTGCGCACACTCTCCCGTCACACCCTCTGTAACACTCACCACAGGCGTGCATTCTTCCTTGCCTTTGACAGCGCACTCTTTCCCCATGCACCTGTCCGTCACACACCTTTCTCGCGCACACTCTTGCGCACACTCTCCCGTCACACCCTCTGTAACACTCACCACACCGCGCTTCCATGTGCTCCCTCGCACACGCGCTACGACCGACTCACTCTCGCCAGCACCCTCACTCCTTGGCACGCACTTTTTCCTCACACACCCCAGAGTCGGACTTTCTCGCACACCTCCTTTTTCGCACACCAGACCTGTCGCACACTTCACCAACGGCCTCTCACGAACACCCGGGTCCATCTCGACCCCCAAGCTTCTTAAATCCCCTGGCGCATCATACGCACGACCATATTGGTCACCACTTACACCGGGTCCTCTTCCTCTTCGCTTCTCCTCCATCACCTGCGAATCCCTCATCCGGTTAATGAGCACATCATCACGATCCAAACACAGACTTTGGACCAATTCTTTTATCTCCTCTTTTATCTCTTTCTTATCCCCTCTCCGTCGCTTCTTAATTTCGCTCACCCCTTCTTCCACTTCTTCTAATTTCTGCTTCACCTCTTTTATTTCCCGGTACGTCTCCTCAAGCTCGTCCTCCAAGGCTACCTTGACCGTTTCCATGTGCGTCCTCACCTGCCGGTCCTTCGTCTCCATTACCTCTATCACCTCGTCCAACCTCGTTGTCAGTCCCTCACGTACCATCTGACATTCCCTCTTCGTCGCTATCAAGTCATCTTTTAGTTCTTTCTGTGTCGCTTTTAACCCTCCTAATACCGCAGTGTTCCTTTGAACCTGCTCCGTTAGTCCTTTTTGTCCCTCCGTCAGCTGTTCCACCTCCTGCGTCAGGTCCTCTATGCCCCCTTGTAACTTTACAGTCCCCTTTCTCACCTCCTTCTCCATGTGCTCCTTACAGTGCCTCACCTCCTCGCGCACTCCTCCGACCTCCTCACTCACACCTCTTCTGATCTCTTCTCCCATCAATTGCATCTCCTGCCCAGATGCCACCCTCATCTGCTCCATTTCCTCCCTGTGAGCATCCAGTTTGGTTTCTACCCCCATTCTGACCCCCTCTATCTGCTGCCCCATTTGTTTAACTTCCCTTTCCGCTTGGTCCCTTATGTCCCTCAATTTGCCTTCCATACTGTTTTCTAACCCCTCTAACCCTTTTTTCATCCCTTCCATTTGATTCTCCTGAACGGCCATTCTGTTTTCTACCCCCATTAACCCCTCCTGTATTTCCCCTAATCTATTGTCTAATCCCTCTATTCTACTCCCTAACCCCCCGATCTGGGCCCCCATGTCATCCCTCAATTTCTCGCTATTGGACCCCATTTGGCCCTCCAATCGCTCACCCTGAGCATCCATCCGGTTCCCCATTACCCCCATTTGGCTTCCCATTACCCCCATTTGGTTTCCCATTACCCCTAATTGCTCACTCTGAGCCCTCATTTCCTCCCTCATTTTCTCGCTATTCTGGGCCATAAGGGCCTTCATTTGTATGAAAAAAAGGTCCAAATCTACCAGCGGCGCTACTACGGTCGCGGGCGTGGGCGCCTTGGCCATGTGCGAGGCGCCATTTCGCGCGCCCGTAACCTCGTGCGCGACGACGCTATTTTGCGAATCTGCTACCCTCACTGCTTCGCTCTCCTCTTGTCCCTCAATTTGGTCCTGGATCGACCCTGCCTCACTCTCTTCTACCGGAACCCAGCCGTCTTGGTCTGCCATAGCGCGACTTTCAAAATTCGGGTTTTTTTTTTTTTTGTAAAACACAATTAAATTTCGTTGTTATAATTTCGAGCGCGTGAAACGCGCTCCGGATCGAATCCCACTTCCCGACACCAAATGTTACAGACGCGGTTTTGGATGTTAGTTTACTGAGCGGTTTGGTATGACCGCGTCTGCACAGTTTACCCGATTATACTCGAACGTTGGCCAAATCGCGCTATGCTAAATCAATTAAGGAAAGGACACAACGGCTGGGTTAGATGACACGACACCAGGGGTACAGTTCTCAAGACCTCCGGAGGAGGTTATAATATTTGTATGCGGAACGTTCAGATTACAAGGACAAGAGGGACAGCATAGGAAGGTGGGCACTTAATCACGGTCTTATAGTAGCCCCGACAGACCACAGATAAACAGGACAAGACTGACTCACACAGGGATTGATGGCAAGGAAGGGCAGGTAGTCGATGGATAGCACAAGGTGCACCTTGGCTCAGGGACAGGATAAAGCGCGGTCCAACAGATGCAGGGAGGTATCGTCGTGCTGGAGGTGGCGTCTGGTTCTCTTCAAGCTGGGGGCGCATCTGACGTCACCTCCGGTAAGTGGCTGCGTATATCCAGCGGGGAGTGACACGCCCTCGGCTCGTTAGCTCCGCCCCAGATGGAATCGGCCCGCCGCTTCTTATTGGGTGCGGGGGGGTTACCGGGCTCCGCCCTTGATGAGGAGCTGACAGTCAGCCCCTTCGTGGTAACCCCGTCGGAGCACATGGGCAATGGCGGCTAACCAAGCCGGAGTGAGGACGCACACTCCCCGCGCGCTGTTGTTGTAGTTGTTGTTGTTGTTGTAGTTTCATGAGGAAGATGGGAGGAGGTATGGGGAGGTCCTAAACTCACTACTGGTGCCATACAATCACATTCTGGTGCAACGAAGAGTCAGAATTAATGGAAACGAGTCCTTAACTGACATAGACTAAGAATAACTAGCAAGATGTCCTATAGTTGTCTACGTGAGATGCGGTGAACCTGGGCACGACATTTAATGGGGGAAAAAGGGGAAGGTCGGTTCTACAGAGTGTTGTTTACAGACAATGGGACTAGGGAATGGGGGATTGGGGATAGTTGGGGAGTATTGGGGAAATAGGGGAATATTTACAAGCGGATATGGATGGAGGCCAAATCCCATATCCGCAACAATATATATATATATATATATATATATATATATATATATATATATATATATATATATACAGTGATCCCTCGTTTATCGCGGGGGTTACGTTCCAGAACCCACCGCGATAGACGAAAATCCGCGAAGTAGCGACCATATTTTTATTTTATTATTTATATATATTTTAAAGCTTTATGACCCTCCCCACACTCTTATTAACCTTTCCCATACTCTTATAAACACTTCCTATACTCTTAAACACTTTTTACACTCTTAAACATACGTAATTTTAACAACATATAAAATTCTAATGGGTACTCACCATTGAAGATACTGTAGCTACCCATGGGTCCCCCAAGCAAGACCAGCATCAGAATCTCCTTGTTCCAGCCGGTGACGTCACCGGCGGGGATCCCCGGCGCGAGAGTGGCTGGTCACGTGACCGCTAAAACGTGCCGCGCTTTGCGGGTATAATCAGCTACACCTGTTGATCACGTGACCACCGAAGCACGCCACGCTTGAGAGGCGTGGCTTTCGGTTTCTGGTTGTGCTTTATAATGCAGCCCGATAAACGGGCTTTTCAGTGTTCCCGAGTTGGTTTTGAGAATAAATATCTTCTCGGACGAGTTTGTGTCTTGCCCGTCATTTCGTCCGTATCAAGCAAGAGCCCCGGCTCTTCAATACTACAACTTGCGTGATGAAGATGATGATGAATTAGCTGTGCAGTACTGATGACGATGAAGGTGATGACGATGATGAATGTACTGCACAGCCAGAAAGAGCATTACAGTTACCCATTACGTGGGTAACTAGCGCAAGTGGAAGCTGCCGCATCTGCGTTTTCCATACGCACGACTCTTTGTCTCTTTGTCTACCCTTCTACTGTACACTATGTACAGTATTTTATTTCTTGTAATATGTTTTAATTACTGTATTTTTCTTATTTCTTTACGTTTTTTAATTTTTTAGTCTAGAAAATGCTTATTTTACCACAAAAATATTTAAAATAATAGTATATAAAAATACATTTATACCGCAAAATCCCACGATATAGCGAAAAATCCACGATATAATTTTACATATACTAGCGAGAAAAACCCGTGATGTACCGAAGCCGCGAAAAGTGAACCGCGATATGGCGAGGGACGACTGTATATATATATATATATATATATATATATATATATATATATATATATACAGACTTGGCATTTAATATGGAATATTTTTTTTGTGGGGGTGAACTTACTTTTCAAGATGTCTTAGAACCAAAAGTTCATTGGAATTATGTTGAATTTATTCTAGATTTTGTTAATGTGACCTTTAAAAGAAACAAAAACCACATTTGACATTTCAAAACAAATAAATTGATCCTTGAAGGTGATGTAAACTGATATCAAACTCAATTCATGGACAGTACTGTGTTAAACTTCTGTACGTTTTCCAGAAGTATCTCTTTATTTTGCACATTAGCTCAATTTTTTTTTTAACAAAAACAAAAGTTAAATTACGACTGGGATTACGGACAGTAAAATTACAGTTCAGTACTTCGTGTAACCCCCACGAGCATTCAGGAGAGCACGTACACGTTGAGGCATGCTGTTCACGAGATTTGCCAAGGTTTGGACAGGAATCGCTTGCCATGCAGTGACAATAGCCTGCTGCAATTCACGCACAGAGGTTGGCTGCTGATCCAAGTGGTCGATTTGACGCGTTAATTCTGCCTACAAGTTCTCTATCGGATTCATATGCGGGGACAGGGCAGGCCACTCCATATGCTCCACACCACGGTCAGCAAGAAAGTGTTGGATCATGCGAGCACGATGAGGCCGTGCATTGTCATCTTGGAAGACAAAGTTTCCTCGAAAGGCTGCACGAGCAAATGGAAGCAATGTTTCTTCCAGAATGGCCCTGTACTTGAACTGGTTCAGGTTTCCATTCAGAACAACCAGGTCAGTTTTGCCCCCTGCATGAAAAGCAGCCCAAACGGTCACCCCACCACCTCCAGCTTGGACTCTTGGCACTATACAATCTTTGTTGTAGGCTTCATGCACTTGTCTGCGCACTCGGACGCGGCCATCTTGACGATAGACCAGAAATCTAGACTCGTCACTGAAGATCCCGTGATTCCAGTGTCCTGGCTGCCATTGACGGTGCACTCTGGCCCACTGCAATCGGCGCTGGTGGTGTTGTCTGGTCAGGCATGGCTTTCTCAGGGGACGCCTGGCACGATAGCCTGCTTGAACCAGTCGTTGGTTGACTAGCCTTCTGGATACAGGCACATTTGTCAGTTGCTGCCACTCAGCCCTAAGCCGATTAGCTGACTTGGTATGGTCATTGCGGACTAACCTGTGCAGCTGGCGATCATCCCTCCTTGTGGTTCTGCGGGGACGTCCTGGCCTCGATATTGGAGTAGGGACACCCCTCTGAGCATTTCGTTTCAGGATCTTTGACACCTGACTTTGAGTGATGCCATACTGCCGAGCAATAGCACGCTGTTTCATGCCGTAATTTCGTAAAGCCACCACTCCATGACAAACAGAATTGTCAAGTTGACGGACCATCTCCAGAGGAAGCGGCAATAACTTTTGGAGACGTGCAGCAGTTGTTTTCGACTAATACAGAACGCAACAACCCCTGTATACCCGACTGTGAAGCCAATCATCAAATGCACCTGTCCGTACATTTTGCCACGCCATCTGTGATATAATCCTGATGTTGACTTCTTGCTGCGACAGACAATCAGTGACATGGTTCTTTTAACAAATAAATCACCAAAGTGTAAAAGAAACTCACCAGATTGATATACTGAGTTAAGAAAGTAAACCCAAGTCAAGAAAAAAAAAATATTCCATATTAAATGCCAAGTCTGTATATAATTATAAAATTGAAATCTTGCGTGTTTGTGTGTAACATTCGATCGGTCCGGGGGCGTGGCTTACCCCTTTGAGAGAGTAGTAATATCCACCATTTTATTAACTCGCATAGCTTTGAGGCCTGTTTTGTAGGCCCGTGGTGTCTTGCTCTCTCTCCCAGCTTTATTTCAAATCAAATTCGATATATCGTTTCATTTTTCACAGTCGCTAACATAGTTTTAGACTCGGTTGAAAAAAAACGGGAAGAAAATCGCGCCACGTTGATATACGAAAATACACCGCCTAAAATAACAGGCATACAGTATAGATCTTCGTTATTTCATTCAACATTATTACCCGGAAGTAAAATATGTTTCAGGAAATTACCGAGAGATATTTCTTCGATTTTTTTAATTATTTATATGCGCATACACTTTAAATAGGTTTATTTGAAATCTTTAATTTTCACAATGTAATTTATTTGTCATTTGATGATCGGCAAAAATATGTTTCAGGAAATTACCGAGAGATATTTCTTCGATTTATTTTATTATTACCGCTTCCATCTGATTTCATTTTTATCGATGGTTTTAGACTCAGTAAAAGAAATAATTGAGAACATTCACGCACACACGGGAAATTGCAGAGATATATTTTAAAAATCGCGCCACGTTGATATACGAAAATACACCGCCTAAAATAACAGGCATACAGTATATATCTTCGTTATTTCATTCAACATTATTACCCGGAAGTAAAATGTTTCAGCGAGAGATATTTCTTCGATTTTTTTTATTATTTATATGCGCATACACTTTAAATAGGTTTATTTGAAATCTTTAATTGTCACAATGTAATTTATTTGTCATTTGATGATCGGCAAAACGATAGCACAAAAACAATACTATTTGCAGGAAGAATGTCGTATCAACCCTCCGACGGCGCTACGGACGCGGACAACGAATCACACCTCACGTCTATGGACGCGAATAGCAACATTCCTTCAAGTTCTCGTGCAGAAGCAGTATCTCCGAGGGGTGCTGAAACAGACGATGGGAGATCACGACGTCTTCAGCAGCAACGAGAAAGCCAAAGGAAGAGACGACATGCTGAAACGCCTGAGCAAAGGTCACAGCGCCTACAGCTGCAAAGACAAAGGGCAAGGATGAGAAGGAGTGCTGAGACAGAGGAGGTGAAGGCGCAGCGTCCTCAGGAGGAACGAGAGAGAGTCAGCTTGCGAAGGGATGCGGAATCTGCAGAGGAGACGTCACAGCGCCATCAAGAGCAGCAAGAAAGAGATCGTATGAGGAGAGATGCAGAATCTGCAGAGGAGACGGCACAGCGTCTTCAGGAGCAGCGAGAAAGAGATAGGATAAGGGAAGTTCTTGAGACAAGGCAGAGAAACGCGCAGAATGCAAGAAATTTCACTTCTGCTGACGTCGGTGCGATGGACAAGATTTGTCCACATTGTAGAGCGCTTCTTTTCCAAGGTGAAACAGCTCATTTTTGCTGCACGAATGGAAAGGTGTCCTTGGGAAATCTGGGACCTTTACCCCATCAATTACACAATCTGTTTGCCGGCGATGGACCCACAGCGAACGAATTCCGCAGGAACATCAGACAATACAACTGTCTATTTCAAATGACATCATTTGGAGGAAGCCAAGTTTCTCCTCGGCATGGTGCATGGAGCCCATCGGTCATAATTCAGGGTCAAATACATCATCGTATCGGTTCCTTCTTGCCAAATGCGGATGAACAACCGAAATTCCTCCAAATTTATTTCTTAGATCCACATGACAGCGTACAGTTGAGGATGCGGATACTCACCAATGCTGGTATTCACCGTGATGTAGTTGGAGCATTAGAGACCGTGCTGAGACAAGTGAATCCTTACGTTCACTCGTTCCGCATGGCACGCGAGGAAATAGGCAATTTGCCAGAGGCGTTCGTTCTTATTGATCCCAACAGGAGACCAGCTGGTGAACATGAGAGGAGGTTCAATGGTCAAATCGCTGATGAAGTGGGTGTCGTTGTGAAGAATACTGTCGATCCTCAAGCTACAGCGCGTCACATTGTATTGAAAGCAAGAGGAGGAGCGCTGCAAAGTATTTCCGAGTTGCACCGTTCTTACGACGCACTCCAGTATGTTCTCTTCTTCCCATTCGGAGATGACGGATGGCAGCCCGAAATGAACATGACCAATGGCAGGAGATTGACTGCCATGAAATACTACTCCTACCGAATAATGAACCACGAGGATGAGTTCAACTACCTCCTCAGAGGGGGGCGTCTGTTCCAGCAGTATCTTGTTGATATGGCAGCCAAAATGGAAGGCACAAGATTGGCGTTTATAAGACTGAACCAGGCATCGCTGAGGTCTGCTACATACAGTGGCTTCACTGATGCTCTCAATGACAATGACGATTTGTCCAACATCGGACGCCGCGTACTACTGTCATCGACATTTGTAGGGGGGCCGAGGTATATGATGGAGCGATGTCAAGATGCCATGATGTACGTAAGAAAATATGGTAACGCGACCTACTTCATCACTATGACGTGTAATCCAAAGTGGCCTGAAATCTCCAATAACCTGTTTCCTCACCAAAGTGAGAACGACAGACCGGATCTCATTGCGAGAGTGTTCGAGTTGAAGAAAACGGTGTTCATTAAATACCTCACTGGATCAGAAGGCTTCTTCTGGAACTGTATCGCTCACGTTGTGTGTGTGGAGTACCAAAAGCGAGGTCTCCCTCACATACACTGTTTGCTGTGGCTCGATGAAGCTTCAAAGCCGAGACCACAAGACTATGATCGATTTGTACAAGCTGAAATACCAGATCCCGATGAAGATCCAGAGGGACACAGACTGGTGTTGAAGCACATGATCCATGGTCCATATTGTTCCACAGCAACTGGATGCTGGAAGAATGGAGCATGCAGACACAGATACCCGCGGTCATATGCTCCGTACACACGGTGCGGAGACGATTCGTACCCCATATATAGAAGAAGATCCCCAGAAATGGGAGGATTTGAAGGGCACCAAGAAGGGAGGCAACGACGACCTGTTACAAATCAGTGGGTTGTTCCCCATAATCTCTATCTCCTGAAAACGTTTGATTGCCACATCAACGTTGAAATATGCTGCTCTATAAAGTCGATCAAGTATGTTATTAAGTATGCCATGAAAGGTAGCGATCAAGCTACGTATGCACTGCACACAAACGACGAGATAACGGAGTACTTGACGGGTAGATACATTGGACCTTCAGAGGCTGTTGCCTCCATTCTTGGATTCTCAGTCCATGACAGGAAGCCGGCCGTTATCCGTTTAGGAGTACATCTGCCAAATGAACAACAGGTATTTTTTGCTGGGAACGTTCGTGAACAAAGAAATAATCCCAATATGGCCAAAACCACGTTGACAGAGTTTATGGATCTTTGCAGACGTGACCATTTCGCTAAGACACTGTTGTACGTGGATGTTCCGAGATTCTATACATGGACCAAGAAGAGATGGCAACGAAGAAAACAGGGCAGACCGGTGGAGGGCAACCCTGGAATGTTTGAGGATGACATATTGGGACGAGTTTACACTGTTTCGCCGCGTACTGGTGACCTGTACTATTTCCGACTACTCCTCCACCACGTGAGAGGGCCGACTTCGTTCGAAGTCCTGAGAACGTGTGATAATGTCATTCTACCCACATTCAAAGACGCTTGCAGAGAAATGGGTTTGCTGCAAGGAGACGCTGTCTGGCGCGAGACTCTGGAGGATGCTGAGAGGACACGCCTTCCCAGACCCATGAAGGATTTGTTCGTTGTGCTCCTCACACAAAGTGAAGTCGACAATCCATTGGATCTATGGGAACGTTTCAAGGACGCTATGGCTGAAGATTATCTTCTAGCTCATCGACGATCTGCAAATGATCCCAATATTGCCATCAACGAGCGCCATCATGACTTGGCTCTATCGTATTTGCAGCAGAAAATGCAATTGTTGAACAGAACTGTTGCACATTTTCACTTGCCGACTCCAACGACTGTTCTTCATGAAGGGATTGCCAACATTCACCTACTGAGAGAACTCCAATACGACACGGAGGAACAAAAGCGAATCGTAGACGAAAGGCAGCTTCTGCTCAATGATGAGCAGAGAGTTGTCTATGACTTTGCGTGCGGTTGCATCCGCACGAATCAGTCATCAATGATTTTCATTGACGCGCCTGGAGGCACAGGGAAGACGTTTCTTATTAACCTGATTCTCTCTAAAGTGAGAGCGAGTGGAGAAGTTGCCCTTGCGGTGGCCTCATCTGGCATAGCTGCTACCCTCATGCCTGGTGGAAGAACAGCGCACTCAAGGTTCCAAATCTCTCTGACACCGAGGGAAGATGGCGTATGCAACATCGATAAAAATTCCACTATCGCAGACCTCTTTCGAAGTACAAAACTCATCGTGTGGGATGAGTGTCCTATGATCAGGAGAGAGAGTTTCGAGGCTGTGGATCGCACGTTGCGTGATGTATGTGACAAAGACGAGCCTTTTGGAGGGATCTTGACGATATGCTGTGGTGATTTCCGTCAACTTCTGCCCGTGGTGAAAAGAGGGTGTGATGCTGACGTTGAGAATGCGTGCATAAAGAAGTCCTACTTATGGCAGAGCTTTGGAATGTTTCACTTGAGAACTAATATGCGACTGACCGACGGAAGTGGGCAGTTTTCAAGATTTTTGCTCGACATCGGCGAGGATAGAATCGAGAAAAATGCGGATGATGAGATAGATTTGCCAGAGGATATACTGCTGACAGCGAGTGGGCTCGATGAGTGCATCGATACCATATATCCATCATTCGCCAATCCGATGGAGGTTTTTTCAGCAAGGTCTATATTAGTGCCCCTCAACGATATGATGCGAAACATCAATTCAAGATGCATCACAAGGTTCCCTGGTGCTAGCAAGGAGTATGCTGCGTTCAACAGTGTGACTGAGGGTACTGATGCGACGCACTTCCCAACGGAATTCCTAGAATCCGTTGAAGTCTCGGGATTGCCACCGCACAACCTCGAGCTCAAAAAAGGATCCCCTATCATTTTGATGCGGAACTTGGACCCTCCGAAACTTTGCAACGGGACGCGCATGATTGTTGAGGACATGCTTCGAAATATTATAGTTGCGAGGATCATAAGTTCAACGTTTGAAGGCGAAACTGTAATGCTCCCTCGGATCCGACTAAATCTGTCGGAAGCTGAGGATATCCCTTTGCAGCGCTGCCAGTTCCCCATACAATCCTGCTTCGCAATGACGATCCATAAGGCGCAAGGGCAAACTATGGAGAATGTGCTGGTCTACCTGGAGAAACCGGTCTTCCAGCATGGTCAGCTGTATGTGGCGCTCAGTCGAGGGAAGAGGAAAGAGAACGTGCGAGTTTATGTAAATGGAGGATCGTCGACAAAGAACATCGTCATCAGAAGTGTCCTCTGACAACAAAATCGTGGTAGTCCACGGGTCGCGTGTTTTTTCTAAAAAAAAACAAACAAAAAAAAACGTGATCGGAGATAAGGGCCGAAATCACGTGTCACAGATAAGTGATTTAGAACGCTGGAGAGGTGAGCCTTATGGCTTGCTGGCCCAAATAATCTCCCTGATGATGTCCAGCGTTCGCTTTAGTTCTATTCTCATATCTATTCAAACTGACTGACCCAACGGGTCATGGGTCGTCTAGTATATATATATATATATCTGTGCAGTGTCTGTCTTGTGTTGTGTTGTGTTGTCTTGTCTTGTCACTGAACTACTCCCTCAAACTTTTGTGAAATCGTACCAAACTTCTGGTATGCACATATCTCTCCCGTCGGTATGTCATAAGGGTATTTTTTTAGAAAAAATTTCCAATTTTCTTTTTTTGGGGGGGAATTTTTTAAGGAATTTTCTTTTTCAACTTCAATTGTTTATAAAATGTGATATCACGTATATTACAAACTAGACGACCCATGACCCGTTGGGTCAATGTTATTATATATAATTAAGGGGTTACCATGGTTACAGTGGGGGTCAAAGGTCAACCTATGGTGAAGATATATAATTTTCTCACACTTTCTAATAGAGAGGCAAAATGCCATATAAAACTAAATTTACTGGTTCTAATTGCTTTTATTTATCAATCCTCACATAGAAGAGCAGTTTTTAGTAATGAGCAGTGAGGAGAAGACCCCTCAGCCAATGATGCCACCCCGCAGCCAATGATGTGACCCCTCAGCCAATGATGTGACCCCTCAGCCAATGATGATGATGATGATGCTACCCCTAGACGACCCATGACCCGTTGGGTCAATGTCAGTTTGAAAAGATATGAGAATAGAACTAAAGCGAACGCTGGACATCATCAGGGAGATTATTTGGGCCAGCAAGCCATAAGGCTCACCTCTCCAGCGTTCTAAATCACTTACCTGTGACACGTGATTTCGGCCCTTATCTCCGATCACGTTGACGGAAATCACCATAGCATATCGTCAAGATCCCTCCAAAAGGCTCGTCTTTGTCACATACATCACGCAACGTGCGATCCACAGCCTCGAAACTCTCTCTCCTGATCATAGGACACTCATCCCACACGATGGGTTTTGTACTTCGAAAGAGGTCTGCGATAGTGGAATTTTTATCGATGTTGCATACGCCATCTTCCCTCGGTGTCGGAGGGATTTGGAACCTTGAGTGCGCTGTTCTTCCACCAGGCATGAGGGTAGCAGCTATGCCAGATGAGGCCACCGCAGGGGCAACTTCTCCACTCGCTCTCACTTTAGAGAGAATCAGGTTAATAAGAAACGTCTTCCCTGTGCCTCCAGGCACGTCAATGAAAATCATTGATGACTGATTCGTGCGGATGTTGCTATTCGCGTCCATAGACGTGAGGTGTGATTCGTTGTCCGCGTCCGTAGCGCCGTCGGAGGGTTGATACGACATTCTTCCTGCAAATAGTATTGTGTTTGTGCTATCGTTTTGCCGATTATCAAATGACAAATAAATTACATTGTGAAAATTAAAGATTTCAAATAAACCTATTTAAAGTGTATGCGCATATAAGTAATAAAAAAAATCGAAGAAATATCTCTCGGTAATTTCCTGAAACATATTTTACTTCCGGGTAATAATGTTGAATGAAATAACGAAGATATATACTGTATGCCTGTTATTTTAGGCGGTGTATTTTCGTATATCAACGTGGCGCGATTTTTAAAATATATCTGCAATTTCCCGTGTGTGCGTGAATGTTCTCAATTATTTCTTTTACCGAGTCTAAAACCATCGATAAAAATGAAATCAGATGGCGACTTACAGTTACATCTATCTATAATTCCAGTAATCTCTGTACGTTTGTACGTTTGTACGTTTGTACGTTTGTCTGTTTGTCTGTTTGTCTGTGACCGCTGTTTCTCGACAACTACCGGTCCGATATACTTGAAACTTGCCAGGTATATTGCTGGGGACCCGAGGATGTGCCTTTTCAAGGTTTGAAATTAATCGGACAAGTACTTACCGAGCTATGGCGATTTAGCCGTTCGCCGTTCGCTTTGCCGTTGCGAATGGACCAAACCATTCATGTAAATAGAGGGGGGGGGGGGGGGTTCTGTGGTCGTTCGCTTTGGCTTTGCGAATGGACCAAACCATTCATGTAAATAGAGGGGGGGTTCTGTGGTCGTTCGCTTTGGCTTTGCGAATGGACCAAACCATTCATGTAAATAGAGGGGGGGGTTCTGTGGTCGTTGCGAATGGACCAAACCATTCACATCGAATCATCGAATCACATCGAATGGACCAAACCGTTCGCTTTGGACCAAACCATTGCATGTAAATAGAGGGGGGGGTTCTGTGGTCGTTGCGAATGGACCAAACCATTCATGTAAATAGAGGGGGGGGGGGTTCTGTGGTCGTTACTGGCACGTGGTTTCAAAGTTTTTTTTTGTTGTTGTTGTTTGCACGCATGTTTTTTTGCACCCACGTACGGGCACGCCCTAGGATGTTTACACACACACACCCCTACACAAATTTTTTTTTTTTTTTTTTGGCAAGGAACGGGCACCCACGTACGGGCACGTCCTAGCTTATATATAGTACGGGCATGCCCTAGTTCAAGATAAAGGCGTGAGACAGACTCAATGGCCTTGAAGATACAGGCCTTTCAGAATTCATTTCGTTCTATAAACGGAAACTTTCATCGGATTTTCTTCCCGTTTTTTTTTCAACCGAGTCTAAAACTATGTTAGCGACTGTGAAAAATGAAATGATATATCGAATTTGATTTGAAATAAAACTGAGAGAGAGAGCAAGACACCACGGGCCTACAAAACAGGCCTCAAAGCTATGCGAGTTAATAAAATGGTGGATATTACTACTCTCTCAAAGGGGTAACGATGTCGCGATTGTTGTGCTGCTCTCCGACCATGAGAACTGCAACGTCATTGTTGACTGGCCCTCCCCTTCCCTCCCCCTTCCCCTCCCTCCTCCCTCCCCCTGCCCCCTCCCCTTCCCTCCCCCTTCCCCCTCCCCTTCCCTCCCCCTTCCCCTTCCCTCGACCCTT
>NC_136270.1:47948240-48033240 GCF_964187855.1 Myxine glutinosa
GCAAAACACAGGTACTGGGTGCTCACTGCTTTAACGAGGAGTGTACAAAGCTATATTTGCGTTTATCCCTCTTTATATCGTATAACTGAAGTTAATAGTACTTATAACTATTAAGATAAGGATATATTTGGCCGGGTGGCCAGCTCTAGGAAGAGTCCTGGTTGTTCCAAACTTCTTCCATTTAAGGATTATGGAGGCCACTGTGCTCTTGGGAACCTTCAATGCAGCAGGAATTTTTTTGTAGGCTTCACCAAATCTGTGCCTCGACACAATCCTGTCTCTGAGCGCTGCAGGCAGTACCTTCGACCTCATGGCTTGGTTTTTGCTCTGATATGCATTGTCACCTGTGAGACCTTATATAGACAGGTGTGTGCCTTTCCAAATCATGTCCAATCAATTGAATTTACCACAGGTGGACTCCAATCAAGGTGTAGAAACATCTCAAAGATGATCAAGAGAAATGGGAGGCACCTGAGCTAAATTTCAAGTGTCATAGCAAAGGGTCTGAATACTTATGTAAATGTGATATTTCAGTTTTTTCTATTCAATAAATTTGCAAAACTTTCTAAAATCCTGTTTTCTCTTTGTCATTATGGGGTATTAAGTGTAGATTGATGAGGGAAAAAATGAATTTAAACGATTTCAGAATAAGGCTGAAACATAACAAAATGTGAAAAAAAGTGAAGGGGTCTGAATACTTTCTGAATGCACTGTATATATATATATATCTTATACATATAAAACACATTGTGTGTGTGTGTGTGTGTGTGTGTGTGTGTGTGTGTGTGTGTGTGTGTGTGTGTGTGTGTGTGTGTGTAATGTTACCGATAGACTCCTAAACGGAGAGGCTTACGTGCTTGATATTTGACATAGACATGGCCATTGAGCGTGGGACGAACATGGCCGAACTCAAAATATTTGACGATCCATATTTTTTATTCATATTTACCCTCAACGCATTTCAGCGAAGTACCCGCTAATCTCAGCCCGGTTCCAGAGGCAGCTCGCTGATTCGCTCAGAGCGATCACGTGATGTTCCATTCCCGCCGCCAGACTGATTCGCTCAGAGCGATCACGTGATGTTCCATCCCGTCACACGTCACTTCACCTTTTATGCGATCGTGTTTTGTATCGATTTTGTGTGATATGAATTAAAGACGTCTTTGAAACAGCTGTGAAACGTCTTTCCACAACCCTTCCGTAACCGATTGGAGCAGTTTCTTGCCGCACAAAACGAGATCCGCGAAGCGAGTTGGTCGAGTCGTGCTGACCAAGATGGCGACACGGCGGCTTCACTTTTCACGGAGTATGAGTGTTCTTATATTTTCAATTCAGTGCGCCCGTGATTTGTGGCATAGACATGACCATTGGGCCTTCACGGTGTAATTTGTGCGAGGCTTTTGTCCGAGTGAGCTTGAGTCGAGAGGGCGAATGTACGGGTTGGGAATGTATGGGTCTCCTTCCCCCGCCCGGCAACGCCGGTACTGGAGGACGTCACAGGATCGGTGAGTCTCCAAATCCGCTTCGTGCTGTTGCGAATATGCAGGACTATGTCCGATTGTTGTGCTGCTCTCCGACCATGAGAACTGCAACGTCGTTGTTGACTGGCCATCCCATCCCCTTCCCTCCCCCTTCCCCTCCCCCCTCCATCCCCCCTTCCCTTCCCCCTCCACCCTACCCCTCCCTTCTCCCCTCCCCTTCTCCCCTCCCCCTCCCCTTCTCCCTCCCCCTCCCTTTTCCCCTCCCCCCTCCCCCTCCCTCCCCCTTCCCCCTCCCCCCTCCCTTCCCCCTCACCCTACCCCTCCACCCTACCCCCTCCCCTTCTCCCCTCCCCCTCCCTTTTCCCCCTCCCCTCCCCCACCCTTCTCCCCTCCCCCCCTCTTCTCCCCTCCCCCCCTCTTCTCCCCTCCCCCCCCGTTCCCCTCCCCTCCCCCACCCAGCAATGCCAGGTACTTCTGCCGGGTCCCCCCCCTCCCCTCTCCCCTTCCCCCCTCCCACCCCTCCCACCCCCTCCCACACCCACCCCCTCCCCCTCTCCCCCTTCCCCCTCCCACCCCCTCCCACCCCCTCCCACACCCACCCCCTCCCCCTCCCCCATCCCACCCCCTCCCCCCTCCCCCCTCCCCCTCCCTCTCCCCCTTCCCCTCCCCCCTCCCCCCTCCCATCCTCACCCTCCCATCCCTCACCCTCCCCATCCCCTCCCTCCTCCCCTCCCCCCTCCCCCCTTCCCCCCTTCCCCCCTCCCCTCCCCCTCCGGCCCCTCCCTCCTTCCCTCCCCCCCTTCCCCCCTCCCCTCCCCCCTCCCTCCTCCCCTCCTCCCTCACCCCCCTCCCATCCCCTCCCATCCCTCACCCTCCCCATCCCCCCCTCTTCTCCCTCTCCCCCTGCCCCTCCCACTCTTCTCCTCTCCCCCCCCGTTCCCCTCCCATCCCCTCCCCCTGTTCCCCTCCCCTCCCCTCCCCCCCGTCCCCCTCCCCTCCCTCCCCCGCCCGGCAATGCCGGGTACTTCTGCTAATATATATATATATATATATGCCGGGCCGGCAATGCCGGGTACTTCTGCTAGTATACTATATAAGAGAGCTGTTGGTCTGTCTGTCTGTGTGTGGGTCTGTCTGTGTGTCGCCATTTTTCTCAGAGATGATGAAACGGATCTTCGTCAAACTTTCAGAGGTTCATCAGTGAGTGCCTGGGAGTGTTTTACGCAATAATAATGATAATTCTGAAATAAAAAGAGTTCGTTTTGTTTTGGACTTAAAAATAAATAAATAAATCACTCAATCGTGTCTAAGCCTTTTAAAAAAATTAATGACAGTTATATACAAGTACACATTCGCATAAATAAATACAAAACAATCACCAGACATTTGAACACAAATAAATCAAACAATTCCAGAAAGTGTACGAAGTTGGTAGTCAGGCTTCTTCTTCTTCCTGATCGGCATCACACTTAACTCAGAAACGTGATGAACGGAACATTCACCAGCATATATTCAACGAAAAGGTGATGAACCCCCTTCCATTCCCCCCACTCCCTTCCTCACCCCTCCCACTCCTGCCTTTATCCCCACTGTTACGGATTCCGGATTTATGTGAATTATTATTCAGGTCATTGCTTATTAATGTTTATTCTATTAAAGGTTGTTGTGGTTAAATGGTTAGAAGCGCTCCTGATAACAGGAGACCGGAAACGGGATGGTGAACCGGAAGAAGAAAAAAGACAAGGTCGGGAGAGAAGCGGCCATCTTGATCCTCGACCAGCTCCGACGCGAGCCGAATCGATCTTTATCTGCTTTGGAACGCTGCGTTTGAAAAGCCCGTCTGGCGAGAGGAGTTACCTGCGCGGGGTGATTGCCTGTTACGTGTCAGGTTGCCGTGGGTTCCTGGAAGGAACCAAGCGTCCGGCACTGTTCGCCTCGACGCCTCCGAGGGCGTGTATGGGTCGCACCTTGGGCTTTGCGAGCCGTTCACAGCCCAGAGGCCGCGATCACGGGCTCCGACCCCGGTGGCGTCCCGAGGAGGTGTCCGCTGCAGCCACCGTTCCCGGTACGGGACGTGCACGTTTGGAGCACGTCAGCCAGGGGTCCGTTCAACCGCCCGTGTGCGGAGAAGTGGACCTTCACCTTGGTCGGGGGGGGGGGGGGGGCAGAGACATTGTGAGGGACAGTGACTCTTGAGGGTGCCGTAAGTGGGGTCAAAGGGGGAAATATATGAGATGGCCATCTTAGTAATATTGTTGATTGATTGTTGATTGTTGATGGTTGTTGATTGATTGGGAATATATTATTGATTAATCCGGATCCTTGGTGTGGGGTTTTTTATTGACGAATTCATATTGATTGCGTTACGAAAGCGTATAAATCATATATCTTTCTGGCGGGGTTCCTCTCACGGTCCGGGGGGTCACCGAGACCAGGTAGTCACCGGGAGGACCACGTAACACCACACACACACATACACACACACACCCCCCCTCTTCCACCCAGCAACGCCAGTACTCCTGCTAGTATTCTATAAACTTGACTACAAATGTATGTCAAAGGGACAGTGGGATAATGAAATAATATGAAGGGGACACTGTCTGGATTGGAGAGACAGAAAAATGTCACTCGACCTCGAACAAGAATATTGAGCGCAATGCTCAAAGCCATTTGTGCCAGCAAAGGATAAAACAACCTTTGGCCTAGTGAGAAAGTTGTTTGAGGGAGTTTGAAAGGAGAGACATCAATCAGGGATAGTCCTGAGTTCTGACAAAACTCTTCCTCTCTTTGACGTCTTGCGTCCTCACACATTTCCTTCTTGGTCCTTTGACGCAAGACATCACCTTGAGTAGATAGGGTGGCTTATACCCTATTGCCCTCACCCCACACCTGCATCCTATACCATTGTGTTGTGAAAACTCCTATATAAAGCTGAACTCAAGGAACATTTTTTAGAGATGTTCAGAGAGTTCTGTTGTACTGATCATTGTAATTATTGTGCTGTTTCTGTGTTACTCTTGCAATTGCTGTTGGTCCTTTTTAATTGGACAAAACCTTTCATCAAAAGCGATACATATCTCTTATCTCCTCCTTCTCTATTCCCCAAAATCAACTGAAACGTGTATTAACACAATTTAATAACATAGATGGATTTAATCCATACCAAAGTGACAATATATATATAAAACATTAAGCAATTTAGTATTTTTAAAAATTGCATGAAAACCTAGATTTAAACATAGGGGCAATTCCCCTGGCGCACACCTGGAAGATAAACAGCGTCCAATCGCACCGACTAAAGGTATTTTAAACCAATTTCAATGGTTGCTAGAAGACAGGGCAACATGTAGAATCATACTAACATATTATCATAAGACTTTAAACAAACAAACAAAAAAATACCTATTTTGGGGGGCAAACCCCGCTCCCCCCCCCCCCTCAAAACCCCTTATACCTCCTCAGACCCCAATTTTTCTAATGCCTTGAACAAACATTGGTACATCACGTGTGATGAAAGTTGTGGTGAAGTTTCATCGGAATTGCATGTGCAGTTTCTGAGAAGAAAGCAAATACCTACAGTATTTTGTGGGGTCAAACATGGACCCACTTTGACCCCGGTAAACCCCCTTAGACCCCGATTTTTTAAAATGCCGTGAACAAACTTTAGTCACAACACAAATATCATTTGTGGCAAGTTTGGTCACAATCCCTTCAGCGGTTTTGGAGAATAATTTGCAAGTGTTTACGGACGGACGGACGGACAGACTGACGGACGATGCGCCATCGCATGAGCTCCCCTGAACTTCGTTCCAGGTGAGCTAAAAAATATTTTTATTACACATTTAGGGACAAATATACGAAAGGCGATTAGTAAGCGTCTTGTTAACACATGCTTAACCCTTAAACGCTGACAAAAACATCTTTATATGAGCACAGCTAATCGCACGTCCAAACAGCAATTTATGAAGGGAGATTAACATCCGTTTAGTCGTGCGTGTCTAAACAGCTGATTAGCCTGTGAAACCCCGCCCATATCTACAATATCCAATTGAAATGATGCACTTGTATGGAAACAAAGCATCACGGACAATTGGTGGAGGGGATTCGGGGCATTGCTAATCATCATAAGGGTGATTCAGGTCATCTTGCATCAACAGCAAATGAAATGATCCCTTCGAGAGTTTCAACCATCCCTCCTTTGGGATTATCTATCCCTCCTTCCACTCATCCATCCCTCCTTTTCATCAATCACTCCTTCCACTCATCCATCTCTCCTTCCACTCATCCATCTCTCCTTCCACTCATCCATCTCTCCTTCCACTCATCCATCCATCCTTCCACTCATCCATCTCTCCTTCCACTCATCCATCTCGCTTTCCACTCATCCATCTCTCCTTCCACTCATCCATCTCTCCTTCCACTCATCCATCTTGCTTTCCACTCATCCATCTCTCCTTCCACTCATCCATCTCTCCTTCCACTCATCCATCTCTCCTTCCACTCATCCATCTCTCCTTCCACTAATCCATCTCGCCTTCCACTCATCCATCTCGCTTTCCACTCATCCATCTCTCCTTCCACTCATCCATCTCTCCTTCCACTCATCCATCTCTCCTTCCACTCATCCATCTCTCCTTCCACTCATCCATCTCTCCTTCCACTCATCCATCTCTCCTTCCACTCATCCATCTCGCCTTCCACTCATCCATCTCTCCTTCTACTCATCCATCTCTCAAACCATTGATCATGTAAAAGACAATCCATGAATGTGTGCAATCTCTGTATCCGAACTATGGTTCCCACATCCCACATGTATGTCATTCTGGGTAATCTGGATTGAAGTGATCGATGATGGTTTTTCAAACATCCATCTTGTTTCATGTTTGCCTTGTATACATCTATCTATAATTCCAGTAATCTCTGTGTGTGTGTCTGTGTGTGTGTCTGTGTGTGTGTATGTGTGTCTGTGACCGCTGTTTCTCGACAACCACGGGTCCGATATACTTGAAACTTGCCAGGTATATTGCTGGGGACCTGAGGATGTGCCTTTTCAAGGTTTCATATTAATCGGAGAAGTAGTTACCGAGCTATGTCCAAAAAACGATTCAACCAATCAGAGAGCAGCGAGCTATCACGTGTGCCGAACGTGGCGAACAGACTCTGCCTCGGACGGCACATTTGAGAGCGTATTCATTTATTTCACGTTGGCAAACTATGTTGGCGCTATGTTGGCGTTAAACTATCTATCTATAATGCCAGTAATCTCTGTGTGTCTGTCTGTGACCGCTGTTTCTCGACAACCACGGGTCCGATATACTTGAAACTTGCCAGGTATATTGCTGGGGACCCGAGGATGTGCCTTTTCAAGGTTTCATATTAATCGGACAAGTAGTTAGCGAGCTATGTCCAAAAAACGATTCAACCAATCAGAGAGCAGCGAGCTATCACGTGTGCCGAACGTGGCGAACAGACTCTGCCTCGGACGGCACATTTGAGAGCGTATTCATTTATTTCACGTTGGCAAACTATGTTGGCGTTAAACTATGTTTGAAAACTAATTAAAACTACTTTGCGATTCATCGTAACTGCGCGTTTGTGCACGCTATGGCGATTTCTTTACCAAACTCCGCAAGCCGTTCGCTTTGGACCAAACCATTTCATGTAAATAGAGGGGGGGGATTGTCACCGTACTCGCAAGCCGTTCGCTTTGGACCAAACCATTTCATGTAAATAGAGGGGGGGGATTGTCACCGTACTCGCAAGCCGTTCGCTTTGGCTTTGCGAATGGACCAAACCATTTCATGTAAATAGAGGGGGGGGATATAATTTTAGATATATATATAGTACGGGCATGCCCTAGTGTTTTAAAACTAATTAAAACTAATTTGCGATTCATCGTAACTGCGATATGCGACCTTCCGGACAGTCAAATGAGGACGTCACTTCCGGACTTACGGATAGTCATAGTGACGACGTACTGATGCTGAACGTGGCGAGCAGACGCTGTAAGGTACGATCGATTGTAGTACACGTTTATAATAACTCTGCCGATACAGGCCCGATTAACTGCAGCGCCATCCGAGCTGCGGCGTCGGGACGATACATTCATTGTACGGTCACATCACGCACTTACGGGCACGCCCATGGGCCCATGGGCACGCCCATGCATGCATGGGCGAAGACATTTTTTTTTTTTTTTTGGCAAGGAACGGGCACCCACGTACGGGCACGTCCTAGTAGTATAAATTTTATTAGTGGCTATCTATTTATTATGTATGCAGACCTGGTGACGTTTTGCCACTCCTTCCATACCCTTATAGTGATTCTAAAGTTAACTTAAACTCCCAGGAAGTATATGAGAGTACAACTGTAGTTATAACTATGCCATTTTTGCCTAATGTTTGTTTCAGTTGGCCTTAAACGCACTCTTAAACATGCCCTGACCGACGTGTAAAAGTTTCTTTGTTATTTAAACGCTTGCGATTCGGTTTTGATCGCGCATTAGATAAACACTCGTTGGCAATCGGCGATTAACTTTGAACAGATGATCACCACACGATTAGCGATTCTACATGCGTCTAACTCTTAAACGCCTTTAGTAAAATCGACACCAAGTGTTCCATGAAAATTAATCGAAAGTAATTTGGACTCAACAAGGCAAGGTTAGGGTAGAGGGAGGTTGGGGGTGAGGGGTGAAAGGATGCTTGGAAACAATACATCTATATTATAAAACTGGAGTGTCTGTCCGTCCGTTCCCAATCTACTCCCTCAGTTTTTGGGCTAGCCCCGCCAAACCTCCTGTGGAATGTTTTGCGGTCCCAGTGAATGTTGTAAGGTAGGTAGGAGGTTTCAAAAATTCCTCAATAAAATTATGATTTTGAAATTAACTCGATACGAACCTGCCGCAAATTCCGGAAGTGGACAGATGACGGTAATGAGCTGGTTTGATAATAACTCAATACAACCGTCATTTAATATAGTATTTTGTTAAAATATCAATTTATGATTGAATGACGTTTGGAATTGAGTGAATACAATTACGATTTTAAATTCGTAACTTTCTAAGCGTGACATTCGCAGATCGCCATATGCAGATTCGCCATTGACTGGGAATGGAACCATTCAAACAGGATACGTTTTTAGTGGAAGTCCTTCACGAACCTAGGTTGGGGAACGATTGAGTGACAAAATTGATGGAATGGAGGGAAGGAACGAACAATTGGAAGGCAAAATTGAGGGAATAGCACAAGACCTGGGGGAATGAATTGACAAAGTAGTGGGGGAAGAGATGGCATTGGAAATTGAAAAGGGTGCAACCCAGTCTGATAGACATGGGGCACAGGAGAAGCCATGGGTGGCAGAATTTGAATCTAAACAGGGGGACTTAACAGTGAGAATGGAAGAGTGTGAGACCCAAGCTGATGCACATGGGGGCACAGGAGAAGCCATGGGTGGCAGAATTTGAATCAAAACGGGAGGTAAATGGGGAGTGTTTTACAGGTAAATGGGGAGTGTTTTACAGGTAAATGGGGAGTGTTTTACAGGTAAATGTGGGGAACCTAAATTTGAATGGGGAATGTTTGGCTGGAAAAGACCTGGAAGGCTATCGGGCTGGTGTGCATGTCATAATTCAACAACAGGGGAAAGAATTGGGAATTGTGCAGCACCAGAGCAGTGATGCGGAGCAACAGGGGGTAAGAATATTGGAGGTCCGTGTAATGGAACCGGACCAGGTGTATGTCGATAAAGACCTGTTGGGGCTGCAATTGGTTGGGGATGAAAAGAGTGATGATTTGACCCAGCGGCTGGACACCTGTGACAGTACCATCGAGGAGGAGGTTGTTCAGGTCCAACAGGGTCTGGGAGTTGAGGTGAGTCAGTTCGTTGATGAGATTGAAGTGACCAAGTGGACCCACCCCACGAACCACGACTGGGTACAAGAGGCTCCGAAAATGGATACCCAGCAGGGGGGGGGGGGGGGTGTTTTGGCTCCGAGCTGGATACGGATATGGAAGAGTCTGGAGCTAAAGCCTTGGAAGAACTGGTCCCCGTAAGGAATTTGAAACAGCTGCAGGGAGCAGCAGAACAACCCGAGGAAGGGGTTGTCACCTGCACCTGTGGAGATTGGGCACATGAGGCCAAAACCTTAAAAGAGAAATTAAAATTGACATATAAATGGGTGTTTGAGATGGCACATCATTGGTGGGAATTGGTCACAGGCTGTGGGATTCGGACTAAGTGAGGTCATTGGGGTCGGCCTCGTGCAAAAGTTGCCCCTTTCAAAATTTGGTTATGCCTGCCAGCTGGGGGGCTGTGCTGGCAGGATTTGGACATGGGATCCAACCATAAGTGTCATTGTACGGCCTGGGCCCCACGGGGGGTCTGGTGGAGTGTGGCATCCCTTGTCCATCGGGGAGTCGCCCGAGTGTGTGCCTCGGGCCGGCAGGGTCGCCGGACCCTGGGAGAGGGGTGTGGGGGGGTTTAAGACCTCCAGGGGATCCGAGGGGGTTTCTCACAGGTACATAGGATGGTGTATAATGAGAACCACTAGGGGGAGGTGTTGTGGGCCGCGCTTTGGTGGCGGCACCATGGATGGCCAACATGGGCCTGATGTGATGACCGCCCGGGCATGCGGCCTGGCAGCCTCTCCCTGAGACTCTGGGACAGCCAGCGTGTGTTGACCTGGCATGCTGTGCTGGGCTATGGACGTGGGTCGATCCGCATGGACAGGGATGGATTATAGCCCACCAGACAAACATTGGGGCATCTGTGGAACATGATGGTGTGAGAATGATCTTCCACAGAAGTTCTGTTATGATTTGTGGACTCTCGGCTTGGGAAGAGAGCCATGGGATGAAATGGGAATTTGGACGAGCCGAGCTTATGGGCCATGCTCGGCTGGCAGGTGTATGGAGAAGCACCCTTCTTTGGTGAAATTAATAAATTGTGAAAAATATTTGGTTTGGGTAATCCGAGGGTTAGATCCGAGGCTTAGATGCAAATTTAAGGGTGAATTTTGTGAGGCCATGGTGGACACTGCACAGTGACACCATCATTGATCCAGGTGTGTCAGACCAAACTGTTGGAGGCTGGGATGAAATTGATAGATTAGCAGGACACAGCCTTCAACTGGCTACGGGGGAGACGGCACCAATACTTGGGATGCAGAGTTGTGGTGATGTAGTTGGGTAGTCTGGAGGTCAACTTCATGTTGTGGGTGTCCGAGGTGTGTGGACCATGTCTTCTGGATGAGTCTCATGGTGGAGCATGGCTGTCGACTAGACCTTGGCGTGGTTAAATGTGGGTGGGCACTGGGGGCTGCAGTTGTGTGGACTGGGGGATGTGAGAGGTGCTGGGGACGTGATGTGGATGCCATGCTCTGCGACCGTTCCCCCCCAGGTCCGAGGTTTTGGGAATGGTAGAGTTGGCAGCAGGTGCTCACCACATTGGCCAGCTGGGGCTAGTGCAGCCGTGTTACTCGCAGGGGAGCCAAAGGATGGATGCTGGGTCGCACCCTTATGGACACTCATGCGCCTTATTGGCGTTTCGGCTGCTCAGCTTGTCCCGGTGGCCCTTGCACGGTAAAGGGGCAGAGCTGTCGTAGCCAAATGTAGTAGTGTAGTATAAAGCACCGGAGGAGGCGGATCCACCTACTTGCCAGTACAAAGGGATAAAGGAGCAATTTGGAAGAATTGGGTTGGCCCCATGGGATAAATTTGGGATTCTGTAGGGAGGATGGCACTCTTGGACTTGACCAACCTGCAACTACCCGTACATCAAGGAAAGGTAAGGACTTGATGTGTCCTGTCCCAGGGTTCATTACTTGCTAATGTAAATTGGGACATGAGAATTTGGAGTAGGGGACGGGTGAGAGTGATGGCATGGCCGGTGAGGGGATTGGAATGTGTGCCACAAAGTGTCTTGTGGGTGGCGTTTGTTTATGTGTAGACGCATTGTGTTTTTGTGTAGTTGGGAATGGAAATGGAATTGCGATTGAGAAATATGAATGGAAGGAATGATTATTGAAATGTGTTTGTGAAATGTGAATGGGGATTTCATTTGTAAGCAGGCCATGGCAGCACCCTTTTATGACATCTTTGATTGAATATGTGGTTGAGAATTAATGGCAGCGGAGGAGGAAATGTTTTTGTGGATTTTGTGGGTGGGGAAGGTGTGTGTGTCCGCAGGTACAGATCAAGCTCTGGAGAAGCGGTGGCTGCCCCTCTGCAGTAATTGACTCTGGCTGCCAGTGGTGTCTGGAAATTGGGAGCCCGTCGGCAGGGGGTCTGTTTGGGCGCCTTGCGGCATGGAGGCCCTGGGCGTCCCGTGAAGCTGTGTGGAAGCCTGAGGCGACGGAGCCTGGTGTGGAGACCTCCCCAGCGGGACAACAGCGTAAGGAGCTGTTTGGCTGTCAGGGGGCCAAGAGTTAAGGGGGAGGGGGGGGCGAAGAAGTCGTAAGTCGGACGACTTGTTTTTTGATGGGCACCACAGCCTGAAGCACCCCCACCATCTTGCTTGTACGGTACCTCCCCGCTGCCTAGTAGAAACGCACACACATGTGTTATGACATCTGTGCCATGTTCTTGCAGGAGGGTAAAATACATGCTAGGTGATGGTTTTGTGCTTTAATTATTTTTTGGAACGTGTGAATGGTTATGGGATTTGTGTGAATGAGTGCGAGTGTGTGAATTTGCAACTTATAACAGCACTTGAGATTCCACCCAGCCATGTCACTCACCTGTAACACCAGGACAGGGCCCGCATAAATTTGTGGTGCATTGGGATGGCCCCATAGGTAACGTTGGTTATTGTGGCATCCACCGGGGCACTCGGTCTTTAGGAAGGGGTTGTACAAATGTTTTTACCGAAATTTTGCAAATTTGGTTAAGTTTTGTGGTTAAGATAGGTTTTTCCGTATTGTTGTTTTTCTTCCTGCCCCATGAGTTAGGAGCACAAACTTCGATGATTGTAAATATTTGAAATGTGGATTTTGCTTAAGGGGGTACAACGATAAGGAGAGTAGGTAAGTAGCTACGGTTCACTTCCCACAGCCCTCCAGATTTATTTCATAGGCTAATTAAGTGTGAGTCGGTAAGTGGTAAGACTGGGATGGTAGCGCCTGCAATGAACCTTGCGGTGGCAACTTTTCCATGTGCACTGGGGGTGGGGGGGGATGTGTTACGTTTGTGGGGTTAGGGATACTTTAGTCCAGGTAGATTTGTATGGGTAGGTGCTCCGAATGTCTTTGTAGAAACGTTTATGTAATATGTACTTGTGTAGACCGTGTGTTCAGATTAAGCTAGTATATTTGTCCCCATCATAAGGGGGCGGGGCATGTCAACTAACTTAGGGAATAAGGGTAAATTATCCCTTGTACGTCGTTCCCTCTGTGATTATCCCTTTGTCTCTTATGGCACCGCATTAGGCACTAGTTAGAATCGTGCATTTAATGGCACTAATTAATTATAAAACTAACCGGAAACCCAGATGACGCACTTGGGCTGATTACCCCGACTGGAAAGGATGCATAGGACGAAAGATCCATGAAGACACGCCCCAAGGAGCTATGATTGGCCAGGGCTCTTGATTGACAGGTAAGGACAAGTAAGAATGGACTCGCTGATTAGTGAAGGAAAGGACAAGTAAGAAGCAACTTGCTGATTCGTGAAGGAAAGGACAAGTAAGAAGCAACTTGCTGATTGGCGAAGCACGACCGATGACGTCAGAGAGCGGGGTGTAAATATAGTTGGCGTGGCGGACACCTTCCTTCTCGTTTTGGCATGCCATAGCAATCGGTCGTGAGTGCTCCTCTCGTCCACTCTCCCCCTTCCCCCCCAACCCCCCCCCCCCCTTCTCGGTTTTGGGTCTGGCAATAATGGTTGTGTGCCGGCATCTTCCCCTCGTTACTCTATTCGTCTGGGGTCTGGGCATTGAGGGCAAACATTCCCTCTTGCACCTCTCGTTCCAAAAGCGATAGTGTTTGGGGAGGATTGATTGTGAGCAGCCATATTCCGGCAGCGAGCTGGTGGACGTGCAGAGGCAAAAGGCAGAGCGGGGACAGAGAGTTGCGGTTTTACCAGCGCGGCTGGATGAGCAAACTGCACGCCTGTGATTCGGAGCATACGGTGAGGCCTGCTACGCAGGAACGGGCGGTTCCTGCCAACGAGCCAGCAGAGTTCCCGCCAACACCAGAGCCACGTCGAGACTGCACGCCCAGGGCCTGGAAGAGTTCAGCCGAGACGCACCGGTTGAGTCGCGTTAAGTGCACACACAGACAATTATTTTCAGTTATCCTTCCCTTTCGTCTGTTTTCAAGTCTGTTTGTGGGGACGTCCCGTTTAGGAATTCAGATTATCACGCGTTTTATTTTGTACTACGGTACCGGCATTCCGTTTAATAAACCTCTTTCTTTTTGTACATTTTAAATCCAGTTCGTTTGAGTTTATTTTCCACAGGTTTGAGGGCTGCCAGTGGGATACGTGCAGGTAAGTGCTCTTCAGCATTATCATCCTCCTCCTCCCCTTTCCCCCTCCCCCTCCCCCATGCGTATTAACTCCGCCACATTTGATCTGAACGCTTTGGAGTAACAGCTTGTTCGGCTATCGGTTCCTTGGAAATATTTTAATCGCCAGGAACGCAGCAATATAATACAAGCCCGGCTAGGCCGCTGTTAGACTTTCAGTCTTGTTTTATGAGATTTAATCTCTCTATGTTTTTGCTTTTTTTACTGTTTTTTATATATAGCTGTAATGGGCTCAATTTTCCAAATTGTGCGCTGCCAGACACCTGAAGAATGATGGCCAAGACAAGATGCCAATTGGAGTTGTTCTGCACACGTGGCAACTCCAAGGTGTGGTTAGAATGAATTAATTTGGCTGCACGCATACAGTTTAAAGGGAATTTGGTTGTACTGGAGGGTGATTCTGTGGCTCAAACTACACAGTGAACACACCTTTTAATGGCACTAGGGGGCCCGTTGGTCCATTGTACCAAATTTTCATTGGTCTTCACGGCCTTATAGCATACCTGCCTGACAGGCTCAGGGCGGTATTTTGGGTCCTCTGGGTCTTTTGGGTCATCAGGGACTTTTGGGTCATCTGGGTCCTTGGGGACTCTTGGGTCTTTTGTGTCTCAATTGTTAAAGGGTCTTCCAAGGTCTAAGCCCTAAGGGGTCTCAGCAGTCTAAAGGGTTAAAAGGTACATTTGTATCGTACGTAATTCATGAATACACGTACGTAATAAATAGACACAAAAAGTATGACACACACACACACACACACACACACACACACACACACACACACACACACACACACAACTCATCCATTTATAGTAGATATAAAAATAAGTTTAATAGACGAAAGTTGTGGCATGGTAAGGAAACAATGAAAAAAAGAGAATTGAGAAAACCTGTGGCACGCCTAAGTGGACAATGGCAGTGTAAACCCAAAACTAAACTTCCCACATACAGACCTTTCAGGGACACAAGGCAATGAAAGAATAGACAGGATCGATGAAGTCGAGGTTTTTGTGTTTTTTAAATTCTTTTTAGGGGATTTCGGAATGTTGGTGTGCGGTTCAAACTCTGCACTCGTACAGTATCCTCCACTGCCATCTCTCCTCCTTTGGGAGCTCCAAGCGCTGAATCCCTCCTCTCCATTCGCCTCAGTCCTGAGTGCAGCTGTCTGCACTGACTCAATCTACTCAGGTCCCTCCCAACAACTCTCTGGTGTTTGGGTGTGGCTGATTTATACAACCACGACACCACATCTGCCTTGGGTGAGGCTTCCCTCCACTTCACCAGGGTTGCACATGTGCCCCTGTAGCAACGAAGTTGCTCACATGTGGCTGCCATGTCATCAGAATGTGGGGTTTGCACATGTGGACACACCCTGCTCATGCGGAAGTGTGGGGGAGGTGACATATGACAATGGGGAACGATTAATAATGCTTATTAGTTATTACAGAGGGAAAAGAGGGGGGGGGGGGGGGGAGACCAATGAGGAGCCGCAAAACTGGTGAGTCAGGGAGGAAGGATGAAAGGCACAGGAAATTCAGTCACACAGAGGAAGAGCATTTGAGACAGGCAGACAGAGATTTTGCGGATCAACAGCTTTTCTCTTTCCACGACTCTTCTACACCTTGCACAAACCAATCTCCAATGCTTCTTCTTCACCTTTCGACTCTTCCGACTTTGATTTATTGATCTTCTTCCCATCTTTCTAACTCCTTCCATTTATTTTTTCTGTACTTTACACAGTTTTCACTCACACACTGATGTGCACCCACAAGCCTGGTGCACCTTCACCTAACCCAGGTGTCACCATGCTACTACGGGGCCACCGCCCCAACTTATAACAGCACTTGAGATTCCTGCCAGCCATGCAGTCGAACATATTTGGCCAGAGAACATCCAGCGACCACTACACAACCAGGGCACGAACGGAGCGGATGAGGGAGACGAGGAGGGAGTGTGCAGGAGGTGATCCCAGATCGCCAAGCAGTGGGCAACCGCAGCTTCAACTGAGGTTGTGAAAGGGGCGTCGGAACGCGTAAAATATCTCACACTACTTCTTTCTCACCACCATTGCCTACCCCTCTCTCCATACTCTCCTTTATTTAGGTGTCTAGATCTTTTTAATGTAAAGGTGTTAAGTAATTACCCTGCGCTCGTGAAGCAAAAAGCGGGGTTAAGCATTCAGTTACGTACGTACGTGTGTGTGCCGTACGTGTGCCGTGTGCCGCACGTGTCTGCATTTTAAAAATTCATTTTCTCGGCAACCGTTGGTCCGATTGACATGAAATTTTCACCATAGGAGGGCCTCCTCCTGTAGAATAGTTTATTGAATATTTTGACGTCATAAGTCACGTGGTACGGACGCCATCTTGGAAAAACGTTACACTATATCTCCCAAACCGCTCAATTGGAAAAAATGGAAACATGGCTCATTGTCAAGTACTCCGCTTGGGGAATAAGGTGTGTTGATGACGATATAATCAGTGCCTTAATTATGACGTCATAATTCGACAAGTACAACGCTTGATCTGTTCAGTATGAAAAAAAAAATCCTCTGCAACTGTTAGACCGATTGGCACGAAAATTTCAGAATATGAGCGGCTCCTCCTGTGGAATTTTTAAAATGATAATTATGACGTCATAGCTCACGTGGTGCAGGTGCCATCTTGGAAAATTTGAAAAAAGGTTGCACCTCTATATCTCCAAAACCGCTCTATGGAAAAAATTGAGACCTGGCTCATTGTCACCGACTCCCCATGGGGAATAAGATATGTTAATGATGATTCCATCAGTGCCTTTGTTATGACGTCATAATTTAACAAATACAACACTTATCCATCCGATCATTATTTTAAAAAAAATCAGCAACTGTTGGTCTGATGGACACGAAATTTTCACCATCGGCGTACCTCCTCCTTTAAAATATTTTAATGATAATCATGACATCATAGGTCATGTGTTACAGGCGCCATCTTGGAAAACCCGAAAAACGTTGCACCTCTATATCTACAAAACCGCTCTATGGAAAAAAATTGAAACGTGGCTCATTGTAAAGAACTCCATATGGGGAATAGGTGTTGTTAACGATGACGTCATTGGTGCCATAATTATCACGTCATAATTCGACAAGGACAATGCTTAGTCTGATCAGTTTGAAATTTATTGAGCATGATCTCTGCAACAATTATATTAGAGAATATAAATTTATGATGTCATCGCTCACGTGGTCTGGCAGCCATATTGGATCAAAAAAAAAGAAGAAACGTTCAAAAACAGAAGATTTGGCTCACACCAAGTTGACTGCGCAGGGTAAGTATTCTATGAATACCATCTAGTTTTTGTAAGGCATTCGAGGTCGGGTATATCGCGTAGGGGGCAAGAGGGAATGTGTATGTGCCTGTAAATTTATGAATAATTCGTGCATTGCCTTTTCTGAATTCTCCAGCCATTTTCCAGTTTCAATTCCCCAACTTCCATATCTCCTGCTAATTTCCTGCTTGTACAAACAATAAATTAATGAAAAGTTGGTATCATATTTTGACTTATCCTATTTGGGTTTGTTCTGGGATAGCTTGGGTTTTGTTCTGGGATTGCTTGGGTTTTGTTCTAGAATAGCTTGGGTTTTGTTCTGGAATAGCTTGGGTTTTGTTCTGGAATAGCTTGGGTTTTGTTCTTGAATAGCTTGGGTTTTGTTCTGGAATAGCTTGGGTTTTGTTCTGGGATAGCTTGGGTTTTGTTCTGGGATCACTTGGGTTTGTTCTGGGAAAGCTTGGGTTTGGTCTGGGATAGCGTGGGTTTTGTTCTGGGATAGCTTGGGTTTTGTTCTGGGATCGCTTGGTTTTGTTGTGGGATAGCTTGGGTTTGTTCTGGGAAAGCTTGGGTTTTGTTCTGGAATAGCTTGGGTTTTGTTCTGGGATAGCTTGCGTTTTGTTCTTGGATAGCTTATGTTTTGTTCTGGGATCGCTTGGTTTTGTTGTGGGATAGCTTGGGTTTGTTCTGGGAAAGCTTGGGTTTTGTTCTGGAATAGCTTGGGTTTTGTTCTGGGATAGCTTGCGTTTTGTTCTTGGATAGCTTATGTTTTGTTCTGGGATCGCTTGGTTTTGTTGTGGGAAAGCTTGGGTTTGGTCTGGGATAGCATGGGTTTTGTTCTGGGATCGCTTGGTTTTGTTGTGGGATAGCTTGGGTTTGTTCTGGGAAAGCTTGGGTTTTGTTCTGGAATAGCTTGGGTTTTGTTCTGGGATCACTTGGGTTTGTTCTGGGAAAGCTTGGGTTTGGTCTGGGATAGCATGGGTTTTGTTCTGGGATAGCTTGCGTTTTGTTGTTGGATAGCCTATGTTTTGTTCTGGGATCGCTTGGTTTTGTTGTGGGAAAGCTTGGGTTTGGTCTGGGATAGAATGGGTTTTGTTCTGGGATCGCTTGGGTTTTGTTGTGGGAAAGCTTGGGTTTGGTCTGGGATAGCATGGGTTTTGTTCTGGGATCGCTTGGGTTTTGTTCTGGGATCGATTGGGTTTGTTCTGGGAAAGCTTGGGTTTGGTCTGGGATAGCGTGGGTTTTGTTCTGCGATAGATTGCGTTTTGTTGTTGGATAGCTTATGTTTTGTTCTGGGATCGCTTGGTTTTGTTGTGGGAAAGCTTGGGTTTGGTCTGGGATAGCATGGGTTTTGTTCTGGGATCGCTTGGTTTTGTTGTGGGATAGCTTGGGTTTGTTCTGGGAAAGCTTGGGTTTTGTTCTGGAATAGCTTGGGTTTTGTTCTGGAATAGCTTGGGTTTTGTTCTGGGATCGCTTGCGTATTGTTCTTGGATAGCTTGGGTTTTGTTCTGGGATCGATTGGGTTTGTTCTGGGAAAGCTTGGGTTTGGTCTGGGAAAGCTTGGGTTTTGTTCTGGAATAGCTTGGGTTTTGTTCTGGAATAGCTTGGGTTTTGTTCTGGGATAGCTTGCGTATTGTTCTTGGATAGCTTGGGTTTTGTTCTGGGATCGATTGGGTTTGTTCTGGGAAAGCTTGGGTTTGGTCTGGGATAGCATGGGTTTTGTTCTAGGATAGCTTGGGTTTGTTCTGGGATAGATTGCGTTTTGTTGTTGGGTAGCTTATGTTTTGTTCTGGGATCGCTTGGTTTTGTTGTGGGAAAGCTTGGGTTTGGTCTGGGATAGCTTGGGTTTGATCCTGAGGAATTGGACCAAGTGAATAATATATCTGATAGACGAGAAGGGGCGGCATGTAATGGTGCTTTGCTCAGCCAATTAATAGCCATTACACAGTCACAGTGAAACAGACCATGGGCGCAAAGATCCGGCCTGAGGTGAGTGTTGTAGAACGGCATCCATGGTATTTTTTATAGACACACCGTGCTTTTGGAGTTGCCTGTCCGGCATCTGTAACTTGGCACCACGGTAAACCCCAGAGCTGCAAATATTTATTGGCACTTTTCTGCAGTGCCGGTGGATTTTCAAGCCTTCAATATTGCTCCGGAATCACCAAAATTTGGGCAATCTCAAATGAGCGTATATGGCACATGTGGAATATATACAGTCACGTGAAAAAGTAAGTACACCCCATGTAAAGTTTTGACTTTTTCAACATATTTCAACATACAGCTATTTGATCTTCATTTCAACAATATTGATAGATAAAGGTGATATAATATAACAAATATCATGAAACATTTACATTTTGTCGTCCATTGTATAATTTAAATAAACATAAATGCAAATTTCACATGTGGAAAAAGTAAGTACACCATTGGCTCTAATAGGTGGTATTGCCCCCTTTGGCAGAAACAACCTCAAGTGGGCGTTTCATATAACTGTCTACCAGTCTCTGACATTGACTGGGAGAAATTTTTTCCCACTCCTCCATGCAGAATTATTTCAGCTGTGCGATGTTTGAGGGGTTTCTTGCATGCACAGCTTGTTTCAAATCCCCCCACAACATCTCGATGGGATTTAGATCCGGGCTTTGACTTGGCCATTCCAGAACCCTCCATTTCTTTCTTTTCAGCCATTCCTTGGTGGATTTACTGGTATGTTTAGGGTCATTGTCATGTTGCAAGGTCCACCTTCGGTTGAGTTTCAACTTTCCGACAGATGGCCTCACATTATCCTCAAGCACCCTCTGGTACAATTAAGAATTCATAGTGGATTCTATCATGGTGAGCTGCCCAGGCCCTGATGCAGCAAAGCTGCCCCAAACCATAATATTTCCACCACCATGCTTTACAGTTGGTATCAGGTTCTTGTGGTCAAATGCTGTCTTTGGTTTTCGCCAAATATGTCTTCTGGTACTGTGGCCAAATAGCTCTACCTTTGACTCATCTGTCCAGAGCACAATGTTCCAGAAGTGCTGGTCTTTGCCTAGGTGTTCATTGGCAAACTTTAAGTCTTGCCCTGATGTTCTTTCTGGACAGCAAAGGTTTCCTCCTGGCACACCTCCCATGTCGATCAAATGTGTGCAGCCTCTTTCTAATGGTAGACTCGTGCACTTTGACATCAACAGTGGCAAGGGCTACCTGTAGGTCCCGTGATGACATTTTGGGGGTTCTTAAAGACTTCTTTCAGCATCTTGCAGTCTGCTCTCAGGCTGAACTTCCTGGGGTGCTTGGCCTGAACAAGTTGGCAGTTGTTTGGAATCTTCTCCACTTGTAGATGATCTTCCGGACAGTCGAATGATTGATTTCAAATTGTTTGGGGATCTTTTTAAATCCCTTCCCAGACTCGTAGGCATCTATAACCTTCTTTCTGAAGGCCTCAGAGAGCTCTTTTGATCTTGGCATGGTGACGCCGCACACTTTAACAACAAAGAGCAAACCAAACGAAATGTCTGAGGTTTAAATAAGACAGGTTCTTCCAAGATCCTCTCTAACGATGTTCTAATCATTTGCACCTGAGCTGGTGCACCTGATTCTAATTTTAGGTATTTGAAGTAGTGATAAATGTAGGGGTGTACTTACTTTTTCCACATGTGAAATTTGCATTTATGTTTATTTAAATTATACAATGGACTACAAAATGTAAATGTTTCATGATATTTGTTATATTATATCACCTTTATCTATCAATATTGTTGAAATGAAGATCAAATAGCTGTATGTTGAAATGTGTTGAAAAAGTCAAAACTTTACATGGGATTGTACTTACTTTTTCACATGACTGTATATATATATATATATATATATATGTGTGTATGTATTGTTACGGACGCGGTTAAGATGTTATTTACCGAGCGGTGGTATTGCCGCGACCTAACAGTTCCCCCGATTCTTCCCCAACTCACCCGATTCCACCCAAACGTTGGCCAAATCGCGCTATGCTAAATCAATGATGGAAAGGACACAACGACTGGGATATATGAAACGACGCAAGGGGTACAGTTCTCAAGACCTCCGGAGGAGGGTATAATTACAGTGGTGGAAAAGGGGGTAGATTACAAGGTAGTGAGGTAAAGACACAGAAGAGATAGGCACTTAATTACAGTCTTATCTTATCCCAGACAGACCACAGACAAACGGAACAAGGCTGACTTACACAGGGATTGATGGCAGGGAGGACAGGTAGGTTGATAGCACAAGCTGCACCTTGGCTCGGAGACAGGATCAAGCACGGTCCAAGAGATGCAGGGAGGTGACACAGCGCTCGGAAGGGACGTCTCTCTTGCTTCAGCTCAGCGCGCATCTGACGTCACCTCCCTCTTCCTGCGCATGCTCAGCGGGGAGTGACACGCCCTCGGCTGGTTGGCTCCTCCCCCCTGGGGCCGGTCCGCCGCTTCCATTGGGTGCGGGGGTTACCGGGCTCCGCCCTTGACGAGGAGCTGACAGGGAGCCCCTATTTGGTAACCCCGTCGAGCACATGTTCGATGGCGGCTCGTTGGGAAGGCCTCGTGCCCTCCCAACACCCCCTACCAACCAAGCCGGAGTGAGGACGCGCACTCCCTGTGCACGCCGCTGCCGTTGCTGTTGTTGTTGTTGTTGTTGCTGAACCGTGAGGAAGAGCTGCGGGGAGGTATTGGGAGGTCCTAAACTTCCTAACGGTGCCATACAATCACATTCTGGTGCAACGAAGGGTCAGAATTAATGGAAACGAGTCCTTAACTGACATAGACTAAGAATAACTAGCAAGATGTCCTATAGTTGTCTTACATGAGATGCGGTGAACCTGGGCACGACATTTAATGGGGGAAATAGGGGGAGGTCGGGTCTACAGAGTGTTGTTTACAGCAAATGGGACTAGGGAATGGGGGATTGGGGAGAGTTGGGAAGTATTGAGGAAATAGAGGAATATTTACAAGCGGATATGGATGGATGCAAATCCCATATCCGCAACAGTATGTATATATGTATGTATATATATATGTATGTATATATGTGTATATATGTATATATATATATATATATATATATATATATATATATACATACATACATACATACATACATACATACATACATACATACATACACTAGCCGAAAGCACCCGGCGTTGCCCGGGTTCTTTTTGAATGAATTTACTACGATAATTCAGCTTTTACTCGCGGCCGTAGAAGATTGACTACTATAATTCAGCTCAGCTTTTAATGGCGAAATGGGCCCGGCCTGGCCGAGGTGGGCCTCGACCGACCTCACCACCTAGCCTATAACCTTCCCGTGGCCCGTCCCGACATTTTTGGTTCTTTTTGAATGAATTTACTACCATAATTCAGCTTTTACTCGCGGCTGTAAAAGATTGACTACTATAAATCAGCTCAGCTTTTAATTGCGAAATGGGCCCGGCCCGGCCGAGGTGGGCCTCGACCGACCTCGCCACCGAGACCTATAACCTTCCCGGGGCCCGTCCTGACATTTTTCGTTCTTTTCAAATGAATTTACTACTATAATTCAGCTTTTACTCGCGGCTGTAGAGGATTGACTACTATAATTCAGCTCAGCTTTTAATTGTGAAATGGGCCCGGCCCGGCCGAGGTGGGCCTCGACCGGTCTCGCCACCTAGCCTATAACCTTTCCGGCGCCCGTCCCGACATTTTTGGTTCTTTTTGAATGAATTTACTACTAGTGTAGCAGCATAGCAAACCTGTTGTGCATTTTGTGATACAAGCACCAAATTTGGCACAAATGTACATTAATATGTTGCGAACATTTTCAGATATTGGGCCACTTGAAATTCTCTCTTTATGTACGCCATATTGGATTTCAAAATGGCCGCCACTTGAAATCTACATTTGCTATTATCTCTGGACGTAATGCAGCTATTGACTTGATTCTGGTATCTAAATGTATGTTTTTGGGGGCAAGGAATCCAATGGTACCAATTTCAACTTAATATTATCTATCACAGTCTGTTATATAATTTTATTTGGAAATTATCTAGGCAAATATTGGATTCAACACAATACTTTGAAAAGAATGTCTTAGTTCTGTAAATGTCTTAGGTATAATACTGACATGCTACATGGTCTAGTATTTGAGGCTAGGTGTACTGGTATCTGAGGCTAGGTATATACCGGTACTGAAGATACGTGTACATAAACAGTGTCATGTTAACAAGTTCAGCATTGCCACAAGTACATGTATGTTGTTGACTCATCGTCATGTGCAGTCCCCTTCACACACAGAGGGCTGTGCACTGAAGGGCAGCCTTTTTGCACTTGCAGCGCCTCACACACCCTGGGACAGGCGACTTCTTGATGCTGCTAGTGACAGGGGGTACATCAGTGTAGTAGTGCGGCAAGGGGGCGACTGTCTTGGACCGTGCATCCCCAGATCCTCCAACAATGACGATACTCCGATCCACTCCTTCACCAGTGTAAGAAGGATGTTGTATGAGGGAGATAGCGGTACCATGGAAGGAGTCCTTTGATGTTGTTGCACTGGGGTTGTGATCTATGTTGTCTACAGCGGCAGTTGTAAACACTTTGCCACGCATCTTCGGAGGGCAGACTACTCGTTCTCTGTGAAACTGTTGGCAGACACTGTTGCCCATCTGTGCTGAGAGCTGGAGCACTCTATCATAGGAGATGCTCAGGCCAAGGTGTGACAGTCTGTCGACCAATTCCTTCTTGCGTGTATGAGCATGCAGCATCATCCCTATGTATATTGGAAGTGGGGTCTCCTGTGCAACACTGTGCCTGACACTGGTGGATGATGTGGTGCCACGTGTTCGCTTGTGTTTGATGCTGTTGAACTTCAGTATCTGAGCTGTGGCAATTGCTGCAGGGTTAGTGTCTGCCATCTGTTCCTTGATGCTGGGTCCCTCTAGGATCATACTGACTAGGGCAAGCAGCAACGGTGGCAGATTCTTCTTGACATACTTCAGGGAATCCTGTGAAGGGCTTGGCTTCTCCAAACATGTGACGGCGAACAATCTGTGCAGCATGGGCAAGATGGACTGCATCACTATCACTGTCCAGCTCGCAGGCTTTGGCAAGAGCAGCACCGACATCTTCTTCAAATGCCATCAGGATGTCTCTCCCCTTGGTGTGTGCCCGCATGTCAGGAAACTGAGCCAACAGTCTCTGTTTCAGTCGTGTGGAGTGGACTCTCTTGTCGAGCTGGACTCCTAGCTGTTCCATTCTGGACTGATAGAGCTGGACAAGGTCAGCCAATCTGAATACTGGTGCCGTCTCCTCATCTTGTCTGGTTTCTTCAATGTAGAGGACGAGTTCAGCGAAGACAACTGCCGACATTGCTCGCTCTTGTTTTGTGTCCTGTGGTCCTGTTGACTGGGCCTTTCTTGTGCGATTGTAAAGTCCTATCAAGCACCGTGGGTGATACTGGGCGTCCAACGCTATCATGTCCCCACCACTGAGACGGCCCAGCAGTTCTGTATCACCAAGAAGGGTTGCACAGGCACGCACCCGTTTGTCCATTTGGAATGTTGCAGCTTTCCGAAGACTGTCAGCCCCAGCAGGTTGTTCACAGAAGAAACAATTTTCTGGGACCTTCTTCTCTGTACTCGATGAGCGTGAATGTAACCTGGTGCGTTTGCATGCAGCTTGTTCCTCATCGCTCTCACATTCTTTCTTGAGTGCTCTCTTTTGTGCTCTCTGCAGTTTGGTGTTGTTGTACTGGAGCCTGCATGTCTGATGATATTTTGCACCGTGTGCAACCATCGCAGCTTCAATGCCATGACCATCATCGAGTCTTTCCAGGTGAAATGATCCTGGAAGCTCTCCAAGTTCACTGAATTTGACCAAGTTCTCTGCGAGTGAACTGTACCCACTCCCAATGTCTTTTCTCTTTGATTGGTCAGGTTTGGTCAGTGTCTCCGTCTTGTCCTCTTGACATATAAGGCATAACTTCCAGTCAGTTGTGGTGAGGTGCTGTGATGTTGATGGTGAAGTTCGCTCAACATCAGCTCGTCTGAAGCTCTTGGACATGGTGGAACTGTCTTCTGAATCTGCAACGATACAATGATATAATGTTAACATTTTGTTATATATATAATAGAGGGGTTTCCTCCGCCATACTAATGGAGAGGAGGATAATTCCTCTATATCGTAGAGCATTTAGCTTGGCACACTTAGGGAATTAGTTTTGTGAGATTATGCCGGAATTAAATTTTCACCCATACCGGAGGCAAGAAGAGAAATAAAATCACATGAGATTCTTTAGTTAAAAAATATTCCCAAATTTATTGAATATTTACAAAACATTTGAATTCATAAATTCTTACAATATTTACACAGCCAAGATTTCAATATAAATCAGTCTAAACTCTTATTAGGTTGGACAGTACATTTTCCAGACATACCCCGTTCTGTTAATTACAGCCTTCGTGTTAAATTCAGAACATGTCAAAACTGTCAGTGTGGAATACACACTTCACTCAAAATACTACTTTATATAAAACATTTCTAATTTAAAGCCTTATAGTAAGAATTTCAGATAAACCCCAAAAAAGTAAGACCAGGTTGGCTATTAGACAACCTGCCTCTGTCGTGCCCACCAGACAAGTGGTTTTAGCCAGCACACATGTGTATCAGGTAAGCTTGTGCTGAGTACATCATACCTGAACAACTCAGTGAGTCAGAACACAGCAGTGCACACCAGGGTGACCCCTTCAGTGCATAAACCAATTAATCTGTCCACTGCAGGGCATATAGAAATGAAGTTATTTTCTGCATATAATAATAATATAAGTTCAGTTCTATATAACAATTTCTGTTATCACCACTACCACTACAACTACCACTACTACAAGCTTTGTCTGGAATTTTGTGGACTAACAGACAAACAGACATACAGACAAGCTGGGATCAAAACATTACCTCCTTCCACCATTGAGTGTAGAGGTAAACATCATGGAAATTATATCATGCCCTAGATTTAATTCATGCTTACCCGTGTATTTGCTTCACTGGTTCACAAGGTCTTTTGCATACATGTAATTCAGACTCTCGTCTTCATTGCTGACCACACAATGGTGTCTAGCTGAGCCCAGATTGTATGTAATTAACTCATTTATTTGGAGTCACAAGGTGATTTAAACACAGCCACACACAAAGAACACAGTTGATGTGGGTCAACACACATGCAGCCTCTCTACTCTTTTATTTGGGTCAGGGCTGTGATTAAAGACATGTAGTGGAGTCATGTTTGTAAACATTGTTAAAGACATGCTACAGTGCATTGTTAAGGAAACAAGACAGATGGAAGCCTATACAAGAAATTTCTGTACTCTAGAAACACAAAAGATGGCTTAAAGGGTCTAGGAAAAGGGGATTATGCATGTTTGGTATTTATTGACAATATGAATGTAATGTTACATAAAATACGCATATGAAAAACACAAATGAATGGGTCACTTTGTTTCCTAATGGGATATGAATTTATATTTTAGACTGCCAGTATATATGAGCTTGTCTGAGTTGTTACTAGTGATTTAGTATAGTTTATTTATTTATTTATATTTACAGAACTAAGACATTCTTTTCAAAGTATTGTGTTGAATCCAATATTTGCCTAGATAATTTCCAAATAAAATTATATAACAGACTGTGATAGATAATATTAAGTTGAAATTGGTACCATTGGATTCCTTGCCCCCAAAAACATACATTTAGATACCAGAATCAAGTCAATAGCTGCATTACGTCCAGAGATAATAGCAAATGTAGATTTCAAGTGGCGGCCATTTTGAAATCCAATATGGCGGACATAAAGAGAGAATTTCAAGTGGCCCAATATCTGAAAATGTTCGCAACATATTAATGTACATTTGTGCCAAATTTGGTGCTTGTATCACAAAATGCACAATTCTTTTGAATATTTGGGCTAAGCCGCCCCACTATACCATAATTCAGCTTTTACTCACGGCTGTAGAAGATTGACTACTATAATTCAGCTCAGCTTTTAATTGCGAAATGGGCCCGGCCCGGCCGAGGTGGGCCTCGACCGACCTCGCCACCGAGACCTATAACCTTCCCGGGGCCCGTCCTGACATTTTTCGTTCTTTTCGAATGAATTTACTACTATAATTCAGCTTTTACTCGCGGCTGTAGAAGATTGACTACTATAATTCAGCTCAGCTTTTAATTGCGAAATGGGCCCGGCCCGGCCGAGGTGGGCCTTGACCGGCCTCGCCACCTAACCTAAAACCTTCCCGGGGGCGTCCCGACATTTTTTGTATTAGAGGTTCCCTCCTATCTTTCACCGTTCCGGACATTAGCTTGCGCAGACAAACACACAAACAAACAAACAAACAAACAAAAACTTTCTGTTATATATATATATATATGAGGCCCTCAGAGGGTCTATGGGGTGTGTGCCTCCCAAAATAGGTATTTGGTTTCTTCTCAGAAAGTAAAAACACAATTTCGATTAAACTTGACCACAACCTTCATCACCTGTGATGTATCAGCATTTTTAAAAGGTGGTTGTACCGTGAAGGAAAATATATGAACCTGTAGGTTTCAGCCTCCATGCGCAGAAATCTGGTATAACGTCAATAACAATTCCATGATATTTGATTTCAATGGCACTACATGCAGTCCTTGTCTCTAATCTCCCGGAGTATGTTTTCATGAGCCTTCATTGTTGTTGCTCTCCATAACATACCTGAAAAAGACAGATGGGAAAAAAATCAGAGCAGGTTGATAAGACACAAAATTGAATAACTGCTGGTACAAACTGGCAATTGACGAGTCATTTTCCTTAAATTCATCTTCTGCTTCATCTAAAAGGCTGGGACATAAAATGTAACTGAAAATTGTTCATCCTCATGTCATTATTTTGTCATCCATGTACAGTCTATGAATACATCAACTGCCATCCTTACCTGCATCACTTGCCTCTGCTTGAACCAGCTTGGCAGTTACACGTTGGGATTGTGGCCCCTCTCTTAGGTTTTCCTTCCTACAGATGATGCAAATTTCTGGCAAAATGTTGTTTGACCTCGGCGTTACCTGACTGAGAAGTGCTGAGGCATGATGGCATCTCAGAGGTTTATTTAGAGATGGCTTTGAGGGAACCTCATCCCCTTCGTCCATTTGGGGGGCTTCAGGTACACCGGTCTCAGCGGCTCATTTATTGCGGGCTACAACACGTGCAACTTTGATTTTATGAGTGAACCACCTGTTACAAATACGGTGACATCCAAAGGCTGGATCAATACCCCCAAGTGGTTATTTTGATTATTCTGAAAAAAATAACCATATGTATGGTTTTATATATGTTGTTTAATAGGATGTAATTATGTAGTGAGGCACTGCTGTGCTGTGGACATATAAGGCACGTAGAGATAAGTTGCATTACATCCTATTCTGTTCTGCCCCATTCCCATCCTCTTCTGATCTGTATTCAGAATTCTGATAATTCAAAAACCCTGTATACAAAAACCCAAAAGTTAATAATAATTCAAAAACCCTATTTACAAAAACCCAAAAGTTAATAATAATTCAAAAACCCTGTATACAAAAACCCAAAAGTTAATAATAATTCAAAAACCCTGTATACAAAAACCCAAAAGTTAATAATAATTCAAAAACCCAAAAATTCTGATCCCTCCCCTCCTCTCTCTTCCCCGTTCCCCTTGCATTGTATTCCATTCCATCCCTTTACTTTCCTTTCTTCCTTTCCTCTTGCTCGGCCTGACATTGGGCCTGGCAGTAACCATGCAAAGTGTGATTGCAGTGCAATGAATTGGAGCGGTTTGTGATGTCATTGCAAATATTCTAAAGGAGACTTTATTTTAGTATCTAAATGACCTACTCAGTTTCCTATATGACTACAGAATGTTATCTCCAACGGGATTACCAAAGGTGAGATACTTGCAGAAAAAATTTGCATTTTCCTCTGTTATTGCATTGAAAACTGATGCAACAGATACACCAGGAAACCAATTGCTTGAGAGAAACAAAGTAAACAAGCGTTACGCCTAGGTCCCCTGTCGGTGAAGTGATGCGATTTGACAAAGTGGAAGCCGCAAGGCGGCCATCTTGGATTTTGACGTGGCGACCCAATTTTCAATAGCGTTCTCCCTTTTGCGTAGATACACCCACACACCAGATTAGACGTTAGTAGTTCGTTTATTTTTCAAGATATTCCGCTCACAATGTTCAGACATGGTGTCAGACATACATGGCGGTGGCCATCATGGATTTTGACGTGGGGTGCACCCACACACCAAATTCGAATGCGGTCCTTCGCTTACGCACACGCACGCACGCACGCATGCATGCCCACACGCACGCACGCACGGACGGTCGGACGGACGGACACATGGACGGAGGGGAAAACCATAGTCCCCCTTTCGCTCCGCGGTGCGACAGGGGACAAAAACCAGGGATCATGCTGAAACAAGCTTTGCCGTTGTTCAGCCACTTTATTCTCAACTCCGTCAAGTTCGACCAACTTCTTGGCAAATTTGCAAACCGTGGCCAACGCACGACTTTATTTAAACGAAACCACATTCCTAAAACTACAATGGCACTCGGTAGAGAATAGGCCTATACCTATTCTGACATTTGTATCCCACTGATCTGGACAAGGATAAAAACCGAATCGGCTTATTCTTGTTACCGACCCAACTCATCCACCTTGTTTTGTCATGTCTTCCACAACTTTTTGAAATATCATGCTATGTATTGTTTTGATCTCATCTCGTTTTGGTGAAGAAACGCATTAAAGAAACCTAGTTTCCAGATCCTCAACAAAATTGAATCACTTTGTCCTGGTCACACACCCAACCTGTCCACCAACTTTCATCTGAATCTACCCATAAGCTTTTGAGAGACACTGCTCACTGGCAGACAAACATACAAAGAAGAAGACGACGTCATGTGGAGCAGGATACTTGCAAAATCCACCCCCCACCCCAGAGAAAAAAAATTCCATTGATACAGCAAATTGTCCATTTCATCAAGATTAAAATTCACAATCTTGATCAAAGCTCGGGTCAACAGGAAGAAAAGTGACGATTTTTCAGATGAAAAATGATTTTGTAAGGTTGACCTTGAGTTGACCTTTGACCTTTTGACCTCAAAAAGTTAGTTTCCCTATTTAGTGACTCAATGTGCAAATGCTGTTCAATTTTCAAGTCAATCGGATGAAAATTGAGGATTTATAAAACTTGACCTATGTTGACCTTTTGGCCTATGTTGACCTCAAAAATAGTTGGTGGTTGAATTCAGTGACCATATATATAAATCCTCTTTGAAGTTCAAGTCAATCAAATGAAAATTGGTGATTTTAGTAATGTGACCCATGTTGACCTTTTGGCCTATGTTGACCTCAAATATACTTGGTGGTTGAATTCAGTGACCAGATATGCAAGTCCTCTTCAAATTTCAAGTCAATTGGATGAAAATTGAGGATTTTAGAAATTTGGCCTATGTTGACCTTTTGGCCTATGTTGACCTTTTGGCCTATGTTGACCTTATGGCCTATGTTCACCGAAAATATAATTTGTGGTTGAATTCAGTGACCAGATATGCAAGTCCTCTTCAAATTTCAAGTCAATCGGATGAAAATTGAGGATTTAAGAAATTTGGCCTATGTTGACCTCAAAAATACTTGGTGGTTGAATTCAGTGACCAGATATGCAAGTGGTCTTCAAATTTCAAGTCAATCAGATGAAAATTGAGGATTTTAGAAATTTGGCCTATGTTGACCATTTGGCCTATGTTGACCTCAAAAATACTTGGTGGTTGAATTCAGTGACCAGATATTGAAGTGGTCTTCAAATTTCAAGTCAATCGGATGAAAATTGAGGATTTTAGAAATTTAGCAAAGTTGGTGACCTTTGGCCTATGTTGGCCTTTTGACCTATTGACCCCAAAAACAATAGGCTTCTTGCTTTTGTCCAACTCTACCATTTGGTGACGTTTCGTGAAGATCGGTTGAAAATTGTGACTTGTAGGCCGGTGACAAACAAACAGATGAAAAATCGGTCAGAGACCGAGGACTTGCCGGAATTTACTTTTTTATCGGCCATTTAGGACAAATATGGCGGCCGAACCACGTGACTGATGACGTCATCATTAACATATGTTATTCCCCATGGAGAGTTCTTTGCAATGAGCCATGTCACCATTTTTTCTATTCAGCACTTTCAGAGATATGGAGGTGCAAATTTTTCGGTTTTTCCAAGATGGCGGCCGAACCACGTGACCGATGACGTCATCAATTGGGCACAGTCTATTCCAGGGCAAGACCAATATGTGTGCAAAGTTTGGCGATTCTACGTGCAACGGTGTAGACGCAGTGCTGCAAACAGACAGACAGACAAACAGACAAACAAACGAACAGATCAACATACTTGCCGGAATCTTTTCAGACAGACAAACTGTTTCAGACAGACAGACAAACAAACAGACAGACAGATCCACAAACACAACCGACCAATATACTTGAAAAATCTTCGATTTTGCAAGTAACAAACGGAAAGTACTTACTTTTTCCACATGTGAAATTTGCATTTATGTTTATTTAAATTATACAATGGACTACAAAATGTAAATATTTCATGATATTTGTTATGTTATATCACCTTTATCTATCAATATTGTTGAAATGAAGATCAAATAGCTGTATGTTGAAATATGTTGAAAAAGTCAAAACTTTACATGGGGAGTACTTACTTTTTCACGTGACTGTATATATATATATATTAGTGGGGCAGGCTTTCACCACTAATATAAAAATATATATACATGGTGGGCCAAAAGTCACTGAAGGTTTTCTTTGTTTTATAACTTTTTTATTTTTTAAATAAAAATTAATGAAATAAATTGCAAATTGTAGTTTAATTAATGGAATTTGTTTTTCTTGATTAATTGTGAAAAATAATGTCCTGCAAATGGCCCCCCATTGGCTTATTTGCAAAGTCTTGCTCTTTCCAAAACGTGATCCATTACAGAGGACAAAACTCCTTGATCAATCGTTGCAATTTCCTCGGAAAAATCAGGATCGTCCCTTACGAGTTGCTGTAATTTGTCTGCAAATGTTAGTCGATTTGCTGGATCTTGAGGTGACATTTCGTGCACCATTTGAATCTTGTAAGGAAACGGCAACGAATCTTTCTTCATTATCCTTACAAAATGATGATCTTGCCATTCCGAGCTGAGTTGCACGTTTACGAGTTGATGTTTCTGGATTTTTGTTCACACTCTCTCGAACACGGTCAATGTTTTCTGGAGTACGACTTGTGTTTGGTCTTTCACTGTGCGCTCGCTGAGTCATGAACAGACCCCTTTGACTCAAAATGAGCAATCAAGTTCCGAATTGTGTTTTCTGATGGTTGTTCTCAAACATTAAAATTATTGTGAAATTTTCTTTGTTTGAATCATTGATTTCCGACTGGAGTAATAAAATTCAACAATTTTCACGCTCTGGTCATTCGAGAATTTATTCATGATGTATCTCCCTGGTCTTCTTTATCAGTAAAAAAAAAAAAATATGAAAAATTAAAAAGTTATAAAAAAAAAGAAAACCTTCAGTGACTTTTGGCCCACCCTGTATATACTATAAGAGTTTGTCTGTGTGTGTCTGTGTTTCACCATTTTTCTCAAAGATTGCGGAACGGATATTCATCAAACTTTCAGAGTTTCATCAGTGAGTGCCTGGGATTGTTTCAGGCAAAAAGAGTTTTTGAAAATTAAAAAAAGTTCGGGTTTTTTTTTATTTCTAAGTGGTGAGGCCGCTTCAATATTTGACTATGTCCTTCCTTTCTTCCATCCGTCTGTCAAAAATGAAGAAGTAGAACTTTTCTAACCCACCAGTGTTTAATTATAAAGGGTTCTAAAGTGTAATTCTAATGGGTTCTAAAGGGTAAATATGAAGAGTGATTGTAAGGCATTCTAAATGGTAATTCTAAAGGGTCTAATGGGTAATTCCAAAGGGTTTCGTTCATTTATAGGCTTTGCCTATTCCATATTCCATGAAAAATGTCAAACTGAACCGCTTCCTTTGGACACGGGTGCGATTTTTTAAAATCACTCTATAGTGCCTATTAGCCTTTGTAGGTAATATTAAATATTAAGGTAATATTAAGGTATTATTAAGGTAATATTAAATAATCCCCAACCCCATGCATTAGTAGGTGTAGGGCAGTATTTTAAGCCCCCACAAAAAAATAATTTCAAAATTCCAACAGGATGAGAAGAGCACTGAACACCAGGTACACCTTCTAGCTCGTACTATAAAATGAATTTGTATATTTACTTATATATATACAAATTTCATTTTTCCCCCTCTACCCCCATCTTGTCTACCGCTCCCCTTATTATATGTTTTGTGTGTCTGTTTGATTTTTTTTTTGTGTGTGATTAATGTTAGCTCTTTCACGAGCTTCGATCTTGTATACAAAATAAATAAATAAATAAATAAACAAATAAATAAATTATATATATATATATATATGCTTGAAAAAATAAAAAATTGTTGAACCAAATGCAACCAAATTTTGTATGTTGCCTGAGGATACTGTTGCTCTTCACCCAGATTATTAAACAGCACATTCACAGATAAGTTATATAACTTATCATTCGGACTCAGTAAAAGTTTATAATTGTGATAGCTGGATTTACAAATTGGTGGAGCCGGCGTTATTGGTAGAGAAGTGGGACCCTCTTCTCGCATTTGTTATCCCAATTCTAGTGGCATCTCAGGATTGGCCCTCCGCCGAGCAGGGTATGGAGCACTGACAGTTAAGTGTTTTGGCACGCTGTCTCCCTTAATGATGATAGATGATCCATGTGGTGCGACCTTCTTGAGAGGAAATGCATGAAGATCTTTCGAGGTGGTTTGGGGGGATTTGTTGGGAGGTTTTGGAACAGAGGGCAAAGCTCTGCACTGAGTTTTTAATGAGGAAAATGGCGGGAAAGTGGGTTTGCACTTTGAGGTGCGAGAAATGGCTTTGTTAGAATGTATAAGTATGAAAATATGTATTCGACACCAATCTATATACACTCACAATGTATATCTTCTCCATGAACACGGTACACTTAACTAAACAAAATACGATGAAATAACTAGAGTTGTATTTCGAGGGTTTCTCTCTAAACCCTTTAGGCCAGAACCGTCACATTATGGCATCCAAAGCCAAGTCCACACAAGGCTAACTGACTTCCACCACTCTCGTGGCCAACATTGGCACTTTAACAGAATCCTTCGATCTCCCCTCCCTGTCAAGCCAGGAGTGCCCCAAGGCAATGTTCTGGGCCCAGTCCTATTCCTGATCTTCATAAATTATCTCTAACTCTCTGGAAAATGCCCTTTATCTATTTGCTGATGACTCCACCATCCACCATGACATACCTCATCCTTCAGACATACAGGCTGCAGCCTCTTTCCCTCTATTCAGACCTTGATAGAATCACAGGCTGGTCAAACACTTGGAATTTGTCTTTCAATCCAGATAAATCCCAAAACCCCAAAAACTTTTCTATTTTTTTTTCTTCTTTTTTTTTGAAATTCCAACTTGTTTCCTGGAAGTCCTTGCAGTGTCCATATGTTTTATACCTCTCCCACCTCCCCCCATGCCCTCCCCTCCCACATTTCTCCCGATGTCCCTGCTCTCAAATGTTGTGTTTGTGTCCTTCCCCCTCTCTCCCCATCTTGTCTGCCGCTCCACTTATTTTTTTTGTGTTTTGTGTGTTGGTTTGACTTTTTGTGTGATTAATGTTAGCTCTTTCACGAGCCTCGATCTTGTATACAAAAAACAAACAAAAAAAAAAACACTCTCAGCCAGGATCTTTCTTGGGCAAACCGCATTTCAACGTTGACCTCCAAAGAAAGCCTCGACTAGGCATCCTCAATCGCACAAAGTCCTTTCTTGGCACACCTGAACTCCTATCCACTTACTAGAGCTTCATCTGCAGCTTGATGGAGTACTGCTCCCCACTTTGGGGTGGCTCCCCTGCCTCACATCTTGCTTAGTTTGATACTGTGGAACCCAAGGCCTTTACGATCATTGGAATCTCCCACGATGAAGCTGAATCTATGGGACGATCACTTCGACATTGCAGACAGGTCGGTGGTCTCTGTCTTCTACCGCCTCCTTTAGGGATATCAGGCTATCGGTATACCACAAACGTATGTGATCGATGTAGATTCATATTTTTCCAATTCTCCCAATCTGATACCTTGTTGAATATGACATTTGGACACTGGCCCCACTTATGCAAATGTATCCCAAAATTTCCATAGGTAGTCCATGGGTCTCAACTTTTTTTCAATATAAATAAAAATCCACGTCGGTGACATGCTTTACATTTGGAAATATGAATTTCGCACTGGAATGAGTGATGCTGAGCACTAGAATTGGGATATAATTTGCCATTATGAATCCAAAATGCCAAGGAAGTACCATAGACAATTCCCATGGGAATTTCACAGGGCAGATTTGTGTACCGGCACCAGTCCGCAAACACAAACTGAGCTCACGGCAACAGTGAGGAAGTTAAAATGGCCACAGGTCTAGATCGAGCACTTTGTACCATCACATATCATTATTGACTGATGGTAAACTTAACCGGAATTCACAATGTTCTTGTCATCCTTTGCTTCTCTTATGTATTATGTATTCTTATGAAAAGTTGCGTAGTTACAACATTTGTTCCGTAAATGTAATTTTTCCGGAGAAAAGCACTTTGTTTGGGTGATACAATCTATAATGATAATTTTGTCACTCGATTGTAAATGACTATTGTAAATATTTATCATGCACACAAAAAATGGCGGAAATTTTGACTCCGGACCGACTACCCCAAGGATATGCTCTGGACGTGGCAATTCTCTTCCTCCCTCTTTCTCATATCTTCACACAAAATTATTTCCCCTCTCTCCCTCTCTCTGTCTGTCTGTCTGTATTTGTCTATCTGTCTCTGTCAATCTGTCTGTCCGTCTGTCTGTCTCTCTGTCTGTATCCCTGTCTGTCGGTGTCTCCCTGTCTGTGTGTCTCTCTGTCTGTCTCTGTCAATCTGTCTGTCTCTCTGTCTCCCTGTCTGTCTGTCTCCCTGTCTATGTCTGTCTGTCTCTGTCTCTGTCCCTCTGTCTGTCTGTGTCTCTGTCTCCCTGTCTGTCGGTGTGTCTCCCTGTCTGTGTGTCTCTCTGTCTGTATCTGTCTATCTGTATATGTCAATCTGTCTGTCTGCCTGTCTGTCTGTGTATCTCCCTGTCTGTGTGTCTCTCTGTCTGTCTGTCTGTCAATCTGTCTGTCTGTCTGTCTCCCTGTCACTTCTCTGTCTGTCTGTCTCTGTCAATCTGTATGTCTCTCTGTATGTCTCTCTGTCTCCCTGTCTGTGTGTTTCTCTGTCTGTCTATGTCTCTCTCTGTAAATCTGTCTGTCTGTCTCTCTGTCAATCTGTCTGTCTCCCTGTCTGTCTGTCTCCCTGTCTATCTGACTCAGTATGTCTCTCTCTGTCTGTTTGAATCTCTCTGTCTATCTGACTCAGTATGTCTCTCTCTGTCTGTTTGAATCTTTCTGTCTATCTGACTCTGTATGTCTCTCTCTGTCTCTCTCTTTCCTTTCTCTTTCTTTTCTCCATTTGAATCTTCTCAATTTAAGCTTCCACACCACGTGGACATAATACATACAATAGCTGCCACTCGATAATCTATTGCATATGCAATATGATACGTTGGATCAGCGAGGTAGTTAAGGGGCGGTGTATAACATGCTCACATTTAAATTGCATCCATCAAGTTTGAATCCAGATCGCTTTCACAACGCACAAGGTAGCGAGTACTTGGTCACGCGAATAGCGTGGCATCTTTCGTGCGATGCAAGTCGGGCTGTGCCGGATGCATTAACGATCTCTTAATATATTTCCAGCATTATCAGGATAGCGCAGAGGAGACTAAGTGCCATTTGAGCCGTCTCGTCCAGGTTTGACTCCCGGGCTGATTATAAAGTGTCACCCAAGATGGTGTTTCACAGGTAGCGCGTTGCATCCAATGAGCAGACTTTCAGGCTGGCTGTCTTACCTGTCATTTGCTCGCGCATCTTAAAGATCTGATGACATATTTCGAAAAGAGTAGGCCATTGTGTGTTGATACCCGAGTTTAATTCTAAGGTTCCTTCTCTGACCGAAGGCTGCCTGAGGAGCACCCTTTAATGGAGGAGCAACCTGTCCGAGTGATATTCTCAGCTCTGGAAACATCAACGCCCCATCGTAGGTGTACTTAACACCCCATAGGGCTATTATATTATACTCGCAGGTGGCAGGTGCACCCGTGAGAACCCCACTGTCATAGACATGCATGGCATTAGGACATCTTGAGTTAGATACTGCACGTAAAGTTTTAAACTTTTCCAAAATGTCTGCCGACAATTCGTCAAACCCAAAATGATATGAGCTGAGCTACACACACGGCAAATGCTTTGAACCTGCGCTCAAAGTGCGTTAAATGGAACTAAAATTTAGAATTATTATCACTCAGAGTTCAACATCACCGTAATGTGAAATGAAGACTATCGGTGAATAGCACAAGTCATCCTCGTGCTCAAATTATTACCCCCGCCAGGGGAGAGGGTATCGCATTCGAGTCCGTTTGTCTGTCTGTCTTTGTCTGTTTGTTACTTGGCAAAAATAAATAAATAAATTGCAAGTATGTTGATCACTCCGGTTTGTGTGTTTGTTTGTGTGTGTGTTTGTCTGTCCGCTCGCTTATACTTGCCTGCAGATCACAATTTTAAACCGATGTTCACGAAACGTTACCAAATGGTAGAGTTCGGGCTCCGACAAAATCCTATATATTTTTGGGGTCAAAAGGTCAACATAGGCCAAAGGTCAACCACTTTTTTCAAATTCCTAAAATCCTCAATTTTCATCTGACTTGAAATTTGAATAGGATATACATGTCGGCGAATTGAATTCAACCACCTACTATTTTTGAGATCAGCATACGCCAAAAGGTCAACATAGGCCAAAGGTCAACCATTTCAAATTTCTAAAATCCTAAATTTTCATCCGATTGACTTGAAATTTGAATAGGATTTACATATCGGCTAAATTCAACCACCAACTATTTTTGAGATTAGCTTAGGCCAAAAGGTCAACGTAGTCCAAAGGTCAACCACTTTTTTTTAATTTCTAAAATCCTCAATTTTCATCTGATTGACTTGCAATTTGAATAGGATATACATATCGGCTTACTGAATTCAACCACCAACTATTTTTGAGATCAGCATAGGCCAAAAGGTCAACATAGGCTAAAGGTCAACAACCATTTCAAATTTCTAAAATCCTCAATTTTCATCCGATTGACTTGAAATTTGAATAGGATTTACATATCGGCAAACTGAATTTAACCACCAACTATTTTTTCGATCAACATAGGCCAAAGGTCAACCACTTTTTTTCAAATTTCTAAAATCCTCAATTTTCATCTGATTGACTTGAAATTTGAATAGGATATACATGTCGGCGATTTGAATTCAACCACCAACTATTTTTGAGATCAGCATAGGCCAAAAGGTCAACATACGCCAAAGGTCAACAACCATTTCAAATTTCTAAAATCCTCAATTTTCATCCGATTGACTTGAAATTTGAATAGGATTTACATATCGGCTAACTGAATTCAACCACCAACTATTTTTCAGATTAGCTTCCCCAAAAGGTCAACATAGGCCAAAGGTCAACCACTTTTTTTTAATTTCTAAAATCCTCAATTTTCATCCGATTGACTTGAAATTTGAATAGGATTTACATATCAGCGAACTAAATTCAACCACCAACTATTTTTTAGATTAGCTTCGGCCAAAAGGTCAACATAGGCCAAAGGTCAACCACTTTTTTCAAATTTCTAAAATCCTCAATTTTCATTCGATTGACTTGAAATTTGAATAGGATTTACATATCGGCTATCAACCACCAACTATTTTTGAGGATAAAAGTATGCTCTACTGAGTGCCATTCCACTTTGTTCTGTTTTGCCAAGTGTCGCTCTCTGAGTGATTTTTCGTCTGTCTGTCTGTTTGTTTGTTTGTCCGCACAGAATAAATATGATTTTCTCTGCAACCGTTGGTCCGATCGACAGGAAACTTTCACCATAGGTGCAACTCCTCCAGTGTATTTTTTAATGATAATTATGACGTCATCAGTCACGTGGTTCGGTCGCCATCTTGGAAAAACCGAAAAGTTTTGCACCTCTATATCTCCGAAAGCGCTGCATGGAAAAAATTGAGACATGGCTCATTGTAAAGAATAATTCCAGTAATCTCTGTGTGTATGTTTGTATGTTTGTATGTTTGTATGTTTGTATGTTTGTCTGTGACCGCTGTTTCTCGACAACCACGGGTCCGATATACTTTAAACTTGCCAGGTATATTGCTGGGGACCCGAGGATGTGCCTTTTCAAGGTTTCATATTAATCGGACAAGTAGTTACCGAGCTATGGCGATTTCTTTACCAAACTCCGCAAGCCGTTCGCTTTGGACCAAACCATTTCATGTAAATAGAGGGGGGGGATTGTCACCGTACTCGCAAGCCGTTCGCTTTGGACCAAACCATTTCATGTAAATAGAGGGGGGGGATTGTCACCGTACTCGCAAGCCGTTCGCTTTGGACCAAACCATTTCATGTAAATAGAGGGGGGGGATTGTCACCGTACTCGCAAGCCGTTCGCTTTGGCTTTGCGAATGGACCAAACCATTTCATGTAAATAGAGGGGGGGGATATAATTTTAGATATATATATAGTACGGGCATGCCCTAGTTGTAAAGAACTCTCCATGGGGAATAAAATATGTTAATGAGGATGTCATAGGTGCCTCCATTATGACGTCATACTTAGACAAGTACAAAACTTCATCCGATCAAGATGAAATTTATTGAGCATCATGTCGGCATAAATTGGTGGGGGAAAAAAAATGATGACGTCATTGATCACGTGGTTCAGCCGCCAAAATTGTTTTAACACAAAAGCCTTAAAAACCACTGAAAATACATCCTGGTGAGGGTTTGCAATCTCTGATTGCTGTTTCTTGTTTTATGTATTTAAAAAATGCTCATGTCATTATGTACGGAGTGACCAGGAAAACACGGTACCGACCATACTTCTAATAACTTACTTTTTCCTCTTACTTTTTGCTGATGCAGAAAGTGGAGTTCGTCTATCGTCAGAAGATTTAGATTAGTCAAGTACTCTAGTAGCTCATGGTGGTTGAGTATGCACTTTATTGTACAGACCTAAACTCTTCAGGAATCCACTAATTGAAGGTCCAGGAACAATATTTGGTTGGTAACACATTTGCCACTGACGGCGAAATAGCTGAAATGGCCATACCCCTTTTTGGGCCACGCCCCCTTTTTTGCCGTGACTGTATCTACAGAACCGTTGGACCTAGGAGGTTGCCCGACCACTCAAAATTTGCGCAATGGCCACATTATGGGGGGTCAGTAATACATTTTCATATCCAAAAGTCAATGGTTTTTAAGATAATTGCCAAAAACCGATTTCAACATGTTACGAACTACAATTGTATGATACCACCAAGGCCACAACATTATATGACACTTATACCTTTTGCATCATCCTATTTTGGAATTTACTTATTTGGATTTCTACACTTTTCGCCTTTACTACAGCCACAAAACGTGACACATTTAATGTTCCTGTCTCTGCAAGTGCACGTTTTGGTACTCATACATGCTCTTGGGCATTTGCATGGAGGAGGCAGGTCATCGGGCCTGCACGATACTGGCAGTATCACTGGTGTTATGCCAACGTCCGTTGCTTCATACCCATACTGGAGTGGATCTGGTTTGGTGACGGCAGGAGTTGGGGCTTGCAACCACATCTTACACTGAAGAAATGCTCGCTTTATGTGTTCTCGTAGCGTTGATGAACAGCACACAAGCTGGTTGAAGTCCAGTTCTTTCTTGGAGTTGTGGTACTGCTCCCATCGATATTCATCGAAAGTGGAACAGTCGGTCTTCTTTAATCCAGACACAAGGAACTTTTCAGCATTGCTTGTTATCTGTGGTGACAGTTCTTCTACACCAAACCCTTCCAGTAGGGAGAGATCGATGGATGCTTTCAGGCCAGACAGCTTTGGACCCACCTTGCTGGTACTGTCGCAACCGCTGAGAGCATGAATGGCTGGGAGACACGACACCAAACCGTTGTCCAGTTGATCAACCAACATGTGGACTGGTACAGTTTTCTTTGTTTTCCGGTTACCAAGCTTCACGTACAGCTTTTGTAGTTGCCAGGTTGTGTTGAAGTGGAAGATGAGGTTGACAAAGACATCTGTGTCAGGCGAGTCGACCAAGACTGATTGAACCCCGTGTTTCACAACACCATCATTAATATGGAACATGATTCTGTCGTCGGCTTCTTCTTGGTTGCTTGAGAGCTCTGCGATCTGTGTTTCAGTGCCAGCTAACAGTTTCCTGCATTCACCCCCATATACTCCTCCAAATAATATTTCCTTGTCCGACTCGACATTCTGCAGCATCCACTTGAAGACATACTCCTGCAACCGAACTTTGTTCAACATTGAGCTCCAGAACATATCAAGATCGACAGGGAGTTTCTGATTGTCAGACCCAATGCATGTGATTGTGATTTGTTCTGAGGAACTTCGCTGTGCCCGTTCCATTTGCTTGATTGATGATTTTTGATAAACATCAAAAATAATGTCTATTCTTGTGGACACGGAGCCTGTAGCAAGAATCCTGTTGGAAAGACTCTCAGCCAATTCCCCGAATGTGTGAAGGCCCATCTTTTTCATCGGTAGTTTACGCACAAGTGCCATGAAGTCCACTATTGTCATCTGAGCGTCACTCTTTACATTCCTCGTCTCCTGTGGAAGGCGACTGACAAGTTCCCTGGCTAAGGAGGCTTTATCGGGCTTCTTCAATTTGATGCCATCTTTACATTCAGTGGTGAGGAACTGGGATGTGCTGGTCAATTCATACTTCAGGAGTTCTAGCATGCTGTACCCTCTTTCTCTAGCATAGTCAATGTACCTAACCGTTTCCGCTGCATCCTTTTTCGCCATCGATTTCTTCGCTGTGAACGGAGTAGAAGTACGTTTCACGAAAACAGTCTTGCGGTTGGTAGGGATTGTATCATGTAGGTGCTTCTCCTTATCCTGAAATCTGGTCTCAACAAACTCTTCATAACTCTTCTCACCAATTTCCAGGCATTCAAGTAATCCGTCGACAACCTCCTGGGGAATGTCAGCTCCAGTAGAGATGTTCTGAAGTCTGATTCCAGCGTCGAACGGATTGTTGATGGATTTTATGTAATCCAGAAGGGCCTTTGCACGAACATGGCCAATCTTCGTAGAACTTGGATTGAACTCATGGTGTAGGCTCAGCTCACTGTCATCTTTGTCTCCCAAGTTGCACCATTCCAGCAGCTGTGCCACATGAAGATCTTTCTCATGCTTTAGGAGATTCCATAAGGCTACTGCTTCTTTCTGTCTGGTCATCCCAATGATACCTCCAGCAACCTTGGCGGGTTTATTGTAACACTTCTCGAGTGCCATGTCAAATCCTACTGCACTGCCTTGTCGGGTAGTGTGGTACATCACCCATCCACCATCTGTAAAGCATCTGTAGATACCCGGGAACTTCCTTTGTAGGTCCAGGCAATCTTCAAGGAACAGCGTACCCCATCTGCTATAGTTTGTCCGGCCAAACCCGAAGAACAAAGGCATGCACCTCCGCACAGCTGAAACGAAAAGATGCCAATCGCCTTGCCGAATAGAGTGTGTAAGATCTCTCAGGATAGGATACAGCTCATCCAGAAACAAGCTCCAGTACCTCACATTCTCATTACAGGCCGTTTCTTTCCATTCGGTGAAATACTTCTTCAAGTCTGCATGTAAGATCTTGCTTTCTTCCCAAATCTCTCTGAACTCTGTATGGTCACTATCTAAAGCCTGCTGCATCTTAGTTTCCATGGTCTCTATTTGCTGGTCTAATTCACAACTAGTACTGTCCTGGTCAGGTTGAAACTTCTCAAACATAAGAACTGTCATCACCTCTGATACAAGACTCATTCCCTCCTTGCCTTTGCAATAGTGACCTCCAGTCATGACACTATTCTCTACAACGAGCTTGCCAAAGGCTTCAGTCTCAATCAAAGCCAGATCAATACCGATACAGCCTAAAAACTTCCCAAGGCAAGCGATGACTGCTTCGTAAACATCGTAAACTGCTTCGTCTGCTGGGCTTGATAACACTGAAGTTTCCTGTACAAAATATTTTTGATTAATTAATGATATGGAACAAATATTGTTTCAGATTGATTTAATGTGCATATAATAAATGCAACCATTATTTAAAAACTTACCATGTTTTAGTCACAGCAAGCAGGGATCGAAAGTAGAATTACTTGCCATCAGAGAACACTTTAACACTTCACCTAAACACCTTCACCTAAGAACAGAGGAGAAAGAGTTAAATTGCCTGTAATCTAGGCCTCTTCGGCCTCTACTTGCTTCTCGGTGCGACGCCATGTTGTTTTATGGGATACCGCTGCCTGCATGCAGGCTCAACGACAAAACACCCATGACCGGAATTTCTAGCCATGTCTAGACTCTAGTCTAGACTCTAGACTAAATTCTAGTCTAGACTCTAGTCTAGACTCTAGTCTTGACTCTAGTCTAGACTCTAGTCTAGTCTAGACTCTTCAGGAATCAAGTAATTGAACAATAGGAACAGGAACAGGAACAGGAACAATTACGAATAATATTGTAGTTCGTAACATGTTGAAATCGGTTTTTGGCAATTATCTTAAAAACCATTGACTTTTGGATATGAAAATGTATTACTGACCCCCCATAATGTGGCCATTGCGCAAATTTTGAGTGGTCGGGCAACCTCCTAGGTCCAACGGTTCTGTAGATACAGTCACGGCAAAAAAGGGGGCGTGGCCCAAAAAGGGGTATGGCCATTTCAGCTATTTCGCCGTCAGTGGCAAATGTGTTACCAACCAAATATTGTTCCTGGACCTTCAATTAGTGGATTCCTGAAGAGTTTAGGTCTGTACAATAAAGTGCATACTCAACCACCATGAGCTACTCTAGTAAAGGTAGCCCCATTTTTTTCAACATGCTGTGGACAACTAAAGAAAAAAAGGTCCGCGGGTCCTGAAGCTCACCTTGATCAGGAGCAACAGTCACTCAAACCACGCCACAGACTCCCTCAGACCCTGATTATTTTTTTTAATGTCGTGAACAAACTTTGGTAAATCACGGGCCAAGTTTCATCAACATCATGTGTTTGGTTGAAGCGATAATGACTGAAGAGTTTACGGACTCACTTGAGCAATGACTGACTTACCTACCTATGGATACTTTCACTTCTGTGAACGAAATCCTTTCAGAATCATTGGAATCTCCCGCGATGAAGCTAACTCCGAGGGCCTTTCACTCACTCACCGCAGGCAGGTTGGTGGTCTTTCCGTCTTCTACCGACTCCTCTCTGGCCTTGCCCCCCCCCCCCCCTCCAGCTCTCTCTGGGCTTTGTCCCCCAAATATTCCTGCAGGTCGCACAAGATCTGCCTGCAACCCTTTTATGGTTAAACTGCCAAAATCAAGACTCTCTGCTCACCTTCACTCCTTCATTCCTCTTTTCTCTCGACTCTGGAACAAACTCCCTCACTCTCTTCAATCCCACTCCACCCTCCAGGTCTTTAAAACAGCTGTTCACCACCATCTCTTATCTTCCCCCATCCAAAACCTTGATCTTCTCTTCCCCCGCTAATTTCACCCCAAATCCACGTTTTTGAAATACCAACTTCTGTCCTGGAAGTCCTTGGTGTCCTTGTGCTTTATACTTCTCCCACACCCCCCTTTCCACGCCTCCTCCCCCCAAGCCCTCTCCCTCCCACACATCTCCCTGCTCTCAAATGTTATGTTTGTGTGCTTCCCCTTCTCTCCCCATCTTGTCTTCCGCTCCCTCTTTTTATATATTTTGTATGTCTGGTTGATTTGTTTGTGAAATAAATGTTAGCTCTTTCACGAGCCTCGATTCAGTATACAAAAAACAAAACAAAAAAAAACTCAAATAAAAGGTTACGATTGGATGCATAAGGACAACATCTACCAAAAAGACCACAATCCATAGATGATCTCAAAACAGCAACGAGAACGGCACTCGGTAGAGCGTTTGCCTTCGCCAGGCTGAACAGTTTGTTTTGTATCCCACTGATAGGCCTGATCTGGATTCGGACCTGAACCAAAATCTAATCGGCTTGTTCTTGTCACCTAACCAACTCGTCCACCAAGTTTAGTCATAACTCGTGCATAACTTTTTTTAAATATGTTATATTTCACTTTTCGCACGATCTGTCAATGGTGAAGAATCGCTTCAAAAAATAAATAATTCTCACATCCGAATCCATGTTCAGATCTTCACCAAAATCGAATCGATTCGGTCTTGTCACACAACAAACCTTTCCACCAAGTTTCGTTAAAATCCGTACATACTTTTTTGAGATATCCTGCTATATGTCATTTTTGGCCCCATCTCCCAATGGTGAGAAGTCACTTAAAAACTTCTACTAGCCGGATCCGGATTCAGATATTCACCAAAATTGAATGAATTTATCCTTGTCCCACACACAACTTCTCCACCAAGTTTCGTTAAAATCCGAACATAATTTTTTGAGATATCCTATATGTCATTTTTGGCCCTATCTCCCAATGGTGAAGAATCACTGAAAAACTCCTACTAGCCGGATCCGGATTCAGATATTCACCAAAATCGAATGAATTTGTCCTTGTCCCACACCCAACCTCTCCACCAAGTTTCGTTCAAATCCGGACATAGTGTTTTGAGATATCCTGCTATATGTCATTGTTGGCCCTATCTCCCAATGGTGAAGAATCACTGAAAAACTCCTACTAGCCGGATCCGGATTCCAATATTCACCAAAATCGAATGAATTTGTCCTTGTCCCACACCCAACCTCTCCACCAAGTTTCGTTCAAACCGGACATAATTTTTTGAGATATCCTGCTATATGTCATTGTTGGCCCTATCTCCCAATGGTGAAGAATCACTGAAAAACTTCTACTAGCCGGATCCGGATTCAGATATTCACCAAAATCGAATGAATTTATCCTTGTCCCACACCCAACTTCTCCACCAAGTTTCGTTAAAATCCAAACATAATTTTTTGAGATATCCTCCTATATGTCATTTTTGGCCCTATCTCCCAATGGTGAAGAATCACTGAAAAACTTCTACTAGCCGGATCCGGATTCAGATATTCACCAAAATCGAATGAATTTATTCTTGTCCCACACCCAACCTCTCCACCAAGTTTCGTTCAAATCCGGACATAATTTTTTGAGATATCCTATATGTCATTTTTGGCCCTATCTCCCAATGGTGAAGAATCACTGAAAAACTCCTACTAGCCGGATCCGGATTCAGATATTCACCAAAATCGAATGAATTTATTCTTGTCCCACACCCAACCTCTCCACCAAGTTTCGTTAAAATCCGGACATAATTTTTCGAGATATCCTGCTATATGTCATTTTTGGCCCTATCTCCCAATGGTGAAGAATCACTGAAAAACTTCTACTAGCCGGATCCGGATTCAGATATTCACCAAAATCGAATGAATTTATCCTTGTCCCACACCCAACCTCTCCACCAAGTTTCGTTCAAATCCGGACATAATTTTTTGAGATATCCTGCTATATGTCATTGTTGGCCCTATCTCCCAATGGTGAAGAATCACTGAAAAACTCCTACTAGCCGGATCCGGATTCAGATATTCATCAAAATCGAATGAATTTATCCTTGTCCCACACCCAACCTCTCCACCAAGTTTCGTTCAAATCCGGACATAATTTTTTGAGATATCCTGCTATATGTCATTGTTGGCCCTATCTCCCAATGGTGAAGAATCACTGAAAAACTCCTACTAGCCGGATCCGGATTCAGATATTCACCAAAATCGAATGAATTTATCCTTGTCCCACATCCAACCCCTCCGCCAAATTTCGTCCGAATCCATCCACAACTTTTTGAGATATCTTGTTCACAGACAAACAGGTAGACAGGGTGAACACATAACTTCCATCCACCTTAGGTGCTGGAGGTAATAAATGACAAAATCCTTCCAATCACTGCAGCCAAGTATGTGAGAGTAGTGATGAATTTTCCCATCATGCCTTCCTGTGGTTGTCGAGAATGGTGTCAAGGCAACACCTCCGGATAAACAACATTGTGGGTGGATATTCCACCATGGCCATCGATTTTTCTCTGTTGGTCATTGACTACCTTCACCTTGATGTCGTCAAATCATTTAGTACGCGACAATGCAACATACAGGGTGTTCCAAAAGGACCCGGACAACTTTGGTTGTTAATATATTGAGAACCACAAATGATACAACGATACCCTTTGGTTTATTTGATACAGAATCTCATATAGTTTTGTGGAGACCATCAACACACTTCAATATGAGCTCGATTTGTTACTCACAGGAAATCAACGCGGTACACGAATTCATGCCAGGTAACACCCCTGCAGGTTTGCCACCTTGATGTTGTCAACAACATATTTGACAAACCCCCATATTTACACGTAGGTGAGATGCTGCTTTGGAGTTTTCAAAAATTGGCACTTGGTAATTAAAAACTTTTCTTTTTCTTTTTGTTGGTATACTAATTCGAGGATTGTATAGGAGCTAACACATATAACATACAACAAAGGAAGCAGGAGACAAGAGGGACAGAGACACAGACAGAGCAGGGGGAGCTAGGCCGGAGAGGAGTTGGTAGAAGACAGAAAGACCACCTACCTGCCTGCGGTGAGTGAGGGAAAGGCCCTCAGAATCAGGTTCATCATGGAAGATTCCAATGATTCTGAAAGCTTTGGTTTCTACAACGTGAAGCCGAGCTAGTTGTGAGGCAGGAGCACCAGCCCAGAGGGGAGAGCAGTATTCCTTTGAGCTGCGGATGAAAGCCTTGTATGTGGTGAGGAGCTCAGGTGTGCCAAGGAAGGACTTCGCACGACGGAGGATGCCCAGTCGGCGACTGGCTTTGGAGGCCAGATTTGAAATGTGGTTTTCCCAGGAAAGATCATGGCAGATCGTGAGACCCAAAAGCTTGAGTGACAGAACTTCTTGGAGAGGATTATTCAGAAAGTGGATGGGAGGGTTGTCCAGGCGGTCTTTTCGGAGAGACATCGTAAGAGTGTGAGATTTGTCAGGATTGAAAGACATGTTCCATTTGTTTGCCCAGTCTGTGATTTTGTCCAGGTCTGTGGAGAGTGAGGAGGCTGCAGACTGCCGATCTGAGGGATGAGGAATGGAGCGGATACCATGAGATGGAATTTTCAATTGATCTTAATTAGGGAAATTAAAAATTCTAACTACCTCTTATAGATAATATGTCTGTGATTTTGTGTTGATACTTGCACGTCCTAAATTCAATATTAACAAGTTTTATGGCACAAATTAACAATTTTGGCGGCCATTTTGAATTTCCAATTTGGCAAAACGACTGAATTTAAAGAGCATCTATATGAGAGCATAACCGACAAATTTAATGCTTGTATCACAATGTGAAAGATTCATCCTAATAATGGGCGTTGGCGGGCTAGCTAGTAGAGTCTGTTGTAGACATTAGATATCCCACTGTGAGCTATTACAGAGTCTGTAAATGTGTGCCGAGCTAAATCAATTGCCTAGAGGTTAAACGTCATAGTTAAAGGTATGTGGATGTTCACATGGAAACAACTAGAACGCCACTCAGGAGAGCGCAAACTCCCGCCGTGGGTCAAGTCGGAATAGTACGATTTCACAAAAGTTTGAGGGAGTAGTTCAGGGACAACACAAGACAAGACAACACAAGACAGACACTGCACAGATATATATTTAGAATATATAGAAGATTGAAGGAGCTGGGGCTCCCACGTCGATCGGAAGAATGGACGCGACAAAAAGCTGGAATTCATCCGAGTTGCTTTAATCAAATCAAACACTCAGGCACTCTGAAAACCCTTTTATCGGGCAGCAATATATATCTATTATCCCGGGGGGTTTGCCCAGGCCCGGCGCCAGGGGGCGTGGCCCAGCGTCCTGGCTGCGGCCTGGCAAGTTGAGGGCGAGCCTGCCCGGGCATGCCCGGGCGTCCCGACCGAGGCCTGGCAAGTTGAGCGCAGGCCTGCCCGGGCGTCCTGGACGAGCCCGGCATGGTGATCGCTCCGCGTCCTTGATAGGTGCAAGGCGATTGTGAAAACCCAGCGGCAGCCGCTACACACGTCCCCCCAGAATCGACTTGCACCGGCAGGGTCAATTTGAGGGGGGTCCTGATGACCCGGCCGAAGCGACCCCTGGCAGGTCGTGGGAGGGGGTCCGGTGAGGTGGTGGGCGGTCGAGTGGGGGGGACCGTGGACGGGGGGCGGCCTCGCCACGGCGGAAGGGCCACCCGTGGTGGGTGGTCGACGTCCACGTGCGCCGGCTTGAGACGGTCCACCGCAATCCGGTCCGACCTGCCGCCGATGTCGATGACGAACGACTTGTCGTCCCGTCGCAGCACCCGGAAGGGCCCGTCGTACAGCGGCTGGAGTGGCCACCGATGTGCGTCGTGACGCACAAAAACATACTCCGCTGTGCGGAGTGCTGGGGGGACGTAGGACTGGGGGTCACCGTGGTGGGATGTTGGCACGGGGGCAAACCGTCGGGCGGCCTCCTGGAGGTCCGAGCGCTGGTGAGCTGCGGACCAGGGACTGGTAGCGTCGGGCACGAATTCGCCCGGGACGCGTAGTGCCTGGCCATAGACAAGCTCGGCGGTGGATGCCTGGAGGTCCTCCTTGGGGGCCGTGCGAAGGCCCAAAAGGACCCACGGCAGCCGGTCGGCCCAACCGCCGTCTTGAAGGCCGGCCATGAGCGCGGCCTTCATGGAGCGGTGGAATCGCTCGCACAACCCGTTTGCTTGGGGGTGGTAGGCCGTAGTACGGTGGAGCTTGACCCCCACGTTGCGGGCGACCGCGCCCCACAGCTCGGAGGTGAACTGTGGTCCGCGGTCTGACGAGATGTCCGCCGGTGCGCCGAAGCGGGCGACCCAGGTGGCGATGAAAGCCTGCGCCACGTCGGCGGTGGTGGTGGAGACGAGGGGAACGGCCTCCGGCCACCTGGTGGTCCTGTCCACCATGGTGAGCAGGTGTGTGAACCCCCGTGACGGGGGGAGGGGGCCCACCAGATCCACGTTGACGTGGTCGAAACGTCGTTCGGGCACGGTGAAAGGTGCCAGCGGGGCCTGGGTGTGTCGGTGGACCTTGGCCCGTTGGCAGGCCGTGCAGGTGCTGGTCCAATCGCGGACGTCCCGACGAAGGCCGTGCCAGACGAAACGCGCCGACACCAGCTTCTGGGAAGCTTTCCGGCCCGGGTGGGAAAGGCCGTGGAGGGAGGCGAAGATGCGGCGTTGCCAGGTGACGGGCACGATGGGGCGAGGCTGGCCTTGGGAGACGTCGCAGAGCAGGACAGTGTCCGCGCAGGGGATGTCGGCCAGGCGGAGGCCCGTGTCCGCCACCCGGAGGGCTTGCACCGTGGAGTCGGTGGTTTGGTCCGCCGCCATAAGCGCAAAATCCACGCCCAGGTGGACCGCGTTCGCGCTGGCCCGGGAAAGACAGTCGGCCACGGCGTTGTTTTTGCCGGCGACGTGCCGGATGTCCGTGGTAAACTCCGACACGGCGGAGAGGTGGCGCTGTTGGCGGGCCGACCATGGCTCCGTGACCTTGGCCATGGCGTAAACCAACGGCTTGTGGTCGACGAACGCCGTGAAAGGTCGGCCCTCCAGGAGGTGGCGGAAATGGCGGACGGCCAGGTGTAGACCGAGGAGCTCCCGGTCAAACGTGCTGTATTTGAGCTCGTTCGGCCGGAGCTGCCGGCTGAAAAAAGCGAGTGGCTGCCAAACCCCGTTCACCCATTGCTCATGTACGGCGCCCACCGCGTAGTCGGAGGCATCCGTGGTGAGGGCGATGGGAGCGTTGAGCACCGGGTGAGCGAGCAGTGTTGCGTCGGCGAGGGCCCGCTTTGAGCGTTGGAAGGCCGCATCCATTGCTGCGGACCAGGCGATGTCGTGCTTGGCCGGCTTGCCCCGGAGGGCTTCGTAGAGGGGCCGCATGAGTTGAGCAGCGCGGGGCACGAAGCGGTGATAAAAATTCACCATTCCCAGGAATTCCTGCAGGGCCTTTATGGTGCGGGGACGCGGGAACGTGGTGATGGCCTCGACCTTGGTTGGCAGCGGCACGGCCCCGTTCTTGGTGATGTGGCCCAAAAAATCAACGGCCGTCGTGCCGAAGTGGCATTTGGCCGGGTTGACGATGAGGCCGTGCTCGCTGAGGCGCCAGAACAGTGTTCGGAGGTGGAGGAGGTGCTCGGCCCGGGACGTGCTGGCGACGAGGATGTCGTCCAGGTAAACGAAAAGGAACGGCAGGTCACGCAGCACGCCGTCCATCAAGCGCTGGAACGCCTGAGCCGCGTTCTTGAGACCAAACGGCATCCGCAAGAATTCGAATAAGCCGAACGGCGTGATGACTGCCGTTTTAGGGACGTCGGCCGCCCTGACAGGTACCTGGTGATATCCCCGTATGAGATCAATTTTCGAAAAAATGACCCGTCCCGCCAGACGGGCGGAGAAGTCTTGGATATGCGGGATCGGGTACCTGTCGGGGGTGGTAGCGTCATTGAGACGGCGGTAGTCGCCACACAGGCGCCATCCACCCCCCGGCTTTGGCACGATGTGCAGTGGCGAGGCCCACACGCTATCGGAGCGCCGCACGATGCCGAGGTGCTCCAACGCGTCGAATTCGGCCTTCGCTACGGCGAGCTTGGCTGGGTCGAGGCGGCGGGCCCTGGCGTAGACCGGCGGGCCCGTGGTTGGTATGTGGTGCTCGATCCCATGCCGTACTGCGACGGCCGAAAACGTCGGCCGCGTGAGGGCCGGGAACTCCGTGAGCAGGCGAGCAAACTCGTTCGCCGCCGGGACGGTGCATGCCAGCTCGGTCGGCGCGGAGCTGCTCAATGTGCATACCAGGGAGCTGAAGGTTTCGGCGTTGATTAAACGACGCCGTTGGACGTCCACCAGCAGTCCGTGTGCGCAGAGGAAGTCGGCGCCTAGCAGAGCCATGGGCACGTTTGCGGTTACAAACGTCCAAGCAAAGCGTTGGCCGCCGAAGCAGAGGGTGACGTTGCGCGGGCCGAAGGTGCGGATGGTCGATCCGTTGGCCGCAACCAAGGAGGGGCCGCAAACCGCGGATTGCCTGTCCTGGTCAGAGGCGGGTATGACGCTCAGTTGGGCGCCGGTATCGCACAGGAAGCGCCGTCCGGACGCTTTATCCGTGATGAACAGTAAGTTGCCCGTGTGGCCGGCGCTCATGGCTGGTAATGAATGCCGGCCCGGCCGTTTCCCGGCCTGCCGAAGGTGCACGGGGGTCGGCATGTCCGGGCCTTCTGTCCGAACCTGGCATGATAGTAACACCACGCTTGGTCAGGTGGAGGCCCCGGTCGTCGTGCTGGAGGTGGTCGGCTCGGTGTAGCGGCCGCCAATTGCATCGGCAGTTCGGCCGTCGACCGTGCCGGGTGCTCGGGCGCCATGGGTGTTGCGTCGGACGGCGGTGGGTCCCATGTCGCCGCTGCGATGCGCTGTCCTGCGGCGGAGATCTTGTCGGCTTCTCTGGCAAGGGCCCGGGGATCTGTGATCGTCGTGCTTGCCAGGGCGAGGCGTACCGGGTTAGGCAGCTGACGGAGGAACAGCTCCCGGAACAGGAATGCCGGAGAGTGCTCGCCGAGCAGTGAAAGCATGTAGTCCATTCGCTCGGAAGGGCGCGTGTCGCCGAGCTCAGGCAGTTCGAGCAGGCACCGTGCGCGTTCCGCCGATGGGAGGGCGAAAGCATCGAGGAGAAGCTTCTTAATCGCGCCGTATTTGTCAGCGGCTGGCGGGCTCTCGAGGAGGCTCAGGGCGCGGGCCGCGGTAGCCGAACCGAGCGCAGCTACCACATGGTGGAAGCGGGTGTCGTCGGCCGTGATGCCTCGCAGGGCGAACAGGGACTCCGCCTGTGCGAACCAAACCGCCGCGTGAGCCTCCCAGAAGGTAGGCAGTTTAAGGGCGACTGCCGTGTCCATGTCGGTAGGTCACCAATGAAGGAGCTGGGGCTCCCACGTCGATCGGAAGAATGGACGCGACAAAAAGCTGGAATTCATCCGAGTTGCTTTAATCAAATCAAACACTCAGGCACTCTGAAAACCCTTTTATCGGGCAGCAATATATATCTATTATCCCAGGGTGTTTGCCCAGGCCCGGCGCCAGGGGGCGTGGCCCAGCGTCCTGGCTGCGGCCTGGCAAGTTGAGGGCGAGCCTGCCCGGGCATGCCCGGGCGTCCCGACCGAGGCCTGGCAAGTTGAGCGCGGGCCTGCCCGGGCGTCCTGGACGAGCCCGGCATGGTGATCGCTCCGCGTCCTTGATAGGTGCAAGGCGATTGTGAAAACCCAGCGGCAGCCGCTACAAGATAATGTTAAAAAACAGGGCAATTTCACTTACATTTTCGGATTCAGCGTTCAATTCTATATAGGTGAGTGTATTTTGAGGCATGTGTGAGTTCAAATAAAATTGTAAGCCAAGAAAAACGTTCATTTCATTCCTTAGGGATACAACATGTAAAACTGGCCCAAACGTCAAATCAAAACTCGCTCATTTTAAGTCGTACAAGCTAATGCGACCACTCATTCTTCTGGGAAGAATCCCGTGCACATTCTGGTCACACTTATAACTCACCTAAGTCTTTATAAGTTCATCAAATACTGACACCGCGATTGACATTCGCTGAGGTAAATGTTGATATCTCTTCTGAGGTTAAAAAAAAAAAAAACATTTTTAAAGCATTATACGTATCAACCGATACATTTATGAAACGGGGAAACCGAATACACACTTTGGTGGTTTTAAAATGACAGAATATGTCTTTATTAGAAAAAAAACGAACCTTGAAGACGACGCTGCTAACAAAATACACCGCTCTAACGCATAACCACGAGTTTAAACTACATTTACAACAAATATGAAAACTATTTTCATATCACAATGTTAAATATAGAATATATAGAAGATAATGTTAAAAAGAAATGAGCCCTGTCTTCCAATGGTAAACAATCCTTCAAAGAATTCCTGGAACCGGAATAATATCCTGAGCTTCACCAAAAACTAATCAATTCTTCCTTATCCCAAGGGCAATCATCCCACCAACTTTCATCCAAATCCGTTCTGAACTTTTCCAGATATCTTGTTCACGAACACACACACGCGCACACACACACACGGACACGATCGAATGCATTACTCCCTCGCGGGAGTAATAAGGAATAGTTGATGCACATAAGAACATTGATACACATGGGCTTTAGGGTCTCCTTTTCTCATATGACAGGAGAAAGTGAGAGAGCTGTTATGATGTCAATTGAGTTTGGTGCCCTCTGGGTTAGATGTGGTAGTTCTTCCCATTCCCCTTACAGGTGAGTGTAATAGGTGTGAACAGGGTGTGAATGAAGCAAAGGTCCAAAATGGCCTCATCATGTTCATGTTTCCACTGAATGGTATCTCATACTTTAAATAAATAAATAATTTTCATGATAAATGTTGGACACTCATTCCAAACAAACTGTGCCCTCTTCTGGTGGATTTGTTGTATTTTACATTGTTTGTGGGCCTTGTGGAGGATAAACAACAGGTCTGTGCCAGGTGTAAGTATAAGCAGGTGCCTTTGGCATATGAAAGTAACAATAATTTCAAGTGAACTGCCCCACCCCCATTTTCAATCATATCGTTCACTCACTTACAAAGTGTAACCAATTCCTCCGCAACAGGCAATTTAACACCAATGGCGTCCATGACCCCATGGCCGGAAGAAAAAAGAAGAGATTGTCACGTGTAATACAAATCGCAGTGATGCTGAAAACTGACAAACCGGGCCTAGGTTGAGCAATTCGAAAATTCTGGGCCAAGGACCATACCAGGTAATTGTGCCCTGGTAGCCTCAAATCACTTGTGATTATGTTGGTGTACAGATCAATTGTCGATATAGATACACATTAAATGTACCTGTGCATTACATGTACAGGTATAGGTACGTGTTAAAAGTGATGAAATTGACGTAGATTTGAACATAGGTAGATGGGATCGTGGGGGGGGGGGGGGGGGGGTGAGGGACGGAGGATGTGTGTGTTTGTGTGTGTGTGTGTGTGTGTGTGTGTCTAAATGGGAAGGGGGGAGAGAGGGTGAAGGGGGATCATGGTCATGTGTGATTTGTTTGAGATTTCTCAATCTCCCCGTACCCACTTCTCACATGCCTTGTTCCCTAATCATGATTATCAATCACTTGCAAAAGAGGAGCCCACTGCCAGGTACACCAGCTACTGTACGTTCCAAGTTCCTACCCGAAGTCTCGAACACTGTTCCCCCCTCTGGGCTGGTGCTCCTGCCTCTCACCTAGCTCGTCTTCACGTGGATGAAACCAAAGCTTTCAGAATCATTGGAATCTCCTGCGATGAAGCTAACTCGGAGGGCCTTTCACTCACTCACCACAGGCAGGTTGGTGGTCTTTCTGTCTTCTACCGACTCCTCTCCGGCCTTGCCCCCCCCCCCCCAGCTCTCTCTGTGCTCTGTCCCCCAAATATTCCTACAGGTCGCACAAGATCTGCCAGCAACCCTCTTATGTTTAAACTGCCAAAATCAAGACTCTCTCCTCACCTTCACTCCTTCGTTCCTCTTTTCTCCCGCATCTGGAACAAACTCCCTCACTCTCTTCAATCCCACTCATCCCTCCAGTTCTTCAAACCAGCTGTTCACCAACATCTCTTATCTTCCCCCATCCAAAACCTTGATCTTTTCTACCCCCACTAAAACGCCCCAATCCACCTCTTTCAATCCCCAACTTCTTTCCTGGGGTTCCTAGTAGTGTTCATTTGCTTTATACCGTGTACCCCTCCCTCCTCCCCCAGCCCTCCCCCTTCCACAGATCTACCGACTTCCATGTTATCTTCTGTTGTTGTGCTTGTGTGCTTCACTCTCTCCCCCTCTTGTCTCCCGCTCCCTTCATTGCATGTTTTGTGTGTCTGTGCATGTTTTCATGTTCAATGTGTTAGCTCTTAGACGAGCCTCGATTCTGTATGCACAAAAAAAAAAAAAAAAGTCTGGCACCCTGCCACGAGGTAGTGACTTCTTCAGAATTTATTTTTCAGCAATGTTGTAGGGTCATATATTGACTTCCCAAAACCATTCAGAGCATAGGAAAGTTTGATGGTGGATTTTGATTCTTTGTAGTAGGTACTTAGAAAACAAGAAGAAAAATACATAAAATGTCAAAGCCCCCATGGTTTTAATAATTTTGCTGGACGGAGTTAAAGGTCTTTAAAGGAGTTAAAGGAGATCTCGCGAGATCTTTGTCGGCGAGGTCACGTCTTTTCGAAGCTGTCCATGCGCTCACGCTTTCGAAGTTAAGTAAATTTTCACAATTGTGTTTTTGTCGAAACTGTATCTATCTTTCGGTGTGTGTACCTATAGTTTCTCCTTAGTAAAATTCTCGGTGTTAATTTTTCACACCTGTATACAAAATCGTCGGTTAATTAGTGTCGCGTATTTTGAGGCCGAGTAGGCTACCGTGTCCTACCTTGAGGCTTTGTTTTTCTCTCAGGGGTCCGTCGATTGTGCTGCAATTACTTTCGTTCTCTGTTTTTGTCCCAGTCTTTCACCCCATACTTCCTTGTTTAAAATCTCAACTCAAAAAAAAAAAAAAAATTCCTTCTCTGTTCTTATTCGTTGTTCTTATTCGTTTATTCGTTGTTCTTATTTGTTCGTTCGTTCTTCGATCACGTGTTTCACCCCCATTTCCATTTCCCCAGATAGTTTTCACTGCTCAATTTTAAAATGTTTAAACTTTCCCCTGAAGAACTGTATTCTGTCGTATATTATAGCACCTTTTTCTTCTTCTTCTATAAAAGGATGCTTTTGACTTGCTCACCACATGTATTCATTCCAAAAAAAAAAATTCCATCTCTTACAGTGCCTCTTTTCTACATTCCCAAAACTCTCCTGCACTCCACCCTCCTCCAGCGTCCTCAAACGGATTTTTGACTCGAAGGTCTCAAGAAACTCATTTTGCAATAAATGTTCGTTTCCCATTAATCGTACACTTTCTAAAATCCAATCTCACCCCTCCCATCCAAATCTTCCCCATCACCCCTCCCCTACAAAACTTCCCCATCACCCCTCCCCTCCAAAACTTCCCCATCACCCCTCCCTCCAAATCTACCCCCTTGCCCCTCCCCTCTGAGACTCTCCCTCGCTCCTCCCCTCCTAGACTCCCCTCTCACCCCTCCTCCTCAAAGCGTCCTCCCCGCTTCTTCCCCCTTCCAACTTTCACCTTCGTCTCCCCCAACCTTCTGCCTCGCTCTTCCCCTTCCTCAAATAACACCTCACTGTGCCTCACCCAATCACCATCAAACCTTTTGTCCGCCCCATCCTTCCCTTTCTCGAAGCTATTCTGAAATCTCTGACACACCTTCAACAGCTCTCCCTACCACTTCCTCCTCTTCCACATCTTACCCCCCCCCCCCCCCTGTTCTGTATCCGATGCTCCCCCTTCCTCTTTATTAACGGTATGGACCTCAAACATCCGGGGCCTTTGCTCAAACTTGACTGATCTCTCCATACAGGTTGCTTCTGACAAACCAGACGTGATCTGCTTCACAGAAACTTTCCTCCTTCATGATGTCTCTGATTCCTTAGTATCTCTCCCAGGTTACTCCCTCCTCCAGTATGATAGACCTGAGCCTCGTGCTGGAGGTGGGGTTGCTATCTTCATTAAAAAAAACTCTCTTCCTCACTCGCTCTGCACTGCCCTCTCTCCACCTCACCCCCAGGAATACCTCTGGCTACGGCTTCCCCTTCGCTCACACCTTTTGTTCATGTGTGTTGTACCGGCCACAAAACAGTGATGACTCCATCTGCATCTCGCTGTCTGATAATATGGACCAACTTCGATCGACCCATCCCAACTCTCTCTTCCTCATATGTGGTGATTTCAATTGTCACCATGCCAGTTGGCTGGGTGTGGGACTGTGGGTACCTCTCTCACCAGCCATGGCTCCTCAGCAAAGGACTTCTGCGACTCACTGGGACTGACACAATCTGTCAATTTCCCGACCTGGATCTCAGTCAACAGAGCATCTTCTCTTCTGGACTTGGTTATGACAAACTTCCCTGAAAATGTCTGCTGCTCTTCTTCTGCTCCAATCGGCTCATCTGATCATGTGCTTGTTAAAGTGGACATCTCTCTGACGATTCTCAGAAAGCCTCCTCAGCGTCGACGAGCCTGGCATTTCACTCAGGCCAACTGGCACGGTCTTCAATCAGCCATAAATCATCTGGACTGATCTCCCATCTCTACCGCCTCTGACATCAACTCATCCTGGGAATTCTTCCAAACTAAATTGCTCTCTCTCATGCACAGATTTATCCCATCTCGTCTTCAGTTGTCATATCCTTCCTCCCGTCCATGGTACACGGAATCTTGTGGTGAGGCTGTTGCCCAGAAACAACTTGCCTTTGCCTCTTGGAAGGCTAATCCAACTGAAGGAAATCTCATTTCCTTTCTCAAAGCCCGAAACAAGTGTGTGTCAACCCTCAGGAGAGCCAGGAAACAATATCTCTCCGTTCTCAAGACCGAACTCTCTTATCTGTCTCCCTCTTCCAAATCCTGGTGGCATCTGGTAAAATCTGTTTCTGGTGTTTGTTCCCCCTCCATCCCCTCCCTCACCTCAAACGGCTACATGGCTGACTCCGCACGTGAAAAAGCTGAATGCCTCACCTCTGTGTTTGCCTCTAAATCTTGTGTCCCAAACCCATCCCTCTCTGTACCCACCGTACCCCGTCATACCCAGCTGCTCCTGGATTCTGTGTCCTTTCCTCCTGACAAGGTGGAAAAGTTTCAGTCAACCCTCGACTCTGATTCTGCAACTGGACCTGACGGCATCAGCCCACGGGTCCTAAAATCCTGTTCTTCCGCTCTTTCACTCCCTCTCTCTATTCTCTTCACCCTCTCTTTTGCTCAAGGTCATCTGCCATCTGCTTGGAAATCAGCCAACATCTCCGCTTTGTACAAAAAAGGTGCAAAAACAGATCCTAGCAACTACAGATCAATCAGCCTTCTCCCAATTATCAGCAAAGTCATGGAATTCATCATTGCCTCAGATATGAAATCTTTCCTCTTCTCCAATGGCTTGATCTCTGATCATCAATTTGGTTTCAGACCTGGTCACTCTATTCTGGACATGCTGCTTCTGCTTTCTCAACGATGGATGGAGGTCCTCAATGCCAAACAGGAAATTAGAGCTGTCTCCCTTGACATATCACGTGCCTTCGATACAGTCTGGCACCCCGCTCTGCTCACCAAACTCTCCTCCTTTGGTATCCATGGAAATCTCCACGCTTGGCTGGCGGACTTCCTCTCTTGTCGTAGTCAACGTGTGGCCCTGAATGGGTTTCTCTCATCTCCTCTTCCTGTTCAGGCTGGAGTTCCCCAAGGCAGTGTTCTGGGCCCTGTGCTTTTTCTGGTCTTCATCAATGATCTCTCTGACTCTCTTGAAAATCCTCTCTATCTCTTTGCTGATGACTCTACTCTCGGTCGCTCCATTCCTCATCCCTCAGATGGGCAGTCTGCAGCCTTCTCACTCTCTGCAGACCTGGACAAAATCACAGACTGGGCAAACAAGTGGAACATGTCTTTCAATCCTGACAAATCTCACACTCTTACGATGTCTCTCCGAAAAGACCGACTGGACAACCCTCCCATCCACTTTCTGAATAATCCTCTCCAAGAACTTCTGTCACTCAAGCTTTTGGGTCTCACTATCTGCCATGATCTTTCCTGGGAAAACCACATTTCAAATCTGGCCTCCAAAGCCAGTCGCCGACTGGGCATCCTCCATCGTGCGAAGTCCTTCCTTGGCACACCTGAGCTCCTCACCACATACAAGGCTTTCATCCACGGATCAATGGAATACCGCTCTCCCCTCTGGGCTGGTGCTCCTGCCTCACATCTAGCTCGTCTTCACGCTGTTGAAACCAAAGCGTTCAGAATCATTGGAGTCTCCCGCGATGAAGCTAACTCCAAGGGCCTTTCACTCACTCACCGCAGGCAGGTTGGTGGTCTTTCCGTCTTCTGCTGACTCCTCTCTGGCCTTGCCCCCCCCCCCCCAGCTCTCTCTGGGCTCTGTCCCCCAAATATTCCGACAGGTCGCACAAGATCTACCTGCAACCCTGTTATGGTTAAACTGCCAAAATCAAGACTCTCTGCTCACCTTCACTCCTTCATTCCTCTTTTCTCCCGCCTCTGGAACAAACTCCCTCACTCTCTTCAGTCCCACTCCTCCCTCCAGGTCTTTAAAACAGCTGTTCACCACCATCTCTTATCTTCCCCCATCCAAAACCTTGATCTTTTCTACCCCCGCTAATTTCACCCCAAGTCCACTTTTTTGAAATACCAACTTCTTTCCTGGAAGTCCTTGGTGTCCTTGTGTTTTATACTTCTCCCACCCCCCCCCCTTCCCACGCCTCCTCCCCCCAAGCCCTCACCCTCCCCCACATCACCCGATGTCCCTGCTCTCAAATGTTGTGTTTGTGTGCTTCCCCTTCTCTCCCCATCTTGTCTACCGCTCCCTCTTTTTATATGTTTTGTTTGTCTGTTTGATTTGTTTGTGTGATAAATGTTAGCTCTTTCACGAGCCTCGATTCTGTATTAAAAAAAAGGTCATCAGTCGGCCATCTGTGGTCAGATTACAAAACAAAATCTTCTGCATCTATCTATAATTCCAGTAATCTCTGTGTGTATGTTTGTTTGTCTGTATGTCTGTGACCGCTGTTTCTCGACAACCACGGGTCCGATATACTTTAAACTTGCCAGGTATATTGCTGGGGACCCGAGGATGTGCCTTTTCAAGGTTTCATATTAATCGGACATGTAGTTACCGAGCTATGTCCAAAAAACGATTCAACCAATCAGAGAGCAGCGAGCTATCACGTGTGCCGAACGTGGCGAACAGACTCTGCCTCGGACGGCACATTTGAGAGCGTATTCATTTATTTCACGTTGGCAAACTATGTTGGCGTTAAACTATGTTTTAAAACTAATTAAAACTAATTTGCGATTCTTTCGCTTTCCTGCGCGTTTGTGCACGCTATGGCGATTTCTTTACCAAACTCCGCAAGCCGTTCGCTTTGGACCAAACCATTTCATGTAAATAGAGGGGGGGGGGGGGTTGTCACCGTACTCGCAAGCCGTTCGCTTTGGACCAAACCATTTCATGTAAATAGAGGGGGGGGGGGATATAATTTTAGATATAGATATAGTACGGGCATGCCCTAGTATGTATAATCTTATGTATTGTCTTTGTGCCAAGTTTGAACAAAATCCATGCATGTCGAGAAATGATTAGGGACACTTTTAAGTAACAAAATGGCTGCCAGTCGGCCATCTTGGATCTGATCTCCAAAAGAAAATGATGTGCATATGTAACCCATCATGCCTTATGTTACGGATTCGTCACTTCCGTTGTGGTGGTTTGCATCCACTGTAAATATTTCTGATTCCATATACTATTATTGCTTTCAAAAGGTTTATTGTCCATGAGCTGTTTTCCACAGGTAAAAAAATTAATGTTAAAAGAAACAGGAAACCGGATCGGGAACCAGAGGATGAAGAGAAAGAGGGCGGAGTGAGAGATGTCGGACAGAGAGAGGTCAGACAAGAAGCATAGCGGCTGCTTGGTCTGGAGCGAACGTTGGCGAGCCAGAGTCACTTGTGAACTTTCAGGTTTCCGGGAAAGGGATTCCTACGACAGAGTTGTCATCGCTGTGACCGGACAACCTGCGTGTCAGGTTTTGCGATTGATTCAGGAGAGAATCATCGCCGTGCCGTGCGCCACGAGACCGGGTCGTCGGCCATTTTGACTCGCTCAGGACTTGTGCTTCGCTCGCGGTTTCGTCTCTTTTCGACCATCTCCATCGCATTCAGACGTCGATCTGGGGTGTGTGTGACATGGCTTTTTGAAGGTTAATTCGTCCATACCCGAGGGTGTGATCTCTCAGTCACCTGTAGGGCGCCTTTGGATTTCTCAGGTGCCTTGAGGGCGCCTTTGTGCAGCTTCGGCTGTGTGACTGTACTTGCCATCCGCATGGGATTCTGGTCTCGATTGGACCTCGTTCTGCCGATCGCTGGAGCGAATCAATTTCGTCTCGAAGCCGGGAATAAGAGACATTGGGGAATATTCATGTTTCACTCACTTGGAGCACAGTGAGTTAAATATTACAAAACTGATGGCACCATCATAGGACATATTGATTGTACTTTTGAATACTATTATTGTTGTACTGTTATTCTTGTGTGATCTTAATACAATATTTGTTTGTGAGTAACGATTGGGGTGGCTTCTCCCTCGATCTTTGACATACAGAATAACACATTTTTCTGCCGTGACTCCTCTCGGGGCTCGGAGGTACACAGTGACCAGGGGGTCGGGGAGGAGCACGTAACACTTATATGTGTACCAAATTTGAAAAAGATCGGTAAATGCATATCCAATAAATGGTTGAGGATCTGTTCAATATCAGGGTGTTTTTTACATCTAAAATGGCCGCCAGTCTACCAGTCGGTCATCTTTGATCAGATCGCAAATTAAAGTAACGAGCACGTGTATGCTGTCATGTACTTTGCTTGTGCCAAGTTTGAACAAAATTGGGCCATGCGTATTCAATAATTGGTTGGGGACACGTTTAATAAAGAAATGGCTACCAGTCGACCATCTTGGATCTGATCTTATAACAAGAACAAAAAGTTTTAATTAAAACAAAAGCCGCGTCGATGTTACACAATGCCTAGATGCAGCTGTGCCTATAACTATAAGTATAACGTCGATGTTATAAGCACAGGACATTCCTATTGATTCGATTACTTGATGTTATTTTTGTGCAAAGTGAAAATATATCTCGGCAATTTCCCGTGTGTGGCGACGAGTTTTTAATATATCTCGGCATTTTCCCGTCTGTTATTTCAGGCGGTGTATGACTGACCATGCCGCGATTAAAAAAATATATATCGGCAATTTCCCGTGTGTGGCGACACGTGAACGAAGCTATGCTCCTCTCTCCACATTATTGTGACGACGTATAAATTAAATATTTCATCGTGACGATTGTCATCAAATGGACGAATTTTTAATATATCTCGGCATTTTCCTGTCTGTTATTTCAGGCAGTGTATAACTGACCATGCTGTGATTGTAAAAAAATATATCTCGGCAATTTCTCGTGTGTAGCGACACGTGAACGAAGCTATGCTCCTCTCTCCACATTATTGTGACGACGTATAAATTAAATATTTCATCGTGACGATTGTCATCAAATGGACGAATTTTTAATATATCTCGGCATTTTCCCGTCTGTTATTTCGGGCGGTGTATGACTGACCATGCCGCGATTTAAACAAAATATATCTCAATGGACTTGAAGTTACAGGCCTTTGAGAATTCATTTCGTTCTATAAAGGGCAACTTTCATCGGATTTTCTTCCCGTTTTTTTTCAACCGAGTCTAAAACTATGTTAGCGACTGTGAAAAATGAAATGATATATCGAATTTGATTTGAAATAAAACTGTGTGAGAGAGGAAGACACCACGGGCCTACAAAACAGGCCTCAAAGCTATGCGAGTTAATAAAATGGTGGATATTTGTTTATATGAAGCCTCTCCCACAATGGGTGGAGCTATGGTTCCCAGAATGGGTGGAGCTTTGAGGTTTTGTCTTCTCTGCAAGAACAAGAAGAACAAGAAGAAGAAGAAGAAGAACAAGAAGAACAACAACAACAGCAGAGGGCACTCTATGAGCAGCGTCTGCGACGCGGCTAAAAAAAGACATGCGTACGTAAGACATCATTCATTATCTGTGTCATGTTAGAAGAACATAGGTAAATGCATGTCAGAGAAATAGTTGAGGATGTGTTCACCACGGGTGTTTTACAACTAAAATGGCTGCCAGTCGGCCATACTTGATCGCATCACAAAACAAAATTATGTGCATATCGATACCATCATGTATTGTCTTCTTGACAAGTATGAGCAAAATCAGTCCATACATCTCCGAGATATGGATGCGGAAAGAGGCACGCACGGACGGTCGAGCCCCAATCCTTGAGCCCCCGTTTTGGACTAAGTCAGACGGGGGCTAAAAATAAGCCCCAATGTCCCTCACGAAAATGTGGGAAAACTCCACCAGAAGGCCAAATTCAATATGGCTGCCGCCCGCATGAGTAAAAATTAGAATAATGTCCAAATTTTTGAATTGACGGGAGTTGTGGGAGATATGTTGAAGGCAGCGGGAAGTTGGGGTGTGAAGAGAATGACAGAGATCTGTAATCTGGTGGTGAAAGAAGGCCGCATTCCAGTGGATTGGGAGACATTGGGTAATGTACGTAGAGCAGGAACAAAGGCTGGAAAGGGTGGAAATGTGAATGGTTCGGTGGATGTGCAGAGTATCGTTGAGACAGAGGAAGACAAATGATGAATTGCGAAAGATGATGGGAATAGAACCTGTGATTGATGCTGTGAAGAGGAACAGGTTGAGATGGTTTGGTCATGTGTTGAGGAAGGATGAAAGTGACTGGTTGAGAAGAGTGATGGAAATTAATGTAGAAGGAAGTAGAGGACGTGGAAGACCGAGAAAGACTTGGCTAAAGATGGTCGAAGAAGAAATGCGGGCAAGGGGGTTAACAAGGAGAGATGCAGAAAATAGGGCAAGATGGAGAAGATTGTCATGGGGACCGCAAGGCTAACCCCCGCTCTAGTAGGGAAAATGGCCTTAAAATGCATGTTGTTGTTGTTGTCAAAATTTTTGAACTAATGGACATCGGAACACGTTTTATGGGTCATTTTGTCGTGATTTGAGTACGAGAAATGCAATGGGAGACTCATTTTTTATGTTTCAAGGTATAATTATAGGTGAAAACACAATTGGTTTAAGCAAATGCTTAAAAAATGGGTTTTGGTTTGTAAAATATTTCTTTCTTTGAATGCCATAGTTTCTGCTCCAACTAACATGTATATTATGGCCTCAAACGTTATAAATTATGCTGTCACACTAACGAGCTTAATTCTGCAGCCATACGAACGATTGGATCCATCACGTGTGAGTCTGACTTGTGGTTATATTGGTGTACATATCAATTGTATAAAGGTACGCGTTAAATGTAGGTGTATATTACGTGTACAGGTACATGTCAAATGTGATGAGATCGACGAAGAATGCAATATAGGTAGAAGGGATAGTGGATCGTGGGGGCGAAGGGCAAAACAGAGGATGTTTGTATCATTGGTTGTTATCTCCACATGCAGGTTTCAGAAGGTGGAACGGAGCGCCCTCCCAGGTCGCACAGTGTGTGTGTGTGTGTGTGTGTGTGTGTGTGTGTGTGTGTGTGTGTGTGTGTGTGTGTGTGTGTGTGTGTGTGTGTGTGTATCTGTGTGTGTATGTGTGTGTGTGGGTTTTGGTGCCAATGTGATGGGTTAAGCAGGTTTTGGTGCCAATGTGATGGGTTGAGCAGGTTTTGGTGCCAATGTGATGGGTTGAGCAGGTTTTGGTGCCAATTTGATGGGTTAAGCAGGTTTTGGTGCCAACGTGATGGGTTGAGCAGGTTTTGGTGCCAATGTGATGGGTTGAGCAGGTTTTGGTGCCAATGTGATGGGTTGAGCAGGTTTTGGTGCCAATGTGATGGGTTGAGCAGGTTTTGGTGCCAATGTGATGGCTTGAGCAGGTTTTGGTGCCAATGTGATAGGTTGAGCAGGTTTTGGTGCCAATGTGATGAGTTAAGCAGGTTTTGGTGCCAATGTGATGGGTTGAGCAGGTTTTGGTGCCAATGTGATGGGTTGAGCAGGTTTTGGTGCCAATGTGATGGGTTGAGCAGGTTTTAGCTGCCAATGTGGTGGGTTGAGCAGGTTTTGGTGCCAATGTGATGGGTTAAGCAGGTTTTGGTGCCAATGTGATGGGTTAAGCAGGTTTTGGTGCCAATGTGATGGGTTGAGCAGGTTTTGGTGCCAATGTGATGGGTTAAGCAAGTTTTGTTGCCAATGTTATGGGTTAAGCAGGTTTTGTTGCCAATGTTATGGGTTGAGCAGGTTTTAGCTGCCAATGTGGTGGGTTGAGCAGGTTTTGGTGCCAATGTGATGGGTTAAGCAGGTTTTGGTGCCAATGTGATGGGTTGAGCAGGTTTTGGTGCCAATGTGATGGGTTAAGCAGGTTTTGTTGCCAATGTTATGGGTTAAGCAGGTTTTGGTGCCAACGTGATGGGTTAAGCAGGTTTTGTTGCCAATGTTATGGGTTGAGCAGGTTTTGGCGCCAATGTGATTGGTTTGAGCAGGTTTGAGCTGCCAATGTGGTGGGTTGAGCAGCTTTTGGTGCCAATGTGATGGGTTGAGCAGGTTTTGGGTATCGTACTGGTAGACAGACATCTGCCATTGACGAGGGTATCAGCCAATGAGTGAGCGGTGATGAATGCACTTTCAGGAGGAATTTCTTCTGTCTGAAGGCCAGGTAGTTAGCAACCACAACGTGCATAATCAAGTAGTCTTAATCTGATGGTAGGTGCATTGTTGTCTTGTTCTTCAAATTATTCCACTTAAGTGCTCCTGCCTCTGCTGCAGTTAAACTTTTTTTTCATCAGAGTAGATATATTGGATGACAAACTGGAACCATGTCCGAGACAGTAGCAACTGTGGCAGGTAAACTTCCCCCACACTTCTGCAGAAGAAAAAGCAACTCTTTGTTGCCTGGGATTCGCTCATAGTCCTCGACCATAGAAGCCAGAATTGCTGTGGCCTCCAGTGAGCAAATGGAGCTGTATGATAACCTCTGCCAATTCCTCATTACAGATGGAGTGATCGAGTACTTGATGCTTCTTCTTGATACACAGCATCCCATGGACACATATGCAGCCTTTACACATAGGTATCTTCACTGTCTATCATAACAGCCTCCTCATAGCCCGTGTCTCTCAGTACCCCAGAGATAGTGAACATTGCCGTATCTGCTTCCGCCCGTTCACATTTGAAGTGGCTAACATCGTCACTGATATTAATCTTGGAACACTTGTTCCGCAAACAATAAATCACACGTGCGGGGATTGCTGGGAAGCTTTTGCAAACGCATCCTCGAGGAAGTCCTGCAGTCACCACTTGTTGCTATCGCTGCACATTAGAGACCTCGAGTCCATGAGGGATGCGAATGGGTCGGCAGACCTCATGAAGACATTGGGAACATTACCCTGTAACCTACTTCTCTGTTGCCATTCGCTGTCTTTGATGCTATGAGACATATCAAAAGGGTCATGGACACAAATGATTGTCTCTGCAGCTGATTGTCTCAATAAGATCATCTTGGCAATCTTCTGGGCATAGTCTCCCCATGAATATCTTGTCTCATCACCTTTCTCCCGATCCTCCTGCAAATAGACTTTTTTTTCCTTTTATTTTTTGTATACGAGGTCGAGGCTCGTGTAAGAGCTAACATCAATCACAAAAAAAAAGAAAAACGACACACAAAACATACAATAAAGGGAGCGGTAGACAAGATGGGGAGAGAGAGGGAAGCACACAAGTACAACATTTGAGAGCAGGGACATCGGGAGATCTGTGGGAGGGAGAGGGCTTGGGGGAGGAGGCATAGGAAGGGTGGGGGGGGGGGGGGGGTTCGGGTGGGAAAGGTATAAAACACATGGACACTGCTAGAATTTCCAGGAAAGAAAGAAGTCGGTATTTCAAAAAAAAGTAAATCTGGGGTGAATTAGCAGGCGTAGAAGAGATCAAGGTTTTGGATGGGGGAAGATAAGAGATGGTGGTGAACAGCTGTTTTAAAGACCTGGAGGGAGGAGTGGGATTGAAGGGAGTGGGGGAGTTTGTTCCAGAGGCGGGAGAAAAGAGGAATGAAGGAGTGAAGGTGAGCAGAGAGCCGAGATTTCGGCAGTTTAACCAGAAGAGGGTTGCTGGCAGATCTTGTGCGACCTGTAGGAATATTTGGGGGACAGAGCAGAGAGAGAGCTGGGGGGGCAAGGCCGGAGAGGAGTCGGTAGAAGACAGAAAGACCACCAACCTGCCTGCGGTGAGTGAGTGAAAGGCCCTCGGAGTTAGCTTGCATTAATATATATGCATTAACATTAACAAATATATAAAGGATATATATATATATAATATATGCATTAACCTCACTCCATTAACTTAGATCTAGTAGCGTGTTTATTGCTCCCTATGAACCCCCCTTAGCATTAATTCAACAGCCACCTCCCTTTAACAATCCCATATACTGTCTGGGCAGGCCTGGGGGCCAGCACACAAAGACCTACTCTTTTCGCTTCCCCCTCTCCCACCAACCCCACCAGGCACCCTTTGCCAAGAGATAAAAATATACTATATATATGTCAAGAGAAGCAGCACCTCCTGCAGGAATGCAGCAGGATGGCATCTTTGTCAGTTTTGACTCGAGAGGTTTAAACAAGGTAAATTCCACTATTGAAAAGCAGGTGTGGTTGTCGTGAAAGTCATTGCAAAATAGGACGATTGTGAGAAGCTCGTAGTCAAGCTCTCTTGGTGTTGAATTTGTCGTTTCTGCATAGATGGGACATTACATTCTGACACACAGAAGATCATTCCGCATTCACATCCACATTTCATTCCGCTCTAGCGGGGAAAATGACCTTAAAACGATCATTCATTCATATTCATTCATTCATTCATTCACACAAAGGTTATTGTTGGGCAGATTCATTCATTCATTCATTCTCTCTCTGTCTCTCTCTCTCACAATAATTATCTCCCACAGAACATCGTTGCTGCCGAAGCAGCTACCTGAACAAGGGTGATGCTGGGTGGTTTGCCATTGCCTTCACAGGAGTAGTTCAGGCAGGAATTTGTACGTTGTTTAGGGTGCCGGTGATAGCTCACCCACACTTCGCGAAGGACACCGTGGGGTCATAACCTCCACCAACTACTGTTGGCAGATGGGACACCCCGTTTAACGTCCATCAGAGGGACAGCACACACATTGATGAATCACCTGGAATGTGAAACGCCGGGATGACAGTTTCTCGCTGGGTTGGGATTTAAAGCTAGACAGCTTAGAGGTGAGTGTGGCACCTCCAGGCCATCCTGCCAGCCCGTTGGGCACGTTGGGTATAATAAAATAATTTGCCGAAAACTATTTCATTTCCTGCTTTGAAGTTTTGTTTAAGGCATTAAGTGGAAAGAAGAGACATAATTGTAATGTTTATGCTATTTCTTACTCTGTAAATAGAATGCAATTGTGTTGTTGTTGGTGTTGTTGTTGTTGTTGTTGTTGTATAGCCCCAAACAGTTCTGTCTAACAAGCCTGCGGCATGGAGACAGCCCATCGATCTCGCAGGAGCGACACAGAGATCCCCCACATCCAGGATGGCATAACCCCACCTTCACTAAGTCAGAACCATGACAGAGTGAGTGAGTGTGAGAGAGAGAGAGAGAGAGAGAGAGAGAGAGAGAGAGAGAGAGAGAGAGAGAGAGAGAGAGAGAGAAAGAAAGAAAGAAAGAGAGACAAAGACAGGAAAGGGCCGGTCCATGGGGAGCAATCGGCACTCTGACCGTGACCGTGCTGCCCTGACCAGTCTGGGCATCAGGGAAGAATGGGGAAGATTTGGCCTCCGATTTGAGTTGGGGGGTTCAACCAAAATTCAATTTTGGAAACTGAACCAAAATTCAATCACTTGTTCTTGCCGCCTAAACAATTCGTCCACCTAGTATGGACATAATCCTTCCGCAACTTTTTGAAATATCATTCTTTTATCCTTTTTGGCCCCATCTCTCAATGGTGAAGAATCACTCTATAAAAATTGTCATATCCGGATCCCTATTCGGGTCTTCACCAAAATCAAATAAATTATTCCATGCCACACACCCAAACTGTCCACCAAGAGTCGTCCGAACCTGCCCGCAACTTTTGAGACATCGTGCTATATATTGGTTTTATCCCTATCACTCAATGGTGAAGAATCACTAAAAACAATTATCGGATCCGGATCTTCACCAACATCTCATGATTTCATCCTTGTCACATACCCAATCTGTTCGCCAAGTTTCATCCACAACTTTTTGACATCTCCTGCTCACAGACAGAAAAACACACAAACAAACAAAAAATTAAACAATTTTCTCAGATCCGGATCCGGATCTTCACAAAAACGAACCAATTCGTCTTGGCAGACACTCAACCTGTACACCAAATTTCGCCTGGATCCCTCCATAACTTTTTGAGATTCTGCTCACAGACACAGACAGGGGTGAAAACCTAATTTCCATCAATCTTAGGTGGCGGAGGTAACAACTTGCAAAAATGCCAAAATTTCAAAGCCACAACACAAATGGAATTACACTTCTGGCCAAAGCAACTCAATTCTCTCCCCCAGTCACTACATTCAAGCATTCAAAGAACTTCCCAAGAGGAAAAGGTAATTGTTGAATGGCTCACAGAAGGTAACGCCTTCCTCGTCCCAAAATCTGAAGAAACCCAACCAATAAAATGTCCACCAACAACATAAAATTGCTAACGGGAATCATCGCAGAAATTTTACAGTCGTGGCCAAAAATTTTGAAACCCTTGCACTTTTTTAAAATAATGCACCATTTCTTCCAGAAAATTGTTTAAATAAAAAAATGTTTTGGTATCCACATTTGTATTTCTTTGGTTTGCAGTGGAACAAAACAAAAAAAGCTTTAAAAATACTAAATCTTAGCTTATTCTACACAGAAATCCTAAAATGTCCCGGACAATATTATTGGCACCTTTAAGAAGTTGTTAGAAATAATTAGATTTCAAGCAGGTGATTCACCTTTACTTTGGAATTGAACTCACCGATGGTGAGTTGCAGGTGACTGCAATATAAAAATTACTCATTCAACCAGTTTGAATAGAGAAAAGGAGTCATTCTGCTGTTTTGTGTCACTGTGTGTACCGCAATGAGCATGGAGAAAAGAAAGAAAACCAGAGAATTGTCTGAGGAGGTCAGACACAAGATTGTAGCGAAGCATGAACAATCTCAAGACTGCAAGTCTATCTGCAGAGACCTTGATGCTCCTGTGTCCACTGTGCACAATGTTATCAGGAAGTTTAAAGTCCATGGCACTGCAGCCAATCTCCCTGGACGTGGCCGCAAGAGAAAAACGAAGATTTGATCGAAGATTGCAGATTGTTTGTTTGTTCGAAGTTTGATCGAAGATTGCAGCGAAGGATTGTTCGAATGGTGGAGAAAGCACCTCGATCAACTGTCAAACAGATTCAAGGTGACCTTCAGACGCAAGTTACGACAGTTTCAACTCGCACCATCCGTCGCCAACTCAATGAAAGGGGGTTCGATGGTAGGAGACCCAGGAGGAACCCATTGCTGAGAGAGACGTAAGAAAGCCCAACTGGAGTTTGCCAAAACACACCTGAACAAGCCAAAATCCTTCTGGGAGAATGTCCTGTGGACAGATGAGACCAAATTAGAGCTTTTTGGTGAAGCACATCATCTGTATATTTACAGAAAACAAAATGAAGCCTTCAAAGAAAAGAACACCTTCCCTACAGTCAAACATGGAGGAGGTTCATTGATGTTTTGGGGTTGCTGTGCTGCCACTGGCACTGGGTACCTTGAATGTGTGCATGGCATCATGGAATCAGGAGATTACCGAGGCATTGTGGAGCGCAATGTTCAACCCAGTGTCAGAAAGCTGGGTCTCCGTATAAGGTCATGGGTCTTGCAGCAGGACAATGACCCCAAACACACTGAAGGTGACGCATGAAGCCTAAGGCCTATACATACTGTGTCGTTGAAGGACCCGTAACGCCAATGCTTTCGATATTTGATGGTTATTTTAACAATCGGTTTGTTTGTATTTCACACTGAATGAAAAAGTGAAGGAAGAGCATGGCGATTGTGATAATGTGATATATGACAGGTTTGACGATATGTTTGACCTGAACGACATAGGAATCAAAATGGCAGTGTGTGGAGTCAGCAGTCGTACATGACATCACATCAATGACATCACATTACCCTTGCCATGTGGCCAGATCCTCAGCTCTGATTGGTGTACGTTTGTGAAGGACATACATGCATACATACATGCATACATACATACATACATACATACATACATACATACACACATAACAGACAGACAAACACTGTTCTTGACGGCTTTGCCCTTTGGGCTACACCGTAAAAAGCTTTGGATGAGGAATACCACATTGATATTAGAGCACTCGAACGGAAAGATTGAGATAAAAGGATTGAATATACCATATACTGTCTTCCAGTGAGACATCCTTTACCGTTCACCCCCTCCCCCCCCCCCCCCCTTCCTCCTTGTTTTACCTGGTCTGGATCCACTGAGCAACCTCAGAAATGAGCAAGGACATGGATACACCCTAACATCCAATATAAGGACATCCAAAGAAACAGGAAAGGTGAAAAATATATTGTACATGGATGATTTAAAACTAATCATATAGAACAACAAAAAATTGAAGAACTGAAATTAGTTAGTCTGGAATCTGGTGGTGAAAGCAGGCCGAATTCCACTGGATTGGGAACTAAGTACCCTCGTCCCTCTATACAAGGGGAAAGGTGACCCTCTGGAGTGTGGCTCGTACTGAGCGATAAAGGTATTGGAGCATGGAATGAAGGTATTGGAAAGGGTGTTGGAGAGGAGGATAAGGAAGAAGGTGAAGATTGACGAAATGCAGTTTGGATTTATGCCAGGAAGAGGAACGACAGACGCGCTCTTTATTGTGAGGCAGTTGCAGGAGAAGTACATGGAGAAGAGGAAGAAGTTGTTTCTTGGGTTTGTTGATCTGGAGAAAGCATTCGATAGGGTTCCACGCGAAGTATTGACATGGGCATTGAGGAAGTTAGGAGTGGAGGAATGGTTGATCAGAGTAGTGAAGAGCGTGCACAGCTATAAGGACGAAGGACGGGAACAGTGGTGAGTTTGAGGTGAAGGTGGGAGTGCATCAGGGGTCGGTACTAAGTCCACTACTATTTGTAGCTGTGATGGAGGTGCTGGCTCAGAACGTAAAGGAGGGTTTACCGTGGGAGTTGTTGTATGCAGATGATCTGGTGTTGATTGCGGAAAGTATGGATGGACTGAAGGAAAAGATGAACAAGTGGAAGGAATGTATGGAGACAAAAGGTCTGAAGGAGAATATTGGAAAGACGAAGGTGATGGCAAGTGGTAAAGCATGTGCTGAGGTGGAAATAACTGGGAAGTGGCCATGTGCTGTGTGCAGGAAGGGTGTCGGAGTGAATTCCATTCAATGCACAATGTGCGCTGAGTGGGTTCATCAAAAATGCAGTGGTCTGAGAGGGTCATTAACCAGTGTGGCAGCTACATTCAAATGTAAGGTGTGCACAGAGGGAGCTGCAGATGGAGGAAATGTTGAGTTGGATCTTGGAGACGGCATGAAGCTGGAAGGTGTGAAAACATTTTGCTACCTCGGATAAATGCTGAATGGAGAACGTGGATCAGACTCGGCAACGGCTGCAAGAGTGAGATGTGCATGGAAGAAGTTTCGGGAACTGAGTGGCGTGCTGATGAGGAGGGGAGTGTCGTTGAAGCTGAAGGGAAAGGTGTATGCTGTATGTGTGAGAAGTGTTATGATTTATGGGAGCGAGCCATGGGTAGTGAACGTAGAGCAGCAACTAAGGCTGGAAAGGGTGGAAATGCGAATGGTTCTGTGGATGTGCGGAGTGTCGTTGAGAGAGAGGAAGATAAATGATGAATTGCGAAAGATGATGGGAATAGAGCCTGTGATTGATGCTGTGAAGAGGAACAGGTTGAGATGGTTTGGTCGTGTGTTGAGTAAGGATGAAAGTGACTGGTTGAGAAGAGTGATGGAAATGAATGTAGAAGGAAGTAGAGGATGGGGAAGACCAAAGAAAGACTTGCCTAAAGATGGTGGAAGAAGAAATCCGGGCAAGGGGGTTAACAAGGAGAGATGCAGAAAATAGGGCAAAATGTAAAAGATTGTCATGGGGACCGCAAGGCTAAACCCCGCTCTAGCAGGGAAAATGGCCTTAAAATGCATGTTGTTGTTGTTGTTGGTACTCCGATGACATTCAAATGGAATTGGGCCGAGACAAATGTCCCTCGTACATGATAAACCAACAAAAATGGACAGCATAAAAATCTACCTAAATACAACAATACAGGAGCTGGAAAACAAAGTATCACACAAATACCTCAGAGTGGAAGAGGGCCACTAAATATGTCAGAAACAAATGTACAAAATAATTACCAAATAATACCAACGAAGAACGAGGCTGATCCTGAAAACATCTCACCCCAAGGGACAACATTAGAGCCATAAACAAACTCAGTGTTCCAATACAGCTGCAGAATAATAAACTGGTCACAAGCGGAAATAAATATACTAGTTATCAAAACAAGGAAACTCCGAATCAATTGGACAGGCGTAGGATCTGCAAGATAGAAACACAAAGTAGGAGCCACCTCCTCGTGGGATGTAAAAAACTCGTGTCAGAACAGTTGTACCCACAAAGCCACACCAAAGTATGTGAAGTAATCCAATGGCACATCCACAAAAATTTCAATATCCAACTTTTAGAAAACTAATGGAAACATGAACCAAAAGCGATCATTGAAAACAAGGAAGTGATGTTCACGTATGACCTGATTATCCCATCCAGCATGAACATAGAAAACAAAGCATTGCGACTGGATATAGTACTTCGGTACAAAAACGAAAAGATGGCATTGCTAATTGAGGTATCAGTACCCAGCGATTTTGGCCTACACGATTCAGAACTCAAGAAGATGAACAAATATCAGGATCTCAAAAATGAAGTCAAAAGATCTTGGAAGCTGAAAAGCACCAACGTTAGAGCAGTGATAACACTGGTCAACAATTTTTTTTAAAGTTTTATGGTTCTAGTATATTTTGAGGTGATTCTAACCAACATGAACCTGTAGATTTCGATTATGATATCCAATTTTCACTAGCACATCCAGTTTTTGAGAACCAGTATACCATAGGAATATCAGCCACAGCCGAAATTCGTCTTGTACTCACAAATCAGGAATTTGTAACGAGACTATCTGAGCTGGAAAGCATTGCTTGGGATAGTTTCGTGGCTCTTGCTGACAATTACCTTGGAAATTTTCGAGCACCAAATTATGAAGAGCTTGTGGACAAGATGTTGAAGAGTTACCAGGTGCTCGGTGCTCGAATGTCACTCAAGATACATTTCTTCCATTCTCATCTGGACTTCTTTCCACAAAATCTTGGCGAAGTCAGTGATGAACATGGAGAAAGGTTTCACCAGGAAATTGCCATCATGGAGACTCGATACCAAGGCCGATTCAATCCAAACATGATGGGCGACTACTGTTGGACTTTACAGCGTGAAAGTGATTGCTCCTACAAACGCAAAAGTAAAGTTCAGAAGCACTTTTAATGTGATGTAAATAAAAACTTAAAGTTCATATTATTTTTTTGTGATATTTTATAAAGTTCATATTATTTTTGGATATTTACATTTTTTTATGTGATGCAAATAAAAACTTAAAGTTCATATTATTTTTTGTGATATTTTATAAAGTTCATATTATTTTTCGAGATTTACATTTTTATTTATGTGATGTAAATAAAAACTTAAAGTTCATATTATTTTTTGTGATAATTTATAAAGTTCATATTATTTTTGGAGATTTACATTTTTTTAATGTGATGTAAATAAAAACTTAAAGTTCATATTATTTTTGTGATATTTTATAAAGTTCATATTATTTTTGGAGATTTACATTTTTTTATGTGATGTAAATAAAAACTTAAAGTTCATATTATTTTTTGTGATAGCTTATAAAGTTCATATTATTTTTGGAGATTTACATTTTTTTATGTGATGTAAATAAAAACTTCAAGTTCATATTATTTTTTGTGATAGTTTATAAAGTTCATATTATTTTTGGAGATTTACATTTTTTCATGTGATGTAAATAAAAACTTAAAGTTCATATTATTTTTTGTGATATTTTATAAAGTTCATATTATTTTTGGAGATTTACATTTTTTTATGTGATGTAAATAAAAACTTCAAGTTCATATTATTTTTTGTGATAGTTTATAAAGTTCATATTATTTTTGGAGATTTACATTTTTTCATGTGATGTAAATAAAAACTTAAAGTTCATATTATTTTTTGTGATATTTTATAAAGTTCATATTATTTTTGGAGATTTACATTTTTTTATGTGATGTAAATAAAAACTTCAAGTTCATATTATTTTTTGTGATAGTTTATAAAGTTCATATTATTTTTGGAGATTTACATTTTTTTAATGTGATGTAAATAAAAACTTAAAGTTCATATTATTTTTTGTGATATTTTATAAAGTTCATATTATTTTTGGAGATTTACATTTTTTCATGTGATGTAAATAAAAACTTAAAGTTCATATTATTTTTTGTGATATTTTATAAAGTTCATATTATTTTTGGAGATTTACATTTTTTTATGTGATGTAAATAAAAACTTCAAGTTCATATTATTTTTTGTGATAGTTTATAAAGTTCATATTATTTTTGGAGATTTACATTTTTTCATGTGATGTAAATAAAAACTTAAAGTTCATATTATTTTTTGTGATATTTTATAAAGTTCATATTATTTTTGGAGATTTACATTTTTTTATGTGATGTAAATAAAAACTTCAAGTTCATATTATTTTTTGTGATCGTTTATAAAGTTCATATTATTTTTGGAGATTTACATTTTTTAAATGTGATGTAAATAAAAACTTAAAGTTCATATTATTTTTTGTGATATTTTATAAAGTTCATATTATTTTTGGAGATTTACATTTTTTTATGTGATGTAAATAAAAACTTTAAGGTCATATTATTTTTTGTGACAATAAATAGACTTATTGAGACTTAATCAAGAAATTCGCATGCTCTAATGATTTTTTTCCACACTTATGATGTACTACGTCAAGGTTACGTGATAGCGAAATTTTAAGGTCAGATTCGGATTCGTTGGCACCAAATTAGTTAGAAACAGTTGAAAATAAGTCAGAACCAATTTGGCTGTTGATCCGTGTAATTGGAGAAATGGGAATTATAAAGCAGAATGTTATGGAGATCTAAAAAGAAAACCATCCCTGGGAATATTACTGCAAATGACCTACAGTTGGAAGCTGTCTGGGGCAAACTGACATTCCTGAAAAGAATCCTCGGAACAAAACTTGCGCAGCTTGATCCATGAATCGTGATCCCTTAACCAAATGGAGTTGGATACTTTGAAACCAGGAAAACTCCGATCCACCTTCTGAAACCTGCAAATGACCTGCACACACACATAAACACACCGACCGATTGCCCCTCCCTCTCAACATTGAACAAACAGACGTAATAGCCCCTCCCTTTGGGGCGAGGCTAAAGATGAGAACAAGCCAGGTAAATGAATTGCCAGCATACGGACCCACACAAGTTAAAGTGAAAACCTCATTAAGAAAACTTCAACTGCTTGTACAACTAAAAAGTAGCCATGAGTGAAATCGAAAGTCATCATCAGACCGTAAGTTCATGGAATAGTGAATGGTATAAGTCAAGCTGGAATTTCTCTCCATCACAAGTGTGCATTGTCTGTTGTTAGAGTTGTTGTCGGTGTTGTGCTGTGCGCTTCTTCCTTCGTGCGCTGTCTGTATAGGACGTGCTCCGGTTGGACAGGCCTGAATCAAAAGCAAACGTTCCCCCTGCTCGGTCACAATGGACCAACAGGATAGATTACTTGCTCATCATGGTGGGGTTTGCTGTCGGCATTGGCAACATCTGGCGGTTTCCTTTCCTGTGCCAGACATATGGAGGAGGCAGGTGAACTGGACATATCCGTTAACAACCTGTCACACCATGTGGAGTATCCAAATTACCTATCAAACTGGGCTTATTGGATTGTCTGGCCGGTGAAGAAGATTTCTCAAGTTGTAAAACTTACCCACCCTTCAGAGCACATTGTACACCACTTTATATGTTTCCACATTGTCATTTAAAAAATTTTACTTCCACAATTAAAATAAAAAATTTTTTTTGCTTTTTACTTTTTTACTCCCAAAATAATTTTCCTAAAATTTTTACTTTCAAATGTAAAATTACATGTTGTGCATTGAAGTTGTAACTTATGCCACCATTATATATCCATGTAAGCTATTTGTTATCTTAATCTTTATCAATACATACAGTTGATTGTCGATGTCCTGTTTGTCAAAAACAATAATTATTTGCTTCATCCGATCTTATTTGCTGCTTTGGATGATGTGGTGGATGATAGAGGCGACTAAATGGCGGAACCATCTCAAATGCAAATGTCAAATTCAAACCTTAGAGCCAGTCCTATGAAATGGATTAATCATTTGGGAAAATAAGTGAGTGAATTCATGAATGGGAACCAAAGAGAGACAACTTTCACGAGCCTCGATTCAGTATACAAAAAACAAAAAAAAAAAAAAAAAGGAAAAGCTAAAAATGTGTATCCAAATGCTCTAGTTGTACATGCCGGTGTTGAATGCACAATTATTCGAGGCAGCGAGACATTCGTTGTGTGTAGTAGCTTGTTTTTTGTGCAAGTTGGTACGTGCTGTGCATGCAGGTGCCTTCCTCATTCCATACTGCATTGCACTCGTGTTTGAGGGAATACCTTTAATGTACGTGGAGTTATCCATTGGTCAGCGGCTGCGAAGTGGTAGCATCGGGGTCTGGAGCACCATACACCCGTGTTTCATCGGAATTGGTAAGCTGGACTTGTGTTGTTGCATCATTACACCATTAAACCCACACACGTGAGACCAAAGTTATCACTTTAGAGATTTTATTACAATGTAGAATGTTCATTGATTTAGAAGTTATTCATTACCTCCGCCACCGATGGTGGATCGAGGTTATGTTTTCACCTTTGTTACTTAGCCAAAAAAAAAAAAATTTGGACGAATATGTTGATGACTCTGGTTTGTGTGTGTGTGTGTGTGTGTGTGTGTGATTGTTTGTGTGAGTGTGTGTGTGTGTGTGTGTGTGTGTGTGTTTGTCTGTCCGCTCACAAATACTTGCCTACAGCTCACAATTTTAAACCAATCTTCACGAAACTTCACCAAATGGTATAGTTCGTGGTCGAACAAAATCTTATATATATTTTTGGGGTCAAAAGGTCAAAAGGTCAACATAGGCCAAAGGTCAACCCCTTTTTTCAAATTTCTAAAATCCTCAATTTAAATCCGATTGACTTGAAATTTGAATGAGATTTACATATCGGCTACGTAAATTCAACCACCAACTATTTTTGAGAGAAGCTTTGGCCAAAAGGTCAACCACTTTTTTTAGAATTTCTAAAATCCTCAATTTTCATCCAATTGACTTGAAATTTGAAAAGGATTTACATATCAGCTAATTGAATTCAACCACCAACTATTTTTCAGATCAACACATGCCAAAAGGTCAGAGGCCAAAAGGTCAACAACCTTTTCCAATTTCTAATAGCCTCAATTTTCATCCGATTGCCTTGAAATTTGAATAGGATTAACATATCAGCTAACCGAATTCAACCACCAACTATTTTTGAGATCAGCATAGGCCAAAAGGTCAACATAGGCCAAAGGTCAACCACTTCTTTCAAGTTTCTAAAATCCTCAATTTTCATCTGATTGATATGAAATTTGAATACGATTTTCATGTCAGCTCACTGAATTCAACCACCAACTATCTTTGATATCAGCATAGGCCAAAAGGTTAACATACGCCAAAGCTCAGCAACCATTTCAAATTTCTCAAATCCTCAATTTTCATCCGATTGACTTGAAATTTGAATGAGATCTTCATATCAGCGAACTGAATTCAACCACCAACTACTTTGGAGAGCCACATAGGCCAAAGGTCAACCACTTTTTCAAATTTCTAAAATCCTCAATTTTCATCCGATTGACTTGACATTTGAATAGGATTTACATATCAGCTAATTGAATTCAACCACCAACTATTTTTCAGATCAACACATGCCAAAAGGTCAGAGGCCAAAAGGTCAACAACCTTTTCCAATTTCTAATAGCCTCAATTTTCATCCGATTGCCTTGAAATTTGAATAGGATTAACATATCAGCTAACCGAATTCAACCACCAACTATTTTTGAGATCAGCATAGGCCAAAAGGTCAACATAGGCCAAAGGTCAACCACTTCTTTCAAGTTTCTAAAATCCTCAATTTTCATCTGATTGATATGAAATTTGAATACGATTTTCATGTCAGCTCACTGAATTCAACCACCAACTATCTTTGATATCAGCATAGGCCAAAAGTTTAACATACGCCAAAGCTCAGCAACCATTTCAAATTTCTCAAATCCTCAATTTTCATCCGATTGACTTGAAATTTGAATGAGATCTTCATATCAGCGAACTGAATTCAACCACCAACTACTTTGGAGAGCCACATAGGCCAAAGGTCAACCACTTTTTCAAATTTCTAAAATCCTCAATTTTCATCCGATTGACTTGACATTTGAATAGGATTTTCATGTCAGCGAACTGAATTCGACCACCAACTATTTTTGAGGTCAACATAGGCCAAAAGGTCAACATAGGCCAAATTTCTAAAATTGACAATTTTCATCCAATTATCTTAATTTAAGGAGGAATTGCATATCAGGTCATATAATTCAACCACCAATTATTTGTGAGGTCAAAAGGATGCTCTACTGAGTGCCATTCTACTTCGCTCTCTTTTGCCAAGTGTCACTCTATGAGTGATTTTTCATCTGTCTGCTTGTTACTTCGGATTTGGATCTGAGTATTTTTTTAAAGTGATTCTTAACAATAATTGATCGTATTGTTAAACTGCCAAAATCAAGACTCTCTGCTCACCTTCACTCTTTCATTCCTCTTTTCTCACGCCTCTGGAACAAACTCCTCACTCTCTTCAATCCCACTCCTCCCTCCAGGTCTTTAAAACAGCTGTTCACCACCATCTCTTATCTTCCCCCTTCCAAAACCTTGATCTTTTCTACCCCTGTTAATTCACCCCAGATCCACCTTTTTGAAATTCCAACTTCTTTCCTGGAAGTCCTTGCAATGTCCATATGTTTTATACCTCTCCCACCTCCCCCCCCCCCCCCAAGCTCTCTCCCTCCCACAGATCTCTCGATGTCCCTGCTCTCAAATGTTGTGTTTGTGTCCTTCCCCCTCTCTCCCCATCTTGTCTACTGCTCCCCTTATTTTGTGTTTCATGTGTCGGTTTGGCATTTTGTGTGATTAATGTTAGCACTTTCACGAGCCTCGATCTTGTATACAAAAAAAAAAAAAAATTGAGAGAAAGGTCGACAAAAAAACAATATATGTCACGATATCTCAAAAAGTTGTGGAGAGATTCGGACGAAATATTGTGGACAGGTTTGTTGTGTGACGAGGACGAATCAATTCGATTTTGGTAAAGATACGAGAATTATTTAATTTCTCAACTGATTCTTCACCATTGAGATGTCGGGGGCCAAAACGATAGATAGCATGATATTTCAAAAAGTTGTGGATGGTTTATGACAAAAGTTGGTGGATGAGTTGGGTAGCTGACAAGACTTCGCACCGGCCTATCAGTGGGTTTCAAAACGTAAACTGTTCAGCCTGGCAGAGGTACACTCTTTACCGAGGTCTAGTTTGGGATTGTTTATGTATTATAATCTTTGCTGTTGAGTCGTTGAGATTTCACAAAAAAAAAAAAAAAAAAACCCACCGTTTAGAGGCCATTTTTCCCCGCAAAGCGGGGGTTGGCCTTTTCGGGGACCGTGGTAGTTGTTGTTTTTTGGTCCCCTTTTTGAAGCAATGTTTTACGGCCGGATGCCCTTCCTGACGCCAACCCTTTTTGCCGCCTTCAACGACAAACAGGGAATTACCAGTGAACTGGTACTCAATTAGCCGACCTCGGAAGGATGACAGGCTGAGTCAACCCCCCTGGCATTAATTCGGCGATCGACCGAGATTCGAACCCAGGATCCTAGGAATCCTAAGCCGGCACCCTAGCCGCTAGCCCAACACCAGGGATTTTGCTCTCATTGCTCTGGCTTGTGAAAATACATAATAAATCCTGTTATTCCTCCGTACTCTGTCTTCTTCTCTCTTCCTTCTCTTTCGGTCGCTTTAGAGGTTTCCCGATTGAATATCTGTGGTGCGATCTGGTCAACGTTGGGGGAGTCGGGCCAATTGGGGATCCTGTAACGGTCGCGGTGGACCATCCGCTCGGCCCAAAGTAACATCTAAACCGCGTCCGTAACAATATTCCACCATGAAGGCCCTCATCCATCACAACTATGGGTTTAGATTTAAAAATCATGTTGATAGCCCATCTAGTTATTGAAATATGATTCTTTCTGTATTTCCATAGATTTTGCCTTTGTCAGAGATTGAGAGTCGTTGAGATTTCACAGAGGAAGGAATTTTCCTTCACTGCAGTGAATCACCTCAATTGTTCTTGGTGGTGAAATGAAGTTATTCATTAAGTTTGTGCTACCATGCCAGTTACCACCACACTGAATTGTAAACAGCTGTGTGTTATTCTGTATTGCTGCCAGAAAACCCTCTTGGTAGCAGAAGCTTCTTGCAAACATCGTTGTAAAATGTAAAAACATGCCTTGATTGGCCGAGCTTGCTGTTTACCCCAACATCCGGTTTTGGCTACAGATGCCACCCATCAATTACCTACCTGCAAGCATCATCTTTAAACAATGTATATTGTTAATAGGGGTATTATATATAATAAATGCATGAAATCCTTGTAATCAAGTGTCTTTTGATCTCTTTAAACTGAATGTAAACAAAAAAATTATTTGGAGATGTTGTTTTGTTGTTGATGGAAAAGTTCTTTTTTCTGTATATTAAGGGATATCTGCAATGTTTACTGCATTTACCATTGGACTTTTCTACAACGTGATCATCACCTGGGTTATTTGGTACTTCATGAACTCTTTCCAACAACCACTGCCCTGGCAATACTGTCCTCTTACTGAAAATCGCACAGGTACATTTTGCACAACTCTCATCAACCCACTATGTATATATTTATATTCTATTTATTTATATTATTATATATTATTATATTATTTATATACCATTATATTATATTATTAATATTTTATTATATGTAGATTTTTTATTTTTTTAAATATTTTTTTTGTATACAAGATCGAGGCTCGTGTAAGAGCTAACATTAATCACAAAAAGACAAACTGACACATAAAACATATGATAAAGGAAGCGGGAGACAATATGGGGAGAGAGGGGAACACACAAGAACAACAGTAGGGAACAGGGACATCGGGAGATCTGTGGGAGGGAGAGGGCTTGGGGGGATGAGGCATATGAGGGGGTGGGGGGAGAAGTATAAAACACATGGACACTGCTAGAACTTCCAGGAAAGAAGTCGGTATTTCAAAAGAGTGGATCTGGGGTGAATTAACGGGGGTAGAAAAGAGTGGCATCCCCAATGTAACAAACCAAAAGGAACATTGGGTTCTTCTTCAACAAGATCTATCATGCTTTTTTTCTTGAGAAAGATTATTTTGTTCCTTTCTACTGTTCCTTTTGTTCTATTGCATCCTCATTGAATGTGTTTAAAAATTTAAGGTGTTTAAAAACTTATAAAGACGAATGAGGTTAAGGAGTGGTGGAGGGGTCACTTTTACTGTAGGTATGAGGAAATATCAATGTGGAGGGAGAGAAAGGGTGTCTAATAGTGAGCACATGAGGTTTTACTCTGTGTGTGAATACATATACATATACATATACATATACCTATACATGGCAAAAATCTCTCTGTGTTTGTATGTATTCTATGCACGGTCACATCTTTTAAGTAAGAAACTCCAAACTCGGGGTACAAATATACACGACATGACCAAAAGTATACGGACACCCCTTCTAATTAGTGGATTCGGCTATTTCAGTCACACCCATTGCTGACAGGTATATATAATCAAGCACACAGCCATGCAATCACCATAGACAAACATTGGCAGTAGAATGGGCCGTACTGAACAGTTGTGACTTTCAACGTGGCACCGTCATAGGATGCCACCTTTCCAACAAGTCAGTTCATCATATTTCTGCCCTGGTAGAGCTGCCCCGGTCAACTGCAAGTGCTGTTATTGTGAAGTGGAAACGTCTAGGAGCAACAACAGCTCAGCCGTGAAGTGGTAGGCCACACAAGCTCACAGAAGGGAACCGCCGAGTGCTGAAGCGTGTGGCGTGTAAAAATCGTCTATCTTCGGTTGTAACACTCACTACAGAGTTACAAACTGCCTCTGGAAGCAAGGTCAACAACAACTGTTCGTCGGGAGCTTCATGAAATGGGTTTCCATGGCTGAGCAGCCGCACACAAGCCTAAGATCACCATGCGCAATGCCAAGCATTGGCTGGAGTGGTGTAAAGCTCGCCGCCATTGGAC